>NC_081409.1:569551143-570157810 GCF_030272615.1 Cryptomeria japonica | reverse complement strand
CATATATCCCTCCACCATAGAACCCTTAGGATGTGCTCTTTGTTGAACCAAAGCCTTCAAAAATTTCAAGTGCCTCTTATCCATGCACATTGACCTATTGTGTATAGGTCCACACAATTCAATCTCCTCAATTTGGTGTATGAGGTAGTGTTCTTGTGCATTGAAAAAAGTTGAAGGTAGACACTTTTTCATTTCACACATTAAATGAGGAATTTTTCTCTTTCAATATTTTATATCTTCTTTATGGATTTCTTTAGATGACAACCACCTAGAAGAGATTCAAGATGCAAAAATATACAATTGAGACTTTACAAAATAATATCCAATATATTACATAACAAGTAAAATAAATCGCAAATATATTATCTATACAACAAATTGAACAAAGATCACTACTTACCTCATGTATTTTCCAAGATCATATATGACTTGCTTGACATTATTGTCAAAGTTGTCTGGGAGAGATAGAGGTAGAACATACTGCAACAATTATCAAATGATCTTTTCATTGTTTTCTAACATAATACAATTGGTAGAACATACTGTAACAATTATCAAATGATCTTTTCATTGTTTTCTAACATAATACAATGAAAATTACATGCATAGTATACCAATATTTAGTAAATACACAAGAACATGAATTACCTTAATGAAGGTATGCCAATCATGTGTTTTCATCCCTGGCCCAATTTAACTTTTCTTTGATATGAGATTGTTTATGTTAGTAGCAAATCCTGTGGCAAATTGAATTTTTTGTATGACTTCTTTTATAGCATTTCTTTGCTGGTCCATTAATAACCAAGGCATTTATATTAATCTAGTCTCCATTGCTATTTGATTGAATGACATTTTTCATTGCATGATTGGATTCCTGAATGTCACTACAAATTTTGACAATTTTTTCTTTGTCACACCTTCCCTCCAATATTTTCCATAATGTCTTTGTTATATTCTTTCCAATATGCATAGTATCAAACAAATGCACAATTTGTAGCTGCTCATAGTAGGGAAACCTACTAAATTGTCTTGGATAACTTTGTATTCCCTTTCAAAGGGGGTCATTAATGCCTTGTCGACCTTCGCAATCATCAATTACATCATCAGTAAACAAAACACAATAGAAAAATACAGATTCCAAACATAAAACATTAGATGGAATGACATTACCTTGACAATTAATTCTACTATATTCAAACTTTCATAGGCAAGGTGTCATTCTTCGTGGCTTTGATGTAGTCTCTTCTTTCCCATTGAAAAGATGTTTTTCAATATTTCGATACTTATGATTTGTATGGAGAAAGTGCTTATACTCATTAAACACCTACTTTCCTAAACTTTTTGAATGATGGGATTTCATCTTTGGACCACAAATTGGACATGCAAATTTTCCCTTTGTTTGAAGACCTAAAAGATAATGTATTATTAGATTAAATATGTTAATTTTAATAATTATAATTATAATGCGCAACTTGAAAATTGTAACATAGCACAAAAATGTGTTAGCCCTGGGGCATCATGTATTGTCCATACAAGCATTGCATGGAATTGAAATTGTCTTTGTACTATTGGTATAGAAACATCATACATAGTGACACCATTCCATAACTCCAGCAACTCGTCGATAAGAGGCTCAATATACACATTAATATCTTTAACTTGGTACTTACCTAGTTGAATGAACAAAAACATTACATAATTATTATGACCATTTTACTGCAATATTTATAATTAAATGTAGATGACTATTAAATGATAAAATACATGGAATAATCATCACCAACATTATGTGCTTGTTGGAAATTGACACTCATTGGATTCATATGTTGTCATTGATGGCAACAAGATTATATTGAAGGTATATAACGACATTTGGAGGCATACACCGACAAATACCGACATTGGAATATTCAGGGTCATCACCGACACTGGCACCGGCATCTAGCACTTCAGTGAAGCTGACATCAGTTTGGGATCCGAAAGGTTTTATTTATAAAATCATTTTGTATAGGGCCGACATTGAATATCTTTTGTATTGTAAAATGACATAAAGCATATTGTTTGTAAAGGGCATATAAATCAGTTTGTTAGGTCATTTTGATATAGAGGACAAGGTACATGACTAAGGTACAAGATCTGTGTAATGCAAAGGATATGTATGTAGGTCATTTATATGCAAATTTAATATCATGCTATGATCAGTAGATGGTTTGTAAAGCATTTTTGGAGGAAAAGAGATACCGGTTGAATGATTCAGGGTTTATGAACTGGTATAGAACAGATCTTTAATCAAAACTCTTTTTGGCATTGCAGATGCATTTTGTGAGTTCACCAGTATTGTTTTATCTCAGCAGAAGCTTGTAGTCAATGAGACCCTTTTGTGTTGAGCAGTGTGCTCTAGGCAATGTCCCTTCCTACATGTGCAGGCCCCCATGCTATGTAATATCTTTCATATGGCCAATAAATTGATATTGTGGGTCACAAATCCTACCATGATTTTTCCTCTTTGAGGTTTTCCACGTATAAATTCAGTGTTTTATGGTTTTTATTCATGTGTTTGGTTTATTTACTACATGTTATATGTTTCTTCATTTACTGGTTTATATGTGTAGGTTAAAAAAAGGTTAAAATCTTTTATTACCGGCAGAACACTAATTCACCCCCCCCCCTCTCAGTGTTCTTAGATTCATTGTATTCCAACAATTCGTATCATAGCTTGGTATCTCAGAGGAATTTTAACAGCTTGAGGAAGATCCTAAAACCAAAATCATTGAATATGGCTATGGATAAGCAACTTGAGATGGAACTTGAGGATTATGATGCTAAAAGGATGAAGAACCTAAAATAGCAAGATGAATTGAATTTTGCTAATTTATTCATTCTTGTTCTACAAGAAAGGTTATTGTATGTTCAAGCTAAGAGAAAGGAACTTTTGCAAAAATAGGATGATGAAGAGAAAAATGCACTTAAGGAACAATCACCAATATATTTGGCCTAAAATTCCGACGGAGAAGGTATATTGTGACCAAATTTGATTTTTTTTTTTAAATGCCCGCATTCGTCAGAATTCCGACGATAATTCAACATTTGGTTTCGACGGAGAAGGAATTGGCAATGAAATTTGTGTTTTTTTTTAAAAGTGCCCGCGTTCGTCAAAATTCCAATGACCATGGGCATTACTTAAAAAAAAAAGACCAAGTCATTTGATAAACATTAATCCCACCTCTTCATCCCGTCGACCTCTGCCATATTCACAAAAAAATTGGGCATTACAAGGAGAGAAATAGTTCTAGATTGTGGTGCCGCCAAGATTTGGTTGAGAAAAAAGGTAGGGTAATCAACCAATTCATTCACAGGATGTTTTCTTGAAGAAAAAATCGTTATGTTTGTGACAATGTGTCGAATTTGCTTTATGTAGTGATTAAATTGTTTAAATTTTATATAGGAGGTTGTATTTGTGTTGGTTGATGATCAAGTTTAATCCTTCTTATAATGAATTTTACTGCTCATAATCTTTTTCCCTAGCTCATATTCATTGTCTAGTAGAAAAAGAGATAAATAAGATTGAATTGGATGGTTGATCAAATGAAATGATCAATTATCCTCTTTATAGGCATAACCTCTTAGGGCAGACCCTAATTAAGGAGCGAGATGACCTAAACCTACATGATCAAATAGGGAAGAACCACAAATTGTGTCACTCTTGTATCCGGCATCTGCTAGAAGTGGCATGAACGTACGCTCTAGCTAAGGATCTTACCTTGGGTATGGATGCTGGTATATATGGCTATGACAAAAACTCCTTGCTACAAGACCGTGAGACCACTATGTAGTGATCGAGTGCCATTTTTTGTCAGTGTTTTGGAAGGGAGGATAAGTGTACCATGATAGGAAGGTGGTACAAAATGGAATTAGAGAGGTATAAGATTGTGAGGTGTGGGTTAGGATAAGATAGGGAGGTAAGTGATGAAGGATGTAATGGTGAAAGAGTAAGTTAGGATGTGTTAGGGGTTTGGAAGGTAGGAAAGTGAATGGGGGGAGATAAAAGGATGTGAAGGATGGAATGGGGTTAGGTAGGCGAAGTAAAAGTAAATGTATATGAGGTTAAGGTTTAGGATAGGATGTAGGAAAGTGAAGGAGGTTAAGAGAGGGGATATGAAAGGTAGATGGAAGGTAATAATGATAGGAAGTGAGGTAAAGCTTATGAGGTGTGGGTTAGAAAATAGGGTGTAGGAAATGGAAGGAAGGGTCATCCATGTCATAGTGCTTCAAGAGGAGCACATTCACATGAGGGACAAGAAGAGTCATTCCATGGTGTAGTGTACCTCCTTAAACCTTCCACCAGCACCAAACTCAATACCAAACTCTTTCCCAATCTCGCTAATGGACTAACTCAACTCATTGTCAAATTGTGACAATCAATGCAAGGTTTAGGACAGTAGTAATTAGGATCTTCTAATTATGGTGGGGCCTAAACAACATAGGGTTATATGAGATAGGGGTAAGTTCAACAGTGATGTGTATTAGATTGTCATCAAAGTTTCCTGTTAGTGTTACTTTGTATCAGCATTAACCACTTATTGTCATTTCATTATAATCAGTTTGTTATTCCTTATAAGAATTTGCAGTATTACCATAATTTGCATAACCTAAATCTGATTGTATTATGTATTCTTGAGATTATGTGCAGATATATATATTTATATGTTATGTCTGGTAGTAACATTATGTTATTTTAATGTAGTTTGAATGAAGAGATAAAATTTACCTTCTTAACTTAATATGATATTAACTGCCATTGACTTGATTAAGAACATCTTAATTTATATTCAATGATGCACAAATTTGAATTTAAATATGTATATCATAATGGTTGATATATACTCTAATGCTAACTCAAGAAATTCATGCTTATATGTACCTAACACTGAACTTACCCCTGTCTTTATCCTTGCTAGTAGACTATCATTATTCATCTTGTATGCTCTCTAAACTTGGGCATTAAGGTTGTCCTATGCATTATTACATGACTATTTTTTCTTGTTCTTAGGGTTGCCTATTGCTCTAAACATGATTAAGCTTTTTCACTATGTTGACTACCACCTTTAATGGACTTCCATCATGAAGACTTATTACTATTTATGTCTTTGACTGTCACAAGATGACTAAAATGTTTGCATAGGTGACTAGATCTATTCATGTGAGTTCTCTTCATAATATTGGTAATTGTCATACTTTGATTGTAAGGATACCACCTTACCTCTTTATGTCTTGACATGATTATTTGTTCACATGGTTATATTTTTGTCATAAAACCGTGTTGCCTCATACCATTTGGATGATATAAAAAACTTCTACAAGTTCCAATGCCTTTGTCCTTGAACTGTCTCGGACTATATAACTACCAACTTGGCATTATTCCCATATGCTTGTGGTGAATCTCAATTGTCACCCTTTGATAATTTATTTGCCAAAAAGAGATCTCAAAATCTATCATTGGACTGTCTTTTGATGTTGTGACTACTCTGAGATTCATGCTTATATTCTTGTGTTCCTAAGAATATCATATTCTCCATTATTGGTTCTTTATACAAACCTATATCTTTTATCATTGGAAATGGTTTGCATGTATTCATAGGAATTCAAGGCCAAGAACAAATCTCTACTCCTTGGTGTCAATGAAATCCCTCCAAGCATGTGTTTTCTTCATCTCTAAAACTTTTCTTTCCACCCTTGTTGTTCGTAGCACTTTAGACCTATCCATTAGGCATGAGCTTTTAATCTTTATGTTTGGCTTCTATAAAACTTCTATTTGGATTGTAACATTTGCTACTCCATATATTTTTGATCATCTTCCCATTGTTCTACTCAATGTCTTCTACCTAATGGTTGACATCTATGTGGTTTCTATGACTATTAACCTTTGGGGGTTGTCTCTGCAAACATCTTATTTTGGCCCTCGTTATGTAATATTCAAATATTACGATCTCTCCTAAGTAATTGATAATGATTATATATTTATCAATAAACAATCTAAATTGAATGCAAATACTTTTTCCTTTGCAATGTAAGGTGTTGGCTTTGGGTTGAAATCCTACCTCAATCTTCGATCTTGGTTGAAAACTCTTCTTAACTTTCTCTTTGACTACTCATTGAATATTTGGGACTGCCCTTCATATGCATGATTCTTCACATGGTTCAGATTATTGCCATTTTTGTGGCTTCTTTGGTGCTACAGTAGGCATATAAGGGTTTGCACACAACTTTTTTTTAGTAGTTAAACTCATTTTCACAATGGAGCCCAAACAGGAAGAAAAGTTGACATGAACACAAAGATACCCTGAATGCCACGTGAAATGATGATGATGATGGATTTTAATAATGTCCACAAGGCCAAAGCAGCCCATGGGACCCACAGACAACACACACCCTAAAAAATCAAGGCATTATGACTTTAAACAACATGTAACCTGTTCTCAAGATCTTCTCTTCTTCAGTGAATTTTAATTAGCAAACTTATCATTTTTTTGAGTTTTGTTTCCTCAAAAAGCATGTTTAAATTACTTATTTTCAAAATGTCTTTGTAAATGGCACAAATGTCACTATATGTCAAGCATTTCATGACAAAATGCCGCTTTGTATCTACTACTCCAGTGTTACAGAATAGGCACATTCTTTTATCCCATTCTTCTTTAGGCACATAAAGGATATAAATGATGGAAGAAGGAGATACGTGGGGGGAAAAGAGGTTTAGGATGTGGGCAGTAGAAGGGGTTGGAGTTAGGATATGTTGGGGAATAAAGTGGAGTGGGAGGTATAAGGGGGTAATAAAAGGGTAAAGGGGATGTAGGTTATAATGGGAGTTATAAGGGGCAAGGAAAAAGGGTAAGGGGGTAGGGTGGTAGGTTAGGATAGGGATAGCATATGGGTAGGCTAGGATGGGGGTAGGTGATAAGATGGAAAGGGTAGATTAATAGGTGTGTGGTAGAGGTAAGCTTAGGGAAATAAAGGAAGTAAGACTTATTGGATGTGGGTTAGAATAGGTGATTTTAGGGGAATAAAGGGGTAAAGGGGTAGGTATTGTGGAGGGGAGTGTGAGATATAAGGTATGAGGGGTAGGGATATGCTAGGATTGAATAGGGGTAGGAGTAAGGTGGAAAGGAAGTTAGTGGAGGGAGGTGAGGGTGTAAGATGGAAGGGTAGGTTTAAGTTAAGATGTGAAGGAGGTTAATGCATGGGGTATGAAAGGTGGTTAAAGGATAGAGGATAGGAAGGTAGGTGAGTTAGAAGGTATGGTAAATGGAAGTGAAGAGTGTTAGGGGGGGTTGAAATGGGAGTGATTTGGTTTGGGCACCCACTGACAGGATCGATAGAAGTGGAAGGGATTATGAATTACCTAGGCAAAGGGAATGTTAAACCTCACTTCATTTCAAAGAGAAAGACTTGGCCAACTCTTGAGAAACTATGAAGAAAAGGTTAACAAGAAAGACTCGACAACAACCAACTAAGCTAAGACAACTAACCTAGAAAACGAAAAAGTGTTTTTTAATTGGTGAAGATTGGGAATAGTGTGTTTTGGTGAAGAAACATGATGTGAGAAGTTTGATGCAGAGGCAACGGTAGAACTTAGTATTTCATATTAGGACAACAACCACATTGATTAAGAAAATCAAATAAGGTCTACACAAGGGAAACATTAGTCATGTAAGTATGCATGAGCATGGGAATGGATAGTTACTTTCCTTTTAGATTAACTTGTGTTTATGACTCTCTATAACTTGGGTCTATGACTCTCAATGGGCATATCACCTGCTCTAAATCACCACAAAGCCATTAGATATGTTTTGAGATGAAAAAGAAGAGTTAAATGGTTTTGGTTCAATTTGCATAATTTCTATGTTCAAGTAATTTAATTTTGTATATTATATTGAAATGTGATTTCATAACTAACATTTCAACTTCTATATAACTAGTTCTATAGCCCTATTTTTTTGCTTGTGAAGAAAGACCATATCAAACAATATCAGCGAACAACAAAATAAGGAGACAATTGCTAGATTGTGGTCTAACTTGAAAAGAAAAGGTGATTGAAAATTTTATTGTCCCTGCAACGTTTGTAAGGGGTTAAAGACTAGAAAACTTCTAATCAAAACAACTAAGAAACATTGTAGGTTGCATGGTCACATTGAAGGTGGACATGATTATCATCCATTGGTAATTTTTCATTATATCATTTTAACAATTTATATACATAAGTAATCACTTGATGATGAGATCATGATCATGGTTTATTTATGTTTATCAATTTTATATAGGTTGAGCACCCCAGAGCAGATGATATGGATCAACACAACCCAAAGAATATGGTTTTTGAAGTGGAGAAACATGGAGGTGTGAATATTGAAGCTGAAGATAATGATCCCATGGAAGATGACGATCATGAGCCACAAAACACAATTGAAGATGATGGTACAAATACATTGATCCATGACACATTTAGTACTAGCGCAACTGATCATGATGATGAAGATGACCTTGATGTTGTTCATGATGTCCCTCTACTTGAGAAGGCATCTGAGGCCCTTTACAAAGGCTCCCAGACAACTCTTCTCTCTGATGTATTGTTGTTGGTGAACTTGAAGGTTGTGAATGGTTTATCCAACATAACAATCTCACGTATGTTAAGGTATGTCATATATGTCATAATAAATGGTGAATCATGTTGTACCATTAATATTATTTATATTAATAAATTACATTATTTTTTGTAGATTGATAGGTGAGTTTTTTTTACCACCATCAAATATTCTACCTCGCTCATACCGAGAATTATCTACCATAATGAAAGATATTGGAATGGAGTATCAAGCAATAGATGCTTGTCCCAATGGTCAAATTATATATCACAAACAATATGAATTTTGAACTAAATGCCCTGAATGTCATATCAGTAGATATCAAACAGATCAAATAACAAAAAGGGTTCCTCGCAAGGTTCTTCGCTATATTCCCATTATTCCACGTATGCAACGATTATTCAAGTACACTATCTTGGCACAATTTATGGATTACCATGCATGCAATAGAAGTCGAGAGGACATTATTCAAATGCCTACAGATGGTTCAACATTTATGGACATAGAGGAAAAGTGGCCACACTTTAAAGAAGAACCTCGTAATCTCAGGCTTTCATTGGCAGCAGATGATTTCAATCCATTTGGAGAGATGAGATCTATTTACTTAGTGTGGCCTATTTTATTTATCAACAATAACATTCCTCCATGGATGTCAATAAAGAGGGAGCACATAATGTTGGCAATGATTGTTCTAGGTATTTTATCATTTAAATATAGTCGTCTATACTTAATTATAAATTGTGTAGTAAAATGGTCATAATAATTATGTAATGTTTTTGTTCACTCGATTAGGTAAGTACCAAGTTAAAGATATGAATGTATATATCGAGCCTCTTATCGACGAGTTGTTAGAGTTATGGAATAGTGTCACTATGTATGATGTCTCTAGACCAATAGGACAAAGACAATTTTAATTTTATGAGATGCTTGTATGGACAGTACACGATGCCCCAGGGCTAACACATTTTTGTGGTATGTTATAATGTTCAAGTTGCACATGATAATTATAATTAAAAAAATTAACATATTTAATCCAATTATACATTATCTTTTAGGTCTTCAAACAAAGGGAAAATTTGCATGTCTAGTTTGTGGTCCAAAGATGAAATCTCATCATTCAAAAAGTTTAGGAAAGCAGGTATTTGATGAGTATAGGCACTTTCTCCAAAAAAATCATAAGTATTGAAATACTGAAAAAACATCTTTTCAATGGGAAAGAAGAGAATACATCAAAGCCACAAAGAATGACACCTCACCTGTGGAAATTGGAATATAATAGAATTAATCGTCAAGGTAATGCCATTCCATCTAATAGTTTATGTCATAAAACATCTTTTCTATTGTGTTTTGTTTATTGAAGATGTGATTGATGATCGTGAAGTTCATCAAGGCATAAATGACCACCTTCCTAAGGGACTAAAAAGTTATCCTCGACAATTTAGTAGGTTTCCCTACTATGAGCAGTTACAAATTGTGCATTTGTTTGATACTATGCATATTGGAAAGAATATAACAAAGACATTATGGAAAATATTGGATGGAAGGCGTGACAAACAAAAAATTGTCAAAATTTGTAGTGATATTCAGGAATCCAATCATGTAATGAAAAATGTCATTCAATCAAATAGCCATGGAGACCAGATTAATATAAGTGAGCTTCCCTTGTTATTAATGAACCAGCAAAGCAATGCTATAAAAGAATTCATACAAAAAATTTGATTTCCCACAAGATTTGTTGCGAACATAAACAATCTCATATCAAAGAAAAGTGAATTTGGGTCAGGGATGAAAATGCATGATTGGCATTCCTTCATTAAGGTAATTCATGTTCTTGTGTTTTTACAATGTATTTGTATATTGTGCATGTACTTTTCATTGTATTATGTTAGAAAAAAATGAAAATATAATTTTATAATTGTCGTAGTACGTTCTACCTCTATCTCTCCCAGATGACTTCGACAATAATGTCAAGCAAGTCATATATGATCTTGGAAAATACATGAGGTAAGTAGTAATATTTGTTTAGTTCATTGTACAAATATTATATTTGCGATTTGTTTTACTTGTTATCTAATATATTTTTTTTGAGTCTTGAATATCTTGTAGGTGGTTGTCATGTAAATAAATCCATAAAGAAGATATAAAACATTGGAAGAGAAAAATTCCTCATCTAATGTGTGAAATGCAAAAGTGTTTACCTTCAACTTTTTTCAATGCACAAAAACACAACCTCATACACCAAGTTGAGGAGATTGAATTGTGTGGACCTATACAATCTAGGTCAGTGTGGATGATTGAGAGGCACTTGAAATTTTTGAAGGCTTTGGTTTGACAAAGAGCATATCCTGAGGGTTCTATGGTGGAGGGATATATGGTATACCAGACTATGGTGTACATTTATGAATATCTTCCTAAGTTTGCAGCAAAGATCCACGTGGATTACATTTGGGATCCCAACCCCATTAACAAATTGAAGGGGAGTACTTGATAGGGAAAGGTATATTGAGGAAAGTGAGAGGTAATTATAAGATGTTATTGTAGTTAATTAATTCTTAATCTTCAAAATAAATTGGTTGTAAGACGTCTATTTATTTTTTGTACAGTTGGTCGAGAGTGGGATGCACTACATTTGTATATTGCAAACAATCTTGATTGGATGATGGTATGGATTGAAGATTGTCAACATTCTGGTCACACATTAACATGGGAAGGTGTGGCTTCATTGGTTAAAGAAGCTCATCGTAATGGAGATTCCAATGTTATGCAAAGGGAAATTGATTTGGCATATGGTTTAAGAGATAAACAGGTACGTATAAATTTATTAATCACCCATATGTTTATCAACTCACGATGCAATATTTTTTACATGTTTTACATATCATAGGTCAAACACCACAACACTATGTGCTACAATGGTCATAAATTTCACATCAAAAAGTTGGATGACACAAAAAAAACTTGTGATTCTGGCATCACTGCAGCCTTTGAGGTGACAAATATTTCATCGAGAAATGACATACATCCTCAAGAGTCTCAAAATCGATACTATGGCATTTTGGATGATATACTTGAGTGCGACTTTAATTCCTTTAAATTAGTTTTGTTTGTTGTCAAATGGTACAGGCTACTATTGAATAAAAATGATCCTGATAGAACTGTTATTGAACATGATAATGGTTTTACAATGGTTAATACAAGGTCATTTGAACCAGTTGGGGATGAGCCCTATGTTCTTCCAAGCCAATGTGAGTAGGTATTTTACTCAAAGGTTCCACATAAACCGGGATGGTCATTTTTTGTTAGACATGATCCAAGAGGAAGGCCAATAAAGTTTAATGTCATGGAAGAAGAAGATACCAAAGAAGTAGATGATGAAGTAGATGATGATCATGATTGACAGTTTCTTGATGCTGATGAAGAAGAAGAAGTTGATGATGATGATGATGATGATGATGATGATGATGATGATGATGATGATGCTGATGGTGGTGGTGGCGGTGGTGACGGTGACGGTGACAGTGACTGTGATGGTGATGGTGATGATGATGACAAAGACAATGGTGGCGGTGGTGGTGGTGGTGGTGATCATCATCATCATCATCATGAGATGATGGCGATGATGATTATGATGGTCATGATGATGAATGAAATGTATGAGGTATGCAATTAGTTTATTATCTATTTAATATTGATTTCTTGATAGAAATTCTTTTGACTTATAAGGTTACATAATTAATTCATTATGTTTTGAATTCTAATACCATTACATAATTAATTCATGATGCACCTTTTAATGTTTTTAATTCATGTTCCATGACCTCTAGCAGGTCCTTATAGTAGAACTATGCCACCTCAAGGAGATGGGAATAGGGAGAGTGACTATTTATGTGACATTTTTTTTAACTTTGTGTTTATTTATGGAATTTGGATTGTTTATTAGCTATGTGATGGATGTTGATTTAAAATACTCATGTGATGGATTACATGTTTATGATGATACATGTGACATTTTTGGAACTTTGTGTTTATTTATAGAATGTGGATTGTTTATTACCTATGTGATGGATGGTGATTTATGATACATATGTGATGGATTACATGTTTATGATGACACATATGTGATACTAATTATGATGTTCAATTACATATATGATGATACATCATGTGATGCTTATGATACGTATGTATTTATTGTTTATCAACTTATAAATGTAATGCTTATGATGCTAAATTGATGGTGTTGATTTCATGTATAGTCCATGTGTGATGTTGTCACCCTTGATGGGAATAGGTCATTGACTACAAACATCGTCAACCATTTAGTTGAGGATCTTGCATAGTCTACATAAAGTAAAGGTAAGGAATTAAAAAAATTACAATGATTATGATGACAACATTGATAATCACAATCCATGAGAACATTTATTCTCTTTCTAGGGCTAAAAAAAAGGTTTCCTTCTGAAGCTTGACTTATCTAAAGCCTATGATAGAGTTGATTGGGGCTTTATGTAGACTGTTCTTTCAGCCTTTGGATTTTTTCAAGAAGCATTAGTCTTATCATGCAATTGGTTTCCTCTGCTTCTTTTTCTGTGTTGGTCAATGGGTCTCCTTCTCCCTTTTTCATGTCCTCCAGGGGTCTCAGACAGGGGGATCCTCTCTCCCCTATTCTTTTCATAATCATGGTGGAATGCTTGGGCAAATTTATTGGAAAACTTGTTGAGAAGGGAGAGTTTAGAGGGCTTAAACCTTCATCAGCTGACCAAGTGTGTTCTCATCGACAATTTGTGGACGACTCAATTATTATGGGGAATTATTCTGTGAAAGATTCTAGAAGCTTAAAGAAAGCTTTGGATAGATATGGGAGTGCTACTAGTCAACTGATTAACTGGTCCAAAAGTTTTATTTATTTCATAAACACTCTGGAGAGAAGACATACAAAGATTAGCAATATTTTGGGTAGCCAAATTGGGAATCTCCCTGGTTCCTATCTTGGGCTCCTTTTATGTCAGGTGCCTCCTGATACCTTCTGGGGTGCTCTAGTGGATAAAGTTCATAAGAAGTTAGTTGGATGGAAAGGCTCTTTGCTCAGTCAAGCAGGAAAGGTCCAACTTCTGAAATCTACTCTCTAGAGTATCCCTCTATATGCCATCAGTATTTTTAGAATCCCTATTAAATTTGTGGAGGCTATTGAAAAAATTCAAAGAACCTTTCTTTGGACTGGGGTTGAGGAAAAGAAGAGAATGAATTTGATTGCATGGGATAAGGTGTGCAAACCTATAAGAAAAGGAGGACTTGGTCTTAGGAGAATCAGAGATATAAATGAGTTTCTCATGGCTAAGCAGATATGGAGAGGTTATAAAACTGAGGGAGAATGGAAATTGATATGGGACAATAAGTATAAAAGACAGCTCCCTACCCTTCATAGTTTCCTTAAGGCTGAAGATATTTTGATTTGTTCCAACATCTATAAAAATGTCGATAGAACTAGAGACATAATAGTCAAAGGAGTGAAATGGAAGGTGAGGAAGGGTAATTTCATTAAATTCTGGGAAGACACTTGGTTGTTAGACTCTCCCATTAGTGACAATCCTTATTGGGGCAAGTTTCAGGATCAGTGTAAGGAAAAATTTGGTACTACTATGGCTAACTACTGGAATATAGGTCAGTGGAAGGACTTATCCTCTGTTGATCCTTCCCTTGAGAATTTGAATAAAATTATGAATTCTATGGTGGTGATTGATGACGAGGACCAACTTATTAGGAAACTCACTGTTGATGGTAAATTTTCTATCTCCCCTCTTTATTTTTAGCAATATTCTAGTTAGGAGAGTCCTTGTTGGGCTAAGGCTTGGGTGAAAGGACTTATTCCCAAAATTAATATTTTTTTCTGGACTATCCTTCAAAATAAGATTCTGACGACTCACAATGTCAAAACTAGAGGTTTTTGTTTGCCTATTATTTGTCATCTTTGTATGCAGAATGAGGAAACCATTAATCACATGTTTATTCATTGTCCCTTCTCTGCGGATATTTTGGCTAGATGTCTGGACAACTTCAATGTCAGATGGGTCTTCCCTGAAGCTATCCAAGATGTTTTTAATTCCTGGTTCCATCCTTCGAGGAACAATTCAATTACTCTGTTATGGAGATTTTCTTTACCCCATATTTGTTGGGGAATCTGGAAAGAAAGAAATGATAGAGTGTTTAGAGATAAGGCTTCAAAAGCTCAAATTATTTTTGAGAAAATCAAATGACATATGGTGGAGAACCTCTATATCACTGTGGAATAATGAACCCCAAAGATAAAGGTGATAACATCATTTTCAAGAATTGGAGAATATAGGGGAGTAACATCATACATGCTAATCCTAGAGAAGAGGCAAGATGGGAATGTCCCCCTCATGGATGTATGAAAATTAACTTCGATGGTGCTTCCAAGGGTAATCTTGGCAATGCAGGGTGTGGTGTGGTGTTAAGGGATGAAGGGGGAATATGCAAAGCTATCAAATGTACTCATATAGGACACCAAACCAATCATGTTGCTAAGGCCATTGCTTCTTATCATGGGTTGGTTCTTGCTAAAGATTCCAATTGCACTAAAGTTTGGGTTGAAGGCGATTCTTTGAACATTATTAATTGCTTGAATAATGTTTTCCCTCCCTCTTGGTCTATACACAATGCTGTCAAAATTGCGAAGGAAATTAGTAAAACTTTTGAAATGTGTATTTTCACACATGCATATAGAGAAGCCAACATGTGTGCTGATTGAGCTACCAACCTAGCTTGTTGCTCTAACAAAATCATTACCCTTTGTGGTGAGAGTAATCTTAAGTGTGAGGCAAAATCTCTGATTGAACTAGACCATATCCAGATGAGGCAATGTGTCTTTGCTAATTACAATTATAATGCCTTTTCCTCATTTTTCTATGATTGATCACTATGGCAGTGATGCTTGTTTTATTATTAGTCATGTCATATTTATTTGGCATGGATTATGGGTGGCTCTTCTTAACAACAACAAATTTGTTAGGTTTCTTCACAGAGATCACAGAGAAAATAACAAAGTTACGATAAGGAAGAATTGGGAAATTAAGGGTAATTGGGGAGGTAATAAAAAGAGGCTTGAACCAGCTTCTTGCTTGGACTGGAAGAAAAACAATGAAGTCTGGGAGATTCTTCAAGAGGGAGGTTTGAATTTTTTTATGGAAAGGCTTTGTGGCAAAGACCCTACTATCACTAAGCATTTCATAAAAAACTGGAAGAATGGTAAGGTTCCTGTTGGCACCCAGATGATGCAAGTGGGTGAGGATGTCATTGCTAAAGCTATGGGTATGGTTAAAGAAGGTATTAAATTTTACAGAGACTGAAGTGTGTCTGATAAGGCTATGGATAGGTTTCATGTCACTGATGGAGAAAAAAGGAAATTGGTGAAGGCGGATAATCCCTACCATTCCCCTAAGCGTATTTGCAGGTCATGGAGGTTTGTGATGTTTACCACCATCAGCTACATTACTCTGGATGGGAGATTCACAAGGGCTTATGGGCATCACTTTGTGCTTCTCAATCACTTTCTCCATGGTGACAAGGTTAGTCTGCCCTACTATCTTGCCTGCTCTATGGATCATACTATTCGTGAAGTGCAGAAAGATTCTCAAAGAGACCATGCCCTCCACCAGGGTTTAATGGTTTTAGTTTATAAGATATTAAAGGGGAAAATTATTGAGAAACCCATTAGTAAAGGAAAACAAATTAGGGATGATGATACTAAAAGTGAGAATAGTGGGTTTAATCTCTATTCTGAAACTGAGGGTGAGTCTGAGGATTTTAGCAACAAGGGGAAAACCAAGGGAAAGAGCAAGGGGACTGTTCTGGATTCTGACCTTTTGGACTCTGAGGATGAGTCTTTTGATGATAAATTCATAAAAAGAAAGAAGAGAAAGGGTATGGGTAAGCAAACCCAAAGGACCAAGAAGACCAATGAAGGGATAAACAAGGTGAAAAGGAAGATTATTATTTCTTCTGATGAGGATCCTGAGGTTGAAAAAACTGACAATAATAAGGGTAAGGAAGAAGATGAAATTATGGATGGTGATCATAAGGAGAACCTGAACACACAGAGAATGTAGAATGAGGGTCAAGAGAACAACATGGGAAATCAAAATGTTTGTCATGGTGCCATTGGTAATGACAATATTAAGGGTTTTTGTGAGGTCATTAGCAAAATGGCAAAAGAGATTAGTGACTTGAAGACTGACCTCAATATGATCAAAAAGGCTACTATGGGTGAGAAGCCTCTCTCTGAAAATGTTAAAGAATTAATGGTTGCTATTAACAAGGATGAAGCAATTTAGGCTATGGTTAGTAAAATTATGGAAATGGAAAAGGTGAAGGAGCTGGAAGGGATCAGAGGTGATAAGGGTCTGGAAACTAACCTAAACAATCTGGTCAACAGAGTGGATAGGATGGAGTTTACTGTGAAAAGGATTGCTGAGAAAAACTTCTAGATCCTTAAGGCCACAGTTGACCATGTTAACATCCTAATTAACAAATTTGAACAGATTAAAGGCAAGGAGGATGATAAGGATCATACTGAGAAGAAGGGTCATGAAAAAAGAACAAGGGCCAACACTCGGAAACAATTTGATATCAAGGAAAAAGAGCTGGAACAAATGAAACTTATGCGATCAATATGAAGCAGATGATGGTTCATGCTGAAGAACTCATGAGAAACATTTAGTTGTCCTTGTGTTGTCTTGATGTTGTCTTTGTGATTTCCTTTGGCTGTCTAGTGTTGGTTTCTTTGTCTTATGCTCCTTTTTTGTTTTGACTAGGATCTGTTCTTTGTGTGGGTGACCAGTCACTGTTGTTTCATGCCTCTTTTACACTTTATCTTTCTCCTGCTATGTAACAAGGTTCTGGTTTCCTTTCAAAAACCTCTTTTTAATTAATCAAAACATCTTTTTTTTATTTAATACTCTTTTTGTCTACAAAGTTCATGGTGTTCATGTTGTGTACTATGTAATTTTTAGCTAACATAAGATAATTGAATTACATGTGCAGGAACCTGAACCCTTTTGACAAGGATCCTACATAGTCTCATGGATCGACGGGTATAACTAGTCAATACACCCTATAGAAATAGTTTATTTTTAAAAAATTACTTGAAAAACAAACTTCCTCAGTTTTTCAAACCTCGACATTAGCAGCAAATCTAATACAGTTATCAACACTTGAGGCCCCAATTGGACTTATTCAAATTTTAATCTCAACATCAACTTTAGGGCCAACTTCTTCATCAACATTACCCTCATTTGCAAAATATCTCTCTCATTATCAACTAACTCTCTCATTTGATGGAGTGCAAGTACCACCAAATAGGTATTTGTCAGATGTGTCTTCCTCGAGTGAGGGAAATGTAGGAATAGAAAATGAAAGTGAGACAATCTAGTAGGTCTACAATAGGGAGATCAACTAGAGGTCAAAAGATTAGAATAAAATTCAATAAACACATGAAATTTTTCCTTTCTCAAGGGGGGTCATATTCTTATGATGATGAGACCAAAAATGACATTGAGATACCCTTGAGGTATAAACATCTACAAAAATGTAATGCCCCGCCAGGAAACCCCTAAGGGTTTAGGTTAAAAACACTCGAATAGAGTGTAAATATTTTTTTATTTTTTTAATAATAATTAGGAGCGTTGATGAAAAGTTACAACATTAAGATAATTAGGAGTTATCTTAAACTTAGATACCACAGCGGAAGGCTTAAACGAACCTAAGGAGTTTCCCAACGCGATTACATAACCTCACACCTAGCTCAACTTGCGTTAATTGATCCATTAAGTCTGGATATCTTAATTGTGAGATAATGCATAAGACATGATTATATATATATGTTCAATGATATGACCTCTTAGAATTTTAGGAAGCGTTCATTTACTTTGGGTGGTTAGGGGGCCATCATGAGGTTATTTACTCAATGCACATTAACACCTATTTAATTTAAGAGGCCTCCCTTAAGGTTCAATGTGATAACTATAACAAAGTTCATTCATTTGGGTTTTGAGATAACCACCCACATTTGATGTTTTTTCTTAAATATTAAAAATATGGTTAATAAGATGAGATACATTCATTAAGGATTAAACTAAAATTAATAGAGTGAGGTCCCTTCATTTGATTTCATGCATAGCCAACTAATGAGTTGTAGTTCTTTTATGAAAGATAAAATGTGAGTAGCCATAGAATTCATTCATTGAAGTTTTAATAATTCTAATAGAAGGACTAAATTCATTAAGGTGAAAAGGTATTAGGAACACCTGAGTTCATCTTTTAACTTAAAATATAGTTAGCAAGATGATATTCATCATTACACGATTAAAATATAAGTTCGTAGTGACGTTCTTCCATTAGGATTAAAATATAATTATCTTATTGCATGTCACTCATTTTTAATCACATAAAGTTAATATGAAGAGATACTTTTGGCTACGATTAAGATACATCACTATACGAATATTTCCCCTTTTAGTTTCATTCTTAGTAATCATAAGAGATCCTTTTATTAAGGTTATAATATGGATATCTAGTTGAGTTCACCCGACTATCAAACTAATATGGTAAGGATGATTTGTTGAGATTTAAAACATGTATTAATTGAACAAATTCATCCAATATAGTGTAACATAACTAACATGGCGTTACTCATTTAATAAGGTAAGAGGGTAAATACCGATATGATGTACGTCCTTTAAACTTCATCTTATAATTTATGACATTAATTCTAACTTTGTTTTCCATTCACATTCGTTCCATTTATATGCTTAATAACAAGTTAATCCAATAATGTAACCCAGCAAGATTCTTTTCACTAATACTACTTTTAATTCACATTTTCAAAATACTTTTTTCATAATCTTAATTACAATCTTCCATGAACCTGAATACTACATTTTCCAAGATGAATAATTTTATGCACTTAGAATTAAATTCGTTAGTTTTTCCATCATACACTTATACAAGATAACAACCATCCATGATAATTTAAAGCATGAAACATAGGAAGCTAAAACATCGCATAACACAGATATGATCTCGGAGTTCACCCCTAAAGGGCTACATCTCTGGGTCTGCTCAACTGCAAGACCCCTCTGGCATTTAATATAGTTAAGATTACAAATTTACATGTCTTTTACAATCCTACCTTTTAGGCGAACACATACACTATTCAACATCTACCTCGATTGATGATTACATAGTGATCCCTTTTAGAAGCGGGTCAAATTGAATCATAACAAAAAAAAAAAAACCTAGATTCTCTTGTTTGACGGTACCCTAACTAGGGGCTTGACCGACTTATGACCAACCACTATCATAACAAGTCTTACCATTACATAACCAAATTCTATTATAGAAATTTAAACCTACATAGGCATTATCCGGTAGAGGTATTCGTTTACCATATCTGTTTAACCATTAATGTCGCTCAAGTTTATGGGTTTGCTAAATTAACTTTTATTTAAAAATTCACCATTAACCCACCCTTAATACTTAGTCCATGTTAATAATACGTATTAACCCAAGCATGACGTAGTCAATATGAAATTTAATAATTTGTATTAAAGTATGGATTTGCTAAATGTTGGTTATCTAAATCCAAATATTATTTAATAATCTTGAATTAAATAATGTAAAAGAAACTGAATTTAAAATTAAATAATATTAAAAAAAAAATTGAATTTAAAATCTCTTAAACTAAATTTAACTTCACTTATTAATTTAATTTTGTTTTTCTTTATTTTAATTTGTTTTTATATATTATATTCATATATTCTGTTTTTTAAACAATTTATATAAAATAATAAAAAAAATAAGCAAATAAAAATAACTTTTTTTAATTTTCAAAAAAAAGAGAGGGAAGGTACCCACGTGCCCCCCCCCCCTTGGTAGCCCCTGCTACCATTGGTAGCGTTGCTGCCATTGGTAGTGCTGCTACCAAATGGTAGCAAGCCGCTACCTCTGGTAGCACTGCTACCATTTGGTAGCAGATCACTACCAATGGTAGCGCTGCTACCAACTGGTAGCAGTAGCTACCTGCTGCAAGAGGCTAAGGTAATTCTTTTTTTTTGTTTTATTTTATTTTTATTTTTTTTATAGTTTTCAACAATATACAGATTTGTAAAAAAATAGATTAAAAAAAAACAAATAACAAATCCCCAAATGCATATCACACAGTCTTACAGACAGAGATTTAAAGCATTTTCCAGCAACCTCTTCATTTTGTATATTTTTTTTTTTGAAAGAAACTCACATTCCAGCAATCTCCCATTTTGAAAGAAATTCATAATCCATATATTTTCCAGATTCCTCATAGTAAACAACCAACTGGGGAACTATTTTTTTTTAAATTAACATGAACAAAACAACCCAAACAAAATGTAAAAACCCCCATTCTCCATTTATTGCAGTCACAACCTTTTTTTTTCTCTTTCTTTTTCCAGAATGTTATGGATTCCAAAAAAATAAAATAAATAGAAGAGTTGAAGATTAACCACCAAATCCAAAACAATGTTTGCATACCATTTTCCACTCAAGATCCAACAAATAACAAGAGGGTGGGTTGGAATCCTACCTTCAAACGCATTCCGGGAAGAGATTTTTTTGACGAAGAGCTCCACCTGCAACTCCCATGCAAATCCCCCATTTTTTCCAAAAAAAAGCTCCCAAGAGAAGAACCCCCCCAAAAAACATTTCAAAACTAGGTTAAATGAGAAACCCTATTTTTTGCCCTAATTTTCAATTTCGAATTTAGGCATTTTTTTTTTTTGAAAATAAAAGAAACATGAAAATGGAAACCATTATTTTCCACTGCTCAATAAATCTAACTTGTTTTATTCTAATTAAAATTAACATGCTTCTATTTCTTATTTAATTCTAATTTTAATCTCTCAATATCAATTTAGGCCTACATTTATATTTTGAACTGTTAACAAGGGTGCGATATTTAAATTAATTTAAATCTCAAAAATCAATCCTTTATACTATATTAATTTGCAAGTAAAAAGAATAATTTCCTTTTAAATAATAAAATTTACCCTTTCTCTTCCAACATGCGAAAATGATTAATTTATTTCTATTTCTCAAATGACTTTTAAATTTTTCCTTTCTAAAACGCATAACTCATTAAATTCATTATTATCGAATTTAACTATTAAATTGACTCGCTATAACATAGTAAAGCGACCTTTTTAAATGAATGACTAATCTAATGCAAGAGTCTTATTTATTCTAATTCTCAACTACAAATGCGTAAATGAACACATTAATTCAAGTTAACTACTTTAAGCTTGCTATAATTATAATTAAAACAATCTCTTTAAATTAACGATTAATCATATAAAAGAAGCTACCTATTTAAATTTCTATATCACTAATGTGTACGTCTACTCATTAAATTGAATTGAATATTTGGGATAACAAACTCCACTTACCCCGCGCTAGGCATGCAAACCGAGGAAGTCCACCAAATCACCCGACATGAAACCCAACAAAAAGAAAGGCCCACAAACCACACACACGATGCTCACTTGACCATGGCTAAGGCAAGACAAGAGTTTAATGACCCCCAAATCCGAATTCTAAGGATGGAGGAGGTTTACTCAAACCTGCAAACCCCGAAGGAGATGAACCTCGCCTTAGGCGGTGTCGTACCTGAAATCTCCTGCACCCATGAATCATGCAAGCATACATATACATATACATATTCAATGAAGGCGTTAGCTCAAGATTTATCACAAGGGTTAGGAACAATTACATTTACACAAGAATCGATGCAAAAGCACAATAATAGGTATGCACGATTATTTATATTATCTAAACTACACATTGCACCACGGTTAACCCACCATTCAAGAATGCCACATAGGAAGTCAACCAAGGTCAAACGGGTATTACAAGTCCGACTAGGGTAGGGGCATTACAAAAAACAATGGGTACCCAAGGAACTTCCTCCAATAAACATCAATTTTTATGTTAATGATAGGATATATTGCATAGCACCTTTGTCGTTACATGGTTTCGGCCTATTTTCCATGGACAACATAAAGGTTTGTTACAACAAAGTTGCTGAATTGATGGAGTTTATTAGACCTTGTTACAATTACAATAATTGGATGCAGATTGTTTGATATAAAACAAGTATGTTTAGGTATGCACTATCAACAAATTATACACAACAGAAAGGTAATGATCAAAGTAAACAAGTGGTTGTATACATTGATGGAAGGCCAAAAGCAACAAGGAATATTGCAGGTTTTATGAATAGTACGTGACCTGGATCAACTAATAATCAACCCAATTGCATATTTGAGGTGCGCGAGGGAAATTATGTATTCGTATGTGCGATAAAATCAATAAGTGCAGGGGAAGAGCTTCTAATCGATTACAGTTTGAATCATATAGATACAAACAAAGTTACTATCATGGGGGTGGTACGTACTATATACCATTTAAATTAACCAACCTCCAATTAATGACTCCAATATACCATTTTATTAGAATTTTATTGCTAAGTCTATTGGTTTAATTTCGCTAACGTTTTAATATTTTTTCTTTGTCACAGGGTGACATGGATCCATCACATAGCGCAGATAGCAATGTAGGTCGTGACACTTCTACCAAGCAGGTAAACCTCATTGTAATTGTACAAATTAGATAGAAGCAAATTGTTACATTATTATGTTCTTTTTTTTAGTGTTTTAAACTAATTTTGTAATTGTTAATGATATTCTTGACACAGACGGATGTTCAGAGAAAGGGAATGGGAGCTGCAGTACCTGAGAACCTCTCTATAGATGTGGACTCAACAGGATTAAGCGATGATGACCCTATAAATTCCACAAACCCTATGGAATTGATAAAAAAACCTCTTATAAAAATTATTAGAGATTGTTGCTTTGGCATCTGTGGATCCTTAGACTGATGAGATATGAGAGATGGTGCAAGTATTGATTTAGATAGCAGAAACTTGCAAGTAAGCAGTAATGAAAGCTTTAATTATAACAAAAGTTCAATAATGGTTTATATTTTATTCTCTTTTATGTCATTAACTAAAATATGTACGTGTTGTTTTTACAACAATTTATGTGTTAGGTCCCGAAGACAACTGAGAGGGGGGGTGAATCAGTTGTCAAATAAATTCAAACCAAAAAACAACTTAACCAACTTAATGCTTAATACTGGTAAACCAGTTCAATATGCCGGTAGACAATTTTAACAGTTAATTGCTATACCGGTAAGGATTAGTGCATGAAACATAAAGACAAAGTCATCCACAACACATAACACCAATATTTGTACGTGGAAACCCTGTAAGGGGAAAAACCACGGTGGGAAACCTTACCCACAATCAGATGATAATACTACAGATAGTGAGTGTACATAAATGGGGTCTGCACATGCAAAAAGGCCAAGCACCTAGAGCTCACTGCTCAATCACAAAATGGGAGTCACACTGACTACAGTTGGATGGTTAAATCAAATAAGCATGTACTGCACAAAGTAGCATCTTCATATGTTGGATTCAGTATCGGTGTAGTTCTGATTGTCTTCACAAAAACCCTCCTTCAATCTTCAAATAATGTCTGCATGTATAGCTCTGCTTATTCTCGCATATACCTTCACACAATCCTTTTTCGCATTCCACATTTGATCTTACAAATAAGATCTTACATTTATACCATAACCTAAGACCAATTTTAGTAGGTCAGCTCTACAAGATATTACAATAAAAACATTTTACAAACAATACAATATCTGATGCAATAACCAATTCAACATGTCGGCTTAATGCATTTACAACAATAATTAATCATCTCCATAGCGTGTCATGCTGATCTGGAAAAGATAAACCTGTTAGTGTAACCCTAGACCTATTTACCGGTAATAGCAAATATGCAAATGCTAATGTACCAATAGACAAAACTCCAAGACAAAGTTTCCACATGATTTCTTCGACATAACCATGTGTTTTCCATATCATTCCAAGTGTCGGTGATCATTATATCTTGTCGATATACTAGATACTGGTGACTGTGCATGAGTCACTTGCTGGCTGGTGAATGTTGTTGATTCTCCAAAGTGCCAGAGTTGATGAGTGTTTAGTAGGTGTTGGCATCAATGACAAAACCATACCAAAATACCAACAATCTCCCCCATTGGCATTGATGGCAACACAAGATGGAAAAACCATCAAAGTGCCAAAACAGAAATGCCAAATACAAAAAACCAACAATCTCCAAAAAGAGATCATAACCAAAAATCAAAATACATATACAGAGAGTAATAATCTCTCCCAAACAACAATCTCTCCCCCTGGGAGCAACATGTGTTTTCCTTGTGTTTTTCCATACCAATCTCTCCCCCTTTGACATCAAATGCCAAAGTTACAACAAAACATCTTACCAAGCCAATTTCATATACAAAATACCAATCACTTTAGTATACCAACTACTCCCCCTGAGAAGTAGCTTCCCATCAAAGCCGAAAAAAAGATTTCTCTATTAATTCAGCCAGTTGATGACAATCATCAACTTCCTAAGTCTCTACCGGTGAGGGTATGACCCCAAGCTGATCTCTGAGATATTCAAAAGTCTCCTTAGGCAGAGGTTTAGTAAAGATATCTGCAATCTACTCTTTAGTATTCACATAAACCAGTTTTATTTCCTTTGCTTCAACATTTTCCCTCAGAAAATTCAGTTTGATAGAAACATGTTTGGTTTTAGAATGTAATACCAGATTTTTAGATATATCAATTGCTACAGTATTATCACAATAGATAGTAATAGGTTCCTTGCATTTTACCTTTATGTCTTTCAACATTTGCTTAAGCCATAGTACCTATGTACAGTTAGTTGCTACTGCAACATATTCTAATTCTGCTGTTGATAAAGATGTACAACTTTGTCTCTTACTCAACCAAGAAACTAGTCTGTTTCCAAGAAAGAATGCTTGGCTGGTGGTGCTTTTTCTATCATCCACATCTCTTGCCCAATTTGCATCTGTGTATGCACATAATTCAAAGGTTTCATTTCTAGGATACCATAATCCAAGATTTATAGTGCCTTGTAAGTACCAAAAAATCCTTTTTACTGCTGATTCATGATTTTCTCTAGGATTACTTTGAAATCTTGAAACAATACATACTGCATTCATAATATCAAGTCTGGTTTGTGTCAAATACAGTAAACCTCCTATCATAGATTTATATCTAGTTGGATTAACAGGTGTAGATTCATCCCTTAGTGATAGTTTGTCATTTGTTGTCATAGGTGTGCTTACCGGTTTAGAGTTCTCCATCCCAAATTTCTTTAGTAACTCTTTTAAGTACTTGGATTGACTCAAGAATATACCTTTATCAGTCTGTAAAATCTGCAATCCTAAAAAAGAATTTTATTTCTCCAATCATAGACATTTCAAATTCTTGTTGCATTTTAATAGAAAATTCTTTACATAATCCATCTTCTCCTCCAAAGATTATATCATCAACAAATACTTCTATAATCAAGATATCATCATTAGTCACTTTATAGTATAAATTGTTCTTTGCATTACCTTTAGAAAAACCGATTTTCAAAAGATACTTATCCAATCTTGCATACCAAGCTCTTGGAGCTTGTTTCAATCCATACAAAACTTTTCTTAACCTGTAAACCATATTATTGTCATCTGTCAAAGAAAATCCATCAGGTTGTTCAATGTACACTTCTTCTTCAAGATCTCCATTCAAAAATGCACATTTAATATTCATTTGATAAACTTTGTAGTTCTTGTGTGCTGCAAAAGCCAAAAATAATTTGATTGCCTCAATTCTAGCTACCGGTACAAAGGTTTCATTGTAATCAATTCCTTCTTTCTAAAAATATCCCTTACACACTAGTCTTTCTTTATTTCTAACAACCTTACCATCTTCATTAAGTTTGTTTCTGAATACCCATTTGGTTCCAATTACATTTTTATCTTTAGGTCGGGGAACTAATGTCCAAGTGTTGTTTTTCTCAATTTGTTCTAATTCTTCTTCCATAGCTTTAATCCAAAATTTATCTTCACATGCCTCATTAATAGATGATGGTTCAATTTGAGAAATAAGACATACCTCTTCATTTGCCAACCTTCCTCTTGTCATAACTCCTTTAAACTTGTTTCCAATTATCTAATCTTCAGAATGATTCAATCTTACATACCGGGGTGTCTCTGTTTGTTGTTGTTCCTCAGTTACTGTGGAATCCTTAGATGATACCGGGGTAATTGGATCTTCATTCTGTACCGGTGGATTCAGTGTAGGTTCATTTGTCAAAATTTATGTTGCCGGTTCAGAGTCTATATACCTTGAAGTTCCTCTGAATCGTTCATCAATCTTTACATTTGTACTTTCAACAATTTTCTGCAATCTTTTGTTAAAACATCTATATGCCTTGCTCTTAGATGAATAACCAAGAAATATTCCTTCATCACTTCTAGGATCAAATTTCCCAATATACTCATCTCTTCTAATGTAACATTTGCTTCCAAATATTCTGAAATATTTAAGAGTAGGAGTAATACCAAACCATAGTTCATGAGGGGTCTTACTGGTTTCACCTTTGATGTGAAATTTGTTGAATGTATAGACCACTGTACTGACTACCTCTCTCCAATATACATGTGGTAGGTTTTCTTCTGATAACATACTTCTTGCTACATCCAAGATAGTTTTGTTTTTCCTTTCAACAACTCCATTCTGTTGTGGTGTCCGAGGTGTTGATAGTTGTCTTCTGATTCCATTTACTTCACAGAATGTATTAAACTCCTTAGATGTAAATTCTCCTCGATCTGATCTTAAACATTTGATTTTCTTACCGGTTTCATTTTCAACCATTGCTTTGAATAGTTTGAACTTTCTCGGTGCTTCAGATTTTTCTCTGAGAAAAGTAACCCAACACATTCTAGAATAGTCATCAATGATTAGCATGAAATATCTATCACCTTGTAAGCTTTTAGTTCTAGCTGGACCACATAAATCAATGTGAATTAAATCAAGAGCATTATTGGATTTTTCTGGAATACTTTTGAAACTAGCTCTAACTTGTTTTCCAAATTGACATTCCTTACATACTGTATTGTGAGGTTTGACAATTTTAGGTAAATCTCTAACTGCCTTAGTAGTACTAATTTTTACCATGCAATCAAAGTTTACCTGACAGAGTCTCTTATGCCATAGCCAACTTTCATCAATATGTGCATTTAAGCATGTCTTTTCACTATTATTCAGGTGAAAGATATTACCTCTAGTCTGATTACCGGTTGCAATTTCCAAACTAGTTCTATTCATGATTTTGCATTTTCCATTTTTGAATTGTAACTGAAATCCTTTCTCAACTAATTGACCAACACTCAAAAGATTATGCTATAATCCTTCAACATAGTAGACAATGTCAGTGTTATGCTTACCATCAAGAGATATTGTACCCTTACCTTTCATTAAACAAGCTTTATCATCTCCAAATCTCACTAAGCCTCCATTGTATTCTTGAAACTTCAAGAATTTACCTTTGTCTCCTATCATATGATATGAGCATCCAGAATCAATGATCCATTCATCCTTTACTTCAATTTTAGCTGCCAAGGCCTGTACTATCGGTTGAGCAGTAGGTGTCGGTTGATCTTCTGTTATAGCAACAAAAACCCAACCATTGTCTGTCGGATCCTCATCAGAATCATCAGTCACACCTTCATCAGCAATGTAACAAGATTTGTCTTTATTCTTCTTAAATCTGTATCTTTGATATTCAGGGTTAGGCTTGTATGTTCTTCTAGCTTCTTCTCTTAGTCTAGCATGTCTATCAGGGCATCTTGAAGCCATATGACCAATATTATTGTAGTTAAAACATTTAAAGGGTGCTTTACCTTCATACTTGCTTCCAACTGGACCTTTAGGCAGTTTCCTTGCAAATAGTGCTTCAAGTTCTTCATTTTATTTCTTTCTTTCTTCAAGTTCTCTTGCATAAAAGGCTTTCCAATTAGATTTATCAAATGATGGAGCAGATGATGTTGATGCTTTAAAGGCCAAATCTGTCTTTATAGTAGCAACAGGACCAAATTCTTCAATTTCAAAAGCTGAAAGTTTCCCAATCAATGTATCCCTAGTTACTGATGTATTAGGCATTGTTCTTAACCCATTTATAGCTGTGACTTTCATTTTATATGCCGGTGGCAATCCTCTTAAAACTTTTGAAACAATTTCATCCTCACTTAAGGTTCCTCCACAACATTTAATACCCAAAACAATCTCATTTACTCTTTCCATAAAAGCAGAAATCCTTTCATCTTCTTCCATTTTCAGATGTTCATACCTGACCTGGAAGCTTTCAAGTTTTGCAATTTTGACTGTGGAATCTCCTTCATTCAATGTTTCCAAATTATCCCAAATAGCTTTAGCAATAGACCTATTTGATAGTCCCATGATTTTTTGATCATAAAATGCGCCCAAAAGTGTTTCTCTTGCTTTGCAATCATTTTCCTCATCTTTAGTCAAGTTGCGTGGAGTAGGCTGACTCTGAGTAGGAGCAGTATAACCATTCTTTGTAACATCCTAGATGTCCTTTCCAATGAAATTTAGATGTGTATCCATTATGATCTTCCATATGCCATTGTTGGTTCCATCAAGTTTAGGACTGTCCTTTCTGAAATAGTTAGTAGACATTGGATCTCCTCAAGCTGTTAAACTTTTGCAAAAGAAGACTAAGCTCTGATACCAATTGTTAGGTCCCAGAGACAACTAAGAGGGGGGGGTGAATCAGTTGTCAAATAAATTCAAACAAAAAAACAACTTAACCAACTTAATGCTTAATACCGGTAAACCAGTTCAATATGTCGGTAGACAGTTTTAACAGTTAATTGTTGTACTGGTAAGGATTAGTGCATGAAACATAAAGACAAAGTCATCCACAACACATAACACCAATATTTGTATGTGGAAACCTTGTAAGGGGAAAAACCATGGTGGGAAGCCTTACCCACAATCAGATGATACTACTACAGATAGTAAGTGTACATAAATGGGGTCTACACATGCAGAAAGGCCAAGCGCCTAGAGCTCACTACTCAATCACAAAATGGGAGTCACGCTGACTATAGTTGGATGGTTAAATCCAATAAGCATGTACTGTACAAAATAGGATCTTCATATGTTGGATTTAGTACCGGTGTAGTTATGATTGTCTTCACAAAAACCCTCCTTCAATCTTCAAATGATGTCTGTGTGTATAGCTCTGCTTATTCTCGCATATACCTTCACACAATCCTTTTTCGCATTCTACATTTGATCTTACAAATAAGATCTTACATTTATACCATAACCTAAGACCAATTTTAGTAGGTCGGCTCTACAAGATATTACAATAAAAACATTTTACAAACAATACAATATCCGATGCAATAACAGATTCAACATGTCGGCTTAATGCATTTACAACAATAATTAATCATCTCCATAGCGTGTCATATTGATCTGGAAAAGATAAACCTGTCAGTGTAACCCTGGACCTATTTGCCGGTAATAGCAAATATGCAAATGCTAATGTATCAATAGACAAAACTCCAAGACAAAGTGTCCACACGATGTCTTCAACATAACCATGTATATTCCATATCATTCCAAGTGTCGGTGATCATTATATCTTGCCGGTGTACCAGATACCGGTGATTGTACATGAGTCACTTGCTTGCCGGTGAATGTTGTTGATTCTCCAAAGTGCCAGAGTTAATGAGTGTTTAGTAGGTTTTGACATCAATGACAAAACCATACCAAAATACCAACATTATGCACCCTCATGAAACTGGTGGCCATGATCAGGGTGTTGCAGGTACTTTAGGTGATGATGATTTTCTTGGCTTATCACTTTGTTACCCAAAATACATCATACTTGATACTATCAATGTTCATAATAAAGGTTCATCCTTGTTTATAATTATTGCACTTTTCATATATTTAATGTATTAATCTTTAGGTGTTGTCAATGTTCCTATGCAAATGTCATCAACACCTCATCAGAGGTTATCCCCACCTGTATTGCCGACTTCAATCTCGGTAACATGTAGCATGCAGACATCCTCTACTGCACGTCATATTGGCCCGCCCACTGTTGGTAGATCCCTCTTTTTCTCTATCTTTTGTTGTGTGTTTATTTCCCTTCAAGTGTTCTTTCTTGGGGGCATTTCATACTGGATTCATTTTCTACAACAGGAGATGCACATGAGGATGTGCTAGAGTTAACTACTACTGATAACATACCATCATTTCCTGGATCTTCTCGTATTGCTAGTACGGGAACATTGGAGGCCACATTGGTGGTGAGCGACGAAGAAATGATTCCCTTAAAGATACAGAAGGTTCCAGGTACTTTAAAATTATTATTATATATAGTCTAATTGTAATTTACTTTCTAATCACTCATTTTGGACTAATGATCCCATGATTTTTTTGCAGGAAATGATATTTTTTATAAACATCGTAGTGACATTGCATTGCAGATATTTGGGCCCACCATATGTAAAAGGTGGTACATCATATGTGAACTAACCCTAATCCACTATTTTGATTTCATATCATTGCTAGAATAGTTTTCCTTTGATCCATTTCTTGAACTTTAATAAATGTAGCTTCAATTCATTTTTGAATCTAACGGATTTGTTTTTGCTTTAAAAGGTGGAATGACCAAGAAAAAAGGTTAAAAGATGAATTGACAAACCATATGGTCGAGTGGTTTGGAAATGACACCTTTGACAAAACCAAGCTCCTTCAAAAAGATGGCACATATCTAAAGTATGTGAGGGACCAATATAGGACCCATTTAGAGATGAACCTAAAGCATGAGTGTTCCCCCATGATTCCAAAGAGGGAGTGGAAGGACCTGATTTTGGATGCCAAGGAGAGAATTGAAAGGAAAAAAGGAAATACACCACCAGACGCCAAAAGAAGGTATGGGATACTATTAAGAATATAATTATGTACTAATTAATTACTCTTTATATTTATATAATCTAACATATTTCAAACTTTTCATAGACCGAGTGACACGTCAAAGGCAACCAAGGCAAGACAGGAAAAGCATGGGCAACACAAACTCACCTCTGGTGGTTATATGAAACTTGCCACATGAATTCTAAGTATCTATAAATGAAATATAGCATCAAAATATTTATAAATTGCAAACAAATTTTTTTTTATCAAACAATGCAAGCAAAATTCATGATACCAAGCAAAAATGCAGGGCTCTGAATTCAATAGAGTGCCCACAGAAGATGACAAGAGAATTTCCTATCAGCAAAGCTATACAATCGTGGTTGATCGGCTACGAGAATTGATTGAACATACACAATATTTTCTAGTGCATCTGTCACACAGGTATATATGCTAAATGGAAATTGTTTCAAATTGAATACTTTACCAATAATCTAATTGATGTTGAGTTCCAACATAAAGTGACTATATTTGTTTTAAATAAGCAAACAATGATAACAATATGCATGACATTGGATTGCAGCCTGCTAATCATGAAACCCCACCTGCACATGAAGGTCTAGATGTGCATCCCAGTAGTGGAGGTATTCCTTTTCTATTCAAGTTTATCTATGTAATTATTTATACAATTAAACATCTTAATTTCTAATTAGAGTAGTAATTAATGTAACCTTTTTTGTTAATATTTTAGAGCATGTAGTCGGTGGTGACCAAGTGGAGCATGATCTAGGTACACAACGTCAAGAACGTAAAGTTTCCTAATCAGGTAAAGAGGACCACTGTTATTCATTTAAACAAATATAATTGCAATCGGTGTTCAGCATTAATGTAACCTTTAGTTTTTCAACTCCAAATGATCTAGAGGGTGTTCAGCATGTTGAGGTTGAGGCTAGAAAAAATGATGTGGCCCCATCAAGTAAAGAGTGCAACAATTATGTTCTCTAAATTAATGAAATACTTGTAACAATACTAAAAAAAATTGAATTTAACCCATTTCTTTGTTATTGCAAAGGACCCCCCTTCGCTTTAGTGTCCTCATCCTCAGTATAGGACTAGGCATACATCGAGATCACGAGAAGAGGGTAGAAAAACTACAGAGTGGGGAAATGATGAAGAAACCAATGTTCCACTTAGTCTTTTAATAGCTTCAAAGAAAAAACAAAAAAAGAACTGATTGTAATCTACCTTATTTGATAATGACTGATTTTTATGTGTTAATAAATGTAATTATGTGCTAATGAATGGTTATGAATGATATGTGTTTTTTAATATTGATGGATGTTGCATGTTAATTAATGTTAATCAATGTTATGTGTTAATGAACATTATGTGATATTAATGAATGAATGTTATATTTTATTAATGGTAGAAAGAATGAATGAATGTTATAAGATGTTAATGGGGAATTTAGAGTGATGTTGGTGGGGGGGGCGCAAATGAGCTTCCACCTTCACGTGGTTGGCCCTGTTAAGTAGAGAATATTAAACTATTCTCGAAACCAAGCGAAGCTCAATAAGATAACACACTTTTCAATATTTCATTATGTTGCACAGTTAATCTTATTGAATAATGTATATTGAATCTTAATTGCAGGGTCCAATAGAGCCAACATGAACAACAACACCACAAGTTGTTGGGTATAATGAACTCACATATTGTCTTGTATGTACACTAACAATATGAGTTGCTTCTAGTGTTGATATCCATGGCGGGACTGCAAAATTTATGAATATGCCTCATCCTTGTAAGTTTTTTTATTACTTGTCATTTTCTTTAGGATTTTGTTACTTCATGAATGACATGTTTTCATATGTCTATTCCATGAATACCTCTCTCTTGTATGCTTCATGATTGATGTGCCTTCAGCATGTCCACTCCATGACAACCTTTTTCATATATGCTTGTACCTTATGTGTATTTATGTATTACTTCATGGTTTACATGTATGATTCATGCCTTGCATGTATTCATATATATGGTTTATGCTTTACATAGTTCCTTCATGCCTTATGAGCATTACTTCATGCCTTGCAGTCTTCTGAAAATATTGCAAAATCATTCAACAAGAAAAAGAGTAGTAGAGGCTACATACCAAACTAAATTAGATCTCCCTCTTTATTTCCTCACTTTCTTCCCTATTTTCTTCCTCCCTTCTTTATCACTTCCCTTTTTCTTTATTTTTCCTTGATATAACTAACCTTTTCTCCTTAATGTTCTTCATGAATTCAAAGACTCTTTTACAATCCCCACTTTACATCCATGGCAACTACCTCCATAACTTCACGTAGTGTGAACTAAATATTCTCTTCTACCATGGCCTTCATATATCTTTCATATATTCTTTCAAATATTACCATCGATATATATATCGACCTCATTCTAAGACTTTGAATCTACCTCTTCTACCTCATATGTGACAACAAAATGTGAGGATTTAAGAGAAGCTTCAAATCATAATAGCCCTTAGCATTGGTTCAGAAAGAGTTGTTGGCAATATAACAAGGATATTAAGAAGGTTGTTGATGATTATGGACATAACTGATTAAAGATGTTTTACTGTCTTGATATTATTATTTTGTCATTGATGTCAAGAAATTGATTTTCTAATTTAGTATGATGTTGCCATATCTTAAGAAATATGATATGAAGATTATAAAGAAGTCGGTAAAGACATAGGAAAGAATATGATGAATAAAGGGATAAGTTATTCAATGGGCAACTCTACCGAGTCAGACAATGATGAGATCTTGATGTTTTAGATTGTTTTAACATCATACATATGTTGTAAAATGTAAAGGTTAATACTACACTATGTTATCAGGCAAAGAACCTAGTCGGTAAACCCTAAGGTTATCGCAGTTGGTTAATGAAGACAGAATGTCTACCGAGTAAAGTTTAGTATTCACCGAGTTGTAACCGAGTTATAACAGAATGCATTAAATGTTTACATGTGATATTTAATGAAAGAAGTTGATGAGATGGAGCGGATCAATGATTGGCAAGCCGTGAAAGAAGTTTGTTAACAAATCTAAGGCAATGGAAAGTCGGCCAGAAGATCTACAGCTCAGATTGAACTGCATTACCCTAACACAAGTTCCAAGATGATTGTGCAAGTTCCAAGGCAAGGTAAAACATTTTTCAGATCATAAGATACAATGAACCTGGACAAGATTGAAGATCTGATGGCTATGATTGATCATGGGAAATGTGATCAAGGAGATTAAGCAGTTAGATGATTGTTTATAAATAAGGAACTGTTGATAAATAGTGGATGTGGGCAAGTGTATGCACAGGGATGCTACATAGTGATCACCAAGCATAGAATCTTGAAGACCTGTTGGAATAACAGAGTATTGATGCCCAGCAGATAGACAAGATTAGTTCTATGTCTAGATTGTGTTGAACAAATAAGAATCTGCTTTAGCATTTTAGATGTAAAGTTGCAGATAGATTGTATTACTATTAGCTTGTGAAAGTAATAGGAAATCTCTTAACCGAGTGGACTTAATAGTCTTATAAGTAAATCCTCTAACAAGGTGACATTCTAAATGAGTGTTTGAAATCCTTTGACAAGGTCACTTCTAACAAAGTGAAGATCCTAACAGATCTGAGGGAAATCCCTTAACCAGGTCACATCTAGCAATGTGTTTTGTAATCTTTAACAGGATTGGCTTTTAACCGAGCATACTCTAGAAGAGTATATTTCTTAGTGGGTCCAAAATCCCATAGTGGTTTTTCCCTATTTGGGTTTCCACGTTAAATCTGGTGTTATGAGGTTTATAATGTTCATATGCTTTTGAGTTTGCATGTTTGATAGTTTTTATTCTATGATTGATATATGTTACCGAGGTAGAATCTGATGTTTTCATTAATGATTAAGTTTGTATGATTCACCCCCCCCCTCTCATCTTGTTGGCTATCGGATCTGTACTTATATTAAGTATCAGAACTATCAAGAGTCTCATATTATGCCTCCTAGATTGGATGGCTCTGATCCTCATCACACTATTCATCTTTATCCTCCTCATTGGATTGTTTACACTCGTGATGATAGATTTGTGAAGATTATGTTTCAATAATTTTTCATATTTTTCTTGCTTCTGATTCAATGAGAATCGGTTAAGATATCCTTTCGGTGAAATATTTGTGTCCACCTTTGGTCAATGAAAAGAAATGTATTGTCATGTATAAAAGAGAGGATGGGTGGTGGGCACGTAGTCCCACAAAGAGACATTTAATACAATATATATTAAGATGTACGGTCTAAAAAATTCCACAATATATATTAAACTACCATATGAAATTGAAGAGTAGCAAGTGAATCTTTCCTATTCCTAGCCTATTGTGCCTTGTTACACAATATGAATAGAACCTTAGCATCATTGATCATACTCACCACTTTTTATTTTAAAATTTAAAATCAACATCCGCCTCATTTCTAATGTTGGTAAGGTTCACTACTTTTAAAAAAGTATTAGATAAAAGATTTGATGGAACAAAATTGATAGAGGAAAATAATAACAACATTATATTTTAGATGTTAAATTTTTTTTAATATATATTTTCTATATGATAATTAATATTTTGGGAGTAGTTAAGGATAAGGAGATCATTCTTCTATTTGATAGTCTATCGTCATCCTTATGTTATATTGTACTTTTGTTCTAGGAAAGCTTTTGATCTTTTGCAATTAGTGTGGGTTTTTTAAGGTGACTCTTGATATGTCCTAAAATTGTATGAGCCTAATAGCTTCTACTCTTTTTGATAGTTTGGTGGCTCTAAACAATGACTCCTTCGAAGAAGCGTGATCCTTGTAATTTTGGCCTTCCTTGTAGTTTTGGCCTTCCATAATATGAAAAGAGGTTATGTTATGAATAATGGTCCAAATGATTTAGTTATTTCTTATTATGTTGAGTATGAGTAAATTTGTGATTCCTTGGCTATGGTCACTATTGTGTACTAACTACTGTGATTTAGTGTGATTTGAGCATGGATTTCAAGTAATCAAGAGGGTGGAAACAATCTTCAAGTGTTTGGGGGTATGCGGCCTTGACCAAGGGATGAAAGTATCAGGAAAGTACAAGTGATTCATGTGTAGATCAATGTATCATTCACCTATTAATTCCTAGCAACATTCTCAAATAAACAAGCAAAAAGGTATGTTGAGTGCATATATACATTTTATGTTGTCATGATATAAGTAAGATATCAAACATGTAACTTAGATTGATTTTCAATTTCATTCATAAATATTAGATCTTCCTTGTGGATTTTTGAATGCATAATGTCTTGTTGATTTCAATATCTTTATTGCAAGTACTCTTTTCAGTATGAAACTCCACTCATTGAGGTCTCTTACTAAATGCAAGTCAGTTATCCTATCAATGATGATACATTCTACATGCATTTTATGGGGAAATATTATTAATATCTATGATTGAGTTATTCATTGTTTTGTGAAAATATATACAAGTAGATTGGGACATTAGAGTTATAAATACCGTAAATTGTGTTTGAGATCATTGTCCTAATTGTAATAGTCAACCACCATTGGCCCAAGGCCATGATAGTTCTGATACTTAATATAAGTACAGATCCAATAGCCAACAAGATGAGAGGGAGGGGGGGTGAATCATACAAACTTAATCATCCATAAAAACATCAGATTCAACCTCGGTAACATATATTTCAGTAATATAACCAAAACTGTTAAACATGCAAACTCAAAAGTATATAAATATCATAAACCTCATAACACCAGATTTAACGTGGAAACCCAAATAGGGAAAAACCACTGTGGGATTTCGGACCCACTAAGAAATATACTCTTCTAGAGTATGCTCGGTTAAAAGCAAATCCTATTAAATATTACAAACACATTGCTAGACGTGACCCGGTTAAGGGATTTCCCTCAGATTTGTTAGGATCTTCACCTTGTTAGAAGTGACCTTGTTAAAGGATTTCAAACACTCAATCAGAATGTCACCTTGCTAGAGGGATTTACAAATAAGACTATTAAGTCCACTTGGTTAAGAGATTTTCTATCACTTTCACAAAATAACAGTAATAAAATCTATCTGCAACTTCACATCTAAAATGCTAAAGCAAATTCCTATTTGTTCAATACAACCTAGACATAGAACTAATCTTGTCTATCTACTAGGCTTCTATACTCTGTTATTCAAACAGGTCTTCAAGCTTCTGTGCTCGGTAATCACTATGTAGCATCCATGTGCATACACTTGCCCATATACATTGTTTATCAACAGTTTCCTATTTATAAACAATTAGGTAACCACTTAATCTCCTTGATCACATTTCCCATGATCAATCATAGCCATCAGATCTTTGATCTTGTCCAGGTTCAATGCATCTTTCGATCTGAAAATGTTTTACCCCACCTTGGAACTTGCATATATTTCTTGGAACTTGTGCCAGGGTATTGCGGTTCAATCTGCGCTGTAGATCTTCATGCCGACTTTCCATTGCCTTTAGATTCATTAACAAACTATAATAATGGCATACTAATCATTCAATTAGTTCCATCTCATTAGCTTCTTTCATTATATAATGCATGCAAACATTTAATGCATTATGTTATATCTCAATTACAACTCGGTAATAACTCGGTAAATACTAAACTTCACTCAGTAGACATTCCGCCTTCATTAACCGATAGCAATAACCTTAGGGTTTACCGACTAGGTTCTTTGCTTGATAACATAGTATAGTATTAACCTTTAAAATTTACAACATATGTATAATGTTAAAACAATCTAAAACATCATGATCTCATCATTATCTGACTTGATACTAGTTGCCCATTGAATACCTTATTCATCCCTTTATTCATCATATTCTTTCCTGTGTCTTTTACCGACATCGTTATAATCTTCAAATCATACTTCTCAAGATATGGCAACATCATAAGAAATTAGAAAATCAATTTCTTGACATCAATGACAAAATAATAATATCAAGACAGTAAACATCCTTAATCAGTTATATCCATAATCATCAACAACCTTCTCAATATCCTTATTGAAATGCCAACAATCTTTCATTGTCTGTTATAATGCAATATTGCCAACAATCTCCCCCTTTGGCATTGATGGCAAAACCAATTGATTTGACCTTAAAAAGATTCAGATTGTTGTGATTCTGAAATGCTCTCCCCCAAACATTAGACTTCTCTTGTTTTCTTCAGTCTTCTTTCCAATCTATAGTCTTCTGATTAGTCTTCTCCCCTGATATTAGTCTTCTCCCCCTTTGACAACAATGCCAAAAAGTAAAGAACTAAAACATAGTTTATGTCTGTATGAAGTGATTTCCTACCGTTGTGTATCAATTCAGTCTCAGTCAGAGCATTTTGTCTTCAATTCCTGTTCCCTGTAATATTTCCTGTAATAATTCTTGTACACTTTTAGAAAACATCCTAAAGTGTATAAATCAGCATAAACTCCCAGAAGATATTCGATAGAGTCATCGGATTATGCTTTCACCGAACTCGGTCAGTGAGTAGAAGATAGGGGTAGGACCCCTAACTTACTTCTGAGATATTCAAAAGTATCCCTTGGTAGTGGCTTGGTGAAGATATCTGCTATTTGTTCCTTTGTGCTAACATACTCCAACACCACTTTCTTCTCTTGAGCTTCTTCTCTAAGATAATGATATTTGATACAGATGTGCTTTGTCTTAGAGTGCATAATAGGATTCTTTGAAATATTAATGGCACTACTATTGTCACAGAATATAGTTACTAGCTCGGTAACTTTCTCATTTATACCTTCCAACAATTCAGTTCTAAGAATTATATATATATATTGACATATATGCATATATATGGAAATATATATGCCATATATATATGTATATATATGCATATATGTATATATATATATATATATATATATATTGACATATATGCATATATATGGAAATATATATGCCATATATATATATGTATATATATGCATATATGTCTATATATATATATATATATATATATATATATATATATATATATATATATATATATATATATATATATATATATATATATATATATATATATATATATATATATATATATATATATATGTTGGTGTTTTTGGTTATTTTTAAATATTCATTCATACACACACGCACACTCAAAATTTTTGCATTTGCTTGGTGGTCTTCTAGAGTTCTGGTGTTTATTTTTCCTTTTGTTTTTTAATCGAGTTCTTGTCTTTCCTTTGTCTATGTGTGTGGGAGTTTTCTTTTTATATATTGAGTTAACATTTTTGTTTGCTCATTTATTTTATTTTTCATTTACATATATATTTTCAATATATATTTGTATACACCCATTTTATATATAGATATATAATTTATGTGTAGGTATTTTTATGTATTTGTATATGTATATGTATTTTCATACATATACATAGGCACTCTTATTCGTATATATATATATATATATATATATATATATATATATACATATATATATATATATGCTGGTATCATTGGGTTTTTATTTTCTATTTATTTTTTCTCACTTTTGTTTTTATTTTATTTCATCTTTTGTCCTTCTGTTGAGGTTTGACCATCTTGGTCTCTCATTCTTCATGCACCCTTCACCAATCCTTCCTATTTATTCCAAGTCTGCAACTTTTCATCTTATTTGACTCTCTTCATCCTAATGATGGATCACAGAGTGTGATCCAAAACGTTGATGCAAAAATCTTTCACACAATTGAATCCAGAAATGCTCTCTTGATTACTTCCAACAATTGTTTGATCCATGCAATGTTGGTATAATTCAATGTTGCAGCAACGTATTCAGCTTCTGCTGTTGACTGTGAAACACATCCTTGTTTCTTGCTAAGCCAACTCACTAGTCTTTCTCCTAAAAAGAAAGCTCCTCCACTTGTGCTTTTTCTGTCATCAATGTTGCCTTCCCAATTAGCATCAGTACAAACTTTTAAATCAAAACCATTTCCTTTCTGATATACTAAGCCATAATCCTCAATGCCTTTCAAGTATCTAAAAATTCTTTTGATTGCTGTCGTGTGTGTTTCCTTAGGATCTGCAGAGAATCTTGCAACTATACCTACTGCATGTGCTATGTCTGGTCTATTGTGAACAACATATTGTAGCTTTCCAATCATGGATCGGTAAAGTGTCTCATCAACAGATGCAGATTCATCATTCTTTGACAATTTACAGTTGGTAGTCATAGGAGTACGTACTGGTTTTGAATCCTCCATTCCAAATTTCTTCAAGATTTCCTTTATGTACTTGGATTGAGTAATGAAAATCTCATTTTCATTTGCAGTATCTGTAAACCTATAAAATACTTTATCTCACCAATTAATGACATCTCAAATTCTTTGCTCATTTCATTTCCAAAGTTCTTGCATAAAGAGTCATTTCCACAAAATATAATATCATCAACAAATATGGCTGAGATCAATATTCCATTTTCATCATTCTTCATGTACATATTGTTGTTCTCACTTGTCCTTATAAAACAAATCTTAATCAAATAAGAGTGCAATCTTTCATACCATGCTCTAGGTGCTTGTTTCAAACCATATAAAGCTTTGTTCAATTTACATACCTGATCTTTATTATTGTCTTCAACAAATCCTTCAGGTTGTTCAATAAAAACTTCTTCTTCTAATATTCCATTCAGAAATGCAGATTTGACATCCATTTGATATACCTTGAATTTCTTGAAAGCAACATATGCCAACAATGTTCTCACTCCTTCAAGTCTAGCAACAGGTGCAAAAGTTTCACCATAATCAATTCCTTCTTCTTGAGCATAACCTTTGCAAACTAGTCTTGCTTTGTTTCGAATGACCTCTCCTTTTTCATTTAGCTTGTTTCTGAAAATCCACTTTGTACCGATTACATTTTTGTCCTTCGGTCTTGGGATTAGTGTCCATGTGTCATTCTTCTTGATTTGATCAATCTCTTATGTCATAGCATTTATCCAATCTTCACTGTTAAATGCCTCTTTTACTATTCTCGGTTCAAATTCAGATATCAAACATGTGTTTTGTCTCAGTTTGTTCCTTGTCATCACTGGATCATCCTTATCTCCTATAATCTGACTTGGTGCATGATGTCTTCTGACATACTTGGCTAATACATGCTTGGTAGGCTCTGTATGATCTTCTTCATCACTCAGTAACTAGATATTCTCTTCATTTTCTACAATAGTCTTCTTGGTAAGACTTCTCGGTTGAACATAGACAAATTCATCATAGTCTTCTAGTTCCTTGGAATTTCCTTCATCATTTGTTTTTGCAAATTCATCAATTTTCAAATTTGCACTTTCTACTATTTTGTTAGATGATTTGATCAGACATTTAAATGCTTTGCTTCTAGAAGAATAACCTAGAAATGTTCCTTCTTCACTTTTCTGATCAAACTTGTCATTTCTATCATCTTTTTGAACATAGCATCTACTTCCAAAGATTTTAAAATAACTAACATTAGGTTTCTTATCATACCATATTTCATATGGTGTCTTCAAAGTACCTTTCTTCGATTGTACTTGGTTCAAGGTGTAAACTGATGTGCTTATTGCTTCTCTCCAAAATATTTGTGGTACCTTCTTTTCAATCATCAATGTTCTAGCACAATCCACAATAGATCAGTTTCTTCTCTCAGCTATTCCATTCCGCTATGGAGTTCTCTGTGCAAAGGCTTGTCTTTTAATACCATGATCATTGCAAAATAGGTTGAATTCATCAGATGTGAACTCTCCTCCTCTATCTGATCTAAGACATTTCAGTTGTCTTCCTATTTCATTTTCAACTCTTGCCTTGTACCATTTAAACATTTGAAAAGCTTCTAATTTTTCTTTTAAAAACATTACTGACATCATCCTTGAATAGTCATCCATAAATAATATGAAATATTTATCACCATAATAACTTTGAACTTTCATAGGACCACATAGATCAGTGTGCACTAGATCTAAAATTCCCTTAGAAGTGTAAGACTTACTTGTAAAGCTTGATCTCATCATTTTACCCATCTGGCATCCTCGGCACATAGCATTCTCAGGTTTTTCAAGACTCGGTAGACCTCTTACTCGGTGCTTCTTACTTATTTTGATTAGATTTTCAAAATTTACATGACAAAACCTTTTATGCCATAACCAGGTATCATCTAACTTTGCATGCAAACACTTATTACGAGTTGAGTCAAGGTGAAATGTGTTACCTTTTGTTTGTGTCCCGGTAGCAGCTAACTTTCCATTCTTGTCATGAACTTTGACAATTCCTTTTTGAAATTCTATTCGGTAACTTGTTTTGTTTAGTTGTGCTACACTCAACAAATTGTATTTCAAACCTTCAACCCAATAAACATCATTTCATCTTGCATTATCAAGAAGTGTTATAGATTCTTTACCTTTCATCGGACATGGTGCATCATTACCAAATCTGACATAGCCTCCATCATAATCTTCTAATATAACAAACTTGTGTTTATCTCCTGTCATATGATGTGAGCATCCACTATCTATGATCCAAGAATCATTAGTGTTTATGTGAGATATTAGGGCTTTTTCTTCATACCTTTCTTCATCTGATCCATCTTTGATAGCCACATAAAATACTTCCTCCGTATCAGTCTCATCTGATTTATCATCGTTAGATTCCTCATCAGCTATTCAACATGTCTTTCTATCTCTTCTTCTGAAGTCTCGATGTCCTCTGTAATGATTATCTTTCTGTCTGTCATCTCGATAATCTCTCTTTTCAGTAGAATCTTTGTCAGGACAGTTAGAAGCCATATGTCCTATCTTATCACAATTGAAACATTTCAAAGGTAGCTTTCCTTTATACTTACCTTTGCCTCTCGGTAACCTTTTGGCTAAAAGCGCTTCAAACTCTTCTTGCTTTCTGTTTTCCTCATATAGTTTGTGTACTGCCTCCATGTTCTTATGAAATCTTTCACTTGCTCCACTGTGATCTCCTTCAGAGTACTTATACTTTCTTTCATTCAAATCATTAGATTCATCAAGATGAAAAGAACTAAATGCAGATTCAACTTTATTTACCGAAGATCCACTATTATCAAAGTTACTCAATTCAAATGCATGTAGCTTACCAATAGTAGCATATAAAGAAACTGGCATATTAGGTACAGACCTCAATTCATTGATTGCAAAGACTCGGATTGCATAAGCTGGTAGAAGGGTTCTTAACAACTTACTTGTTATATCCTTTTCTTCAATAGTTCCACCTACTCCTTTGATTTGATTGACAATCTCCTTTAGTCTTGTACTGTACTGAGTTATGTTCTCACCTTCATTCATCCTCATAGATTCAAGTTGTCCTCTTAGACTATCTACTTTTTCTCTTTGAACATGTTCATCTCCTCCATATACTGATATGTGCTTATCCCACATTGTCTTTGCATCATTGCAGCCTTATAGATCATTAAACTCTGAGTCGGTCAATGCAGATGTTATTTAAATCATTGCTTGAATATGTTCTTGCTTCGCCTTATCTCTTCCATAGTCAATGGATAGGTGCTCGGTGTAACAAAATCATTCTCCAGAAAGTATATAGCATATTCTCTAACTCCTGATAGATGTAGCTTCATCCTTTTCTGCTATGTAGAGAAACTTGACTTGTTCAGCTTCGGTGCATCCCTCTTATACATCTTTGGATCTTTAACTCAAGTGCCTTTAAACTTTCCTTCCGGAGTCCAAAGTTCTGATACCAATTGATAGTTCTGATACTTAATATAAGTACAGATCCAATAGCCAACAAGATGAGAGGGGGGAGGGTGAATCATACAAACTTAATCATCCATAAAAACATCAGATTCAACATCGGTAACATATATTTCAGTAATATAACCAAAATTGTTAAACATGCAAACTCAAAAGCATATAAACATCATAAACCTCATAACACCAAATTTAACGTGGAAACCCAAATAGGGAAAAACCACTATGGGATTTCAGACCCACTAAGAAATATACTCTTCTAGAGTATGCTCAGTTAAAAGCAAATCCTTTTAAAGATTACAAACACATTGGTAGATGTGACCCGTTTAAGGGATTTCCCTCAGATCTATTAGGATCTTCACCTTGTTAGAAGTGACCTTGTTAAAGGATTTCAAACACTCAATCAGAATGTCACCTTGCTAGAGGGTTTTACAAATAAGACTGTTAAGTCCACTCGGTTAAGAGATTTCCTGTCACTTTGACAAAATAACAGTAATAAAATCTATCTGCAACTTCACATCTAAAATGCTAAAGAAGATTCCTATTTGTTCAATACAATCTAGACATAGAACTAATCTTGTCTATCTACTGGGCTTTTATACTCTGTTATTCAAATAGGTCTTCAAGCTTTTGTGCTCGGTAATCACTATGTAGCATCCCTGTGCATACACTTGCCCGCATACATTGTTTATCAATAGTTTCCTATTTATAAACAATTAGGTAACAGCTTAATCACCTTGATCACATTTCCCATGATCAATCATAGCCATCAGATCTTTGATCTTGTCCAAGTTCAATGCATCTTTTGATTTGAAAATGTTTTACCCCACCTTGAAACTTGCATATATTTCTTGGAACTTGTGCCAGGGTATTGTGGTTCAATCTGCATTGTAGATCTTCATGCTGACTTTCCATTGCCTTTAGATTCATTAATAAACTATAATAATGGTATACCAATAATTCAATCAGTTCCAGCTCATCAGCTTCCTTCATTAAATAACACATACAAACATTTAATGCATTCTGTTATAGCTCAGTTACAACTCGGTAACAACTCGGTAAATACTAAACTTCACTCGATAGACATTCCGCCTTCATTAACCGATAGCAATAACCTTAGGGTTTATCGACTAGGTTCCTTAGGGTTTACCGACTAGGTTCTTTGCTTGATAACATAGTATAGTATTAACCTTTACAATTTACAACATATGTATAATGTTAAAACAATCTAAAACATCATGATCTCATCATTGTCTGACTCAGTACTAGTTGCCCATTGAATACCTTATTCATCCCTTTATTCATCATATTCTTTCCTATGTCTTTTACCGACATCGTTATAATTTTCAAATCATACTTCTCAAGATATGGCAACATCATACTGAATTAGAAAATCAATTTCTTGACATCAATGACAAAATAATAATATCAAGATAGTAAACATCCTTAATCAGTTATATCCATAATCATCAACAACCTTCTCAATATCCTTATTGAAATGCCAACAATCTTTCATTGTCTGTTATAATGCAATATTGCCAATAGGTCACACGAACACCATTGTGACACCAAGGTTTGTGCATACTAGTGTAAGGGCTACTCTTAGGACATTTCATTACCATTACATATCCACACCTAGGGTTTCCAAACACAACTTGTTTGAGTAGGCAGTATCATTGGTAAAATTGTGATTGTCACAATTGGTACCCTTAGGATAGTCATTAATATTTGGTCTATGGCAATTTTTTATGGCTTATGAATGCTTATATGGGGTGTGCAAGGGTCCCACACATCTCTTCCAATATTCCATCCAAGGCACTTTACTCTCACCTATCTTATATTCCACTTTCTCTATGTTGCTATCCCAGAGGTCCGATACATAAAGAATATCAGACCAATCAATCAAATCTAGCGTGTGTCTGAGAGGTTTTGGAGACCTGCAAGAAAGAGAAATGAAAATACATTTTTACAAGAGCCTTTCCAACTAGTGGTGTGAGTTTTTAATGACGAAAAGGCCAAAAATATATTTTTTTCCCACTCGTTGGAAACCCTAGTGAGTGTTTTGATAGTTTTTTGAAAAATAGTGATATCTTCTTCAAATTTCAATGGATATCAATTCTACAAAAGATGAAATGAAGATGATTCACTTCTCTACCATATCCAATCAACTTCTAATGAAAATACGATGAATCTCACAATTAAAAATAATGAGAATCAGACTAAAACATTTTTGTATGAACAAAAATCTCCAACTTCATTTAGTAAAAATTTCAAAATTCAACAAGACAAACTTGGGTGGTGTAACAAAGGCCTATTTATTCCCATCCAAGTGGGTTACAATCTCAAACCGCCAAAAACCAACCTCCCAACCAAATTTTAAAAAGTTGCCATGACAATAATAAAAACTTTTTATAATTTTTACATTTTTTGCCCAATAGACCTCAAACTTTTCCAATTAGGTCCAAATACATCATAATGGCCTCAAATGGACTTATTTACATGAAATAACACAAAAAAAAACTAAAATCTCAAATTTTGACAATTTTGGCCAAACCTGGGTCCCTAGGGTGCTCCTGCACCATCAAACCATGTGAATTAGCAAAAACAAATGTGTTTTGGAAGTTTTAATGAGAGAAGCTATAAATATTTCTACCTCTCAATAAAGAAAAAAATACCACAAACATCATTATTGATAAGAAAGTGTTCAGTGATTCATAGAGTTCCTCCAAACCCTTCAACAAAAAAATTTAACAATCTCCCCATTGGCCTATTCTCAAGTGACAAACATAATAGACAAGTTGAGAAACCATTCTATACTGTAAAATCAGAATGCATACCTTTTGCATTGGTGAGATGTGAAATTGGGCTTGTAAAATGTTTTGCAAAACCATCCAATGTTTTCACCTTTATTTATTTTGTCAATTGGAGCTTGGTCTAGGAGGTTAGACAAGTTGTTTTGTAGGTTGTAGCAATAATAAAGTGCTAGAGGAATTTATAGAGAAGTATTCTTGTAAACCATTTGAACGAATAACACAAGCATTGTTCTCTTTGGTGTGGTTTTTTTCTCACAAGGATTTCACCATGCCAATCACATTTTCTTGAAAGATTCTAAAGCCTTTTTAACAAACCCATCCTATGCTTATCTTGCAATCATAATGTTTCATGAGGTGACAACAGCTATGAGTTTTAATGGATGCTTTCATTAAAGGAGTTTTTGCATATCCTTCCTCAATTGTGTAAACTAGTTTATGTAAAACTCCATTGGATTTATATCTTAAGACTGAAATCTAAACTTAATTATTATTATTATAATGACATCAAGCAAACAATAAGGTAAAGAAAAAACAAAGCCAAGAAAAACCTTAGACAAAAGACCTTTGGTGATTATAAATGAAGGTCTTGTTAGATGCAATGACAGTCCCAAAGACACTAAGAGGGGGTGTGAATCAGTGTCTAACCAGTTAGTGGAATATTTTGACTTATTTATAACTTTGCAACTCAAATTAATGTACCGGTAAACAAGCAATAGTGTAACAAAGAGAAATAACAGAGACAACATAAATGCACACCATAACACAATATTTTTTGGTGAGGAAACCCAGTAAGGTAAAAACCTCAGTGGGATTTGTGACCCACAATATTTACTCACTGGCCAATATGAATAAATATTACTTACAATAGGGGCCTGCACATGCAGGAAGGCCAACAACCTAGATTGCACTGCTCAATGAAAGAGTCTCACTGACTACAATATGGATAATTAAATCCAAGATAATGTACTACTCAAAATAGCATTTGCAATGCTTGTTTCAGTACTAGTTTAAGCTCAGTCAGATACCTTAACCAAAACCTTACGCTGTCTTACATTCACTAGATCACCTTCTTACATATATTCTCATACATAACAATAACAATCATCCTATCCTTATGTCCTTATACAAAAATGATTTATAAGATCTCATACATATATGAGTCTTTTACAATACATCATGTCGGCTTACAAAAGTTAATTATATTTACAATACAATTCACATAAATAAAACTTTGTCTCATGTCGGCCTGAGTGTCGGTATACTTCATTGTCAGTGTAATCTGGGTGCCCTTGAATGTGCCTGTCGGTGCTAGTAGATGATGTTTGTGTTACTAGTGAACTTGTAGAAACCTGTTACCGGTTGGTTGCCATCAATGACAACATCAATTATTCTCATTTGAGTGTAGAATGCAAACAATCTCCCCCTTTGGCATTGATGGAAACACTCATGAGAAAAATCCAAAATTGTTGTCCAAAGATGAAATCCAAAAAACTAATCCCAAAAAAAGTGTGCTCCCCTTGAGCAAGTGATCTCCTCGGTGCATTTTTCTCCATACTACTCACCCTTTATCATTAATGGCAAAGGATGTCAAAAAGAATCAAAGAATACAAAATTTCTACCTCAAAGCCTATAACCGATTCTGTACAAGTTGAAAAATGTTCGTCAAAATTTGATTCAGGCTCTGCTTGAATTTGTTATTGTCATAAATGATGGTTTCTGTCTATTGGATCATGCTGGTTAGATAATGCATTTGCTACTCTGGTGACCATTCTCCTCGAATTGTTGCCTTTGATAGCTCAACCCATTAAGTAATAAGATTGTCCAATCTTGGACCAATTTTTCTTTTCAATTCCTAGGCCTTTAACCTTATCCTTGCTTTCTCTTTCTCAAGTTTCTCTAACTTTTCTTCATAAACTGCCATTTCCTGTTCAAAAACTGAGGTAAGTTCTGAAGAACCTATCATATTATCTGCAATGTCATCTATCTCCTTCTGTGTCTTCTTAATTTCCTCATCAATATCTTCAGTTGGGTGGTGAGGCTTGCAAGCTTCTTTATACGGCTCCTTATATTCCAAAATTGTTGAGTTAAGTACCGGTAATAATGAATCCATGTGCTCAGTACAGTCTTTGATAGTTTTATCAAAGAATTAACCTTTCTCTTTATCTACTCTTTCCTTTACAGTTTTCTCATTCACCTTATCTATAGTTAGAGCATTTTCATCAATAAATTTGGACAATGCGTCCAATTTACCTAAAGAATCCTCAATATGATCTATCTTAAAGGTTGGTGCAATCATCTTTAAGATAGGTAATGTGTCATCAATAGCCTAAAATGCTAATGCATTGCAATCTGTTATCCTCTTAATAGAATCCAAAAGAACATATGTTACATTAGTGGGTCTGAATTCTCTAGAAGATGTGCTTGGTTTTGCAATAGATTTCCTTTCAACAAATACTTGCCCAATTGCCTTAACTATTTCTTCCTTATTTCCAACAATTGTTTCCTCTTTATTTACATTTTCTGTCAGTCTCTCACTCTGTGTTATTACCTCTGCTTCTTTTGGTTTTCTAGTCTATGTAAGTACCTCTGCATCTGCCAATTTCTCGGTGTTAGTTTCCTTAGCCTCTTTCGGTATCTCAGTGTTTTGAGAGTCAACAGTGTGTGTCGGTGACTCAGAGATCTCAATGTTTGTAGCATCAGCAGTCTTGACCTTTGCAGTCTCTTTATCCACAACAATGTTAACATCTCGTGTATCTACATTCATAGTGAAAACAATTTCAGAATTTGGGTTAGTGTCATCATGTGTTACTTCTTCAGTTGCCTTATCCAGTTGATTGTCTATACATATCAGTATCTTTGAAGTTATTGGTACAGTATCCTATGTTGGTGGAGGAATGTTATCTGTTACCTTTATAATAGGTATACTACCAATTTTTCTTTTACCTTTGTCCTTTTGATATACCTCCATAAAAGATTTATCCACTTTTTGTCTCTCCCTTTCCTCTTTCTTTTCTTTTTCAACAAAAAATGTGTCCCATTTTTCTGTAGTTTCATCATCTATCTCTTTTACTCTCCTAGCCATTAGGCTAACCTGTTGGTGTCCACTCACAAAAACTGACCGGTTTGCTTTAGAAATCAGTTCATCAATTTCGTCTTTAGAATTTACAAGGTGCACTGCCAATAATGCTTCAACTTTTAACTTTTTATCTAATTCTATCACTGACATTCTATTAGCCTCTAATCTTAGATACAAGTCATTCAGTAGATCATCTACAACTTCAATCAAAACCTTCTTATAGATGTCTAGATGTAAAATAATACTAGCCTCTATTGTCTCCTTGTCAGAATCTTTATAAGAATTATAATATTTATTTACATTACAGAGATTACCATCTTGAGTTATCTCATTTACCAGTTCCTCTGATGTAAGGGTATCTGGTGTCTTTGGTTCCTATTTCTTCTTAGGAGTTAGCTTCTTCTTAGGCTCCCTTACATCCTGTTGCTTCTTCCTTAAAGTTCTAGTCCTTTTAGGAGAAGGAGAGGGTACCGATGATTTTTCCCTCTTCTTCCTCTCAACTCTCTTGAACTCAGCTACTTTTCCACTATCTGTATCCAAAGAAGTGACAACCGGTGAAACATGAGCTACCAGTTCCAATCCTTCCAGTTCACTAGTAGATATAATGCTCAAGTTCATTAAATTTTCCTTAACCTCCTTAGCCACCTTGGTTGCATCTCTGATAAACTTTTCTCTTCTTTTCCTTTGCTTATGCATCGAAACAACACTCTCAATAGTCTCAACACTACCAAAAATCTCTTCAAATGGTTCCTTAGGTGCATCAAGAAGGGTCTTAGCATATGCTTCAAGAATATTCAGATCAACTTCATAACCCATTTCTATTATCCAAATAGTTCTAGGAGTAACAGCTTCCATCCATGTTTCATCACGTTTGATTACAAAGCAAATTTGCTTATCATACTTGTCTATAATGCTCTGCGGTATCCTTTCTCTAGAATTCATCTTAGTTTGGAAGTTTTTGAAGTAGTCTGCTATAATATTATCACTGTTAGAGCCCATATTAGTAATAGCTTCCATGATTTGTTTGCCTACCAGAATCTCATATCCAAAGTCCTTATGACCAATGTCAGGTATCTCTTTAGTGAATTAAAGCATCAAACATACAAGTAGGTTGCCAAAACGGAATGTCCCCTTCTTGTCACCCTTAATATTTTTTCAGGTTATCTATCAGTTCATCCTTAAGCCATTCACAGATATCAATCCTAGCATTGTTCTTAACCATCTCATATGAACTATGAATACATAAGCTAGAAATAGAGTTTAATCTATTTGCATGAGTTACTCTATAGCTAAGTACCATGCTCACATATCTCACATTTGCATCATTAATGTCATTAACCCTAAGAGATCTATTGTCAGATGTGGCTCTGGTTAAATCCATAACACCCTTGTTAGGTATCTTCTTCATTTTGTCGGGCCTACTACTGGTTGAGGGTAAACCAATAACTAACTTGATTGCTTCCTTTGAGATTTTAAAAACAGAGTCTAACCACATAAACTTTCCATGAATTCTTCTCAGTACAAGATGAACTACCTCCTTCGAAAATTTAGGTATGTTCAAAATTTCAACAAATCCTAAGTCTCCTACAATCTTATGCTCTGGTTTAACCAAACCTTGTTCATTAGTAATAACATCATTGTACATGTTCTTTAAGTCATCAGTCCCTAAGTTTTCTATTTTATAGTTAATGTAAATTCTTGGGTCTTCGGAAAAAGAGACTCCTTTCGGAATTTTTGAAAAAACTTCGATAGAATCATCTTGCTTGGCAATTTCAGGGATGATTTTAAATATGGGCCTAGGGCACTTAATGTTTTCTACCATAGTAGGGTTTGCAATAAACTCAGGTACAAAAGGTGAAGATGCCATTTCAAAAAATAAATACCTCTTGAAATCCTTGAATGCCTTAAGAACACCTTGCTGCTTTGCCTTTAGAATGCCTTTGCTCAATTTCACACTCTCTGAATGCTTGGATGCTTGGTGGATTGAAATGAGGGTTTTTCAATGCTTTATAACCAAAATGTTCTTCAAAAACCGCATTAAATTCTTGTCGGTTAAGTGAAATCTTAACACATCTACTGGTAAAGAAGAAATATGTCTTCTTACCATCAACTGAGGGTAGAATGCATGATTTTCATCTTGCTGCCATACCCCCTAAGGATTATTCCTTAGTTAGATGAAGAATCTCCTACTGGTGGAGGGTTTCTTTGTTCTACCAGTGCAGAGACAGGTTCATCAACTCTCTGATCTCTCTTCTTAATCCATTGTTTTGAAAATTCTTGCTTTATTCCATTTACCTTTTCTTTTCCCTTCTCATTAGATCCTTTATTGTTCGTCGGTGTAGTCTTGCTTCTACAAAATTTTGCAATATGCCCAATCTTGTTACATGCATAACAAGTTACATTATTCCTCTGAATAGATTTTACATATCCTTGACTGGTTTGTGTTCTGCATTGATTAGATAAATGTCCAAATCTACCACAAACATAGCATTTCACATTCATTTTGCAATTTTCTAAATTGTGACCAACTTTATTACATTTGGAACATTGACCAGTGGGTAAATTTTTATTCTGGTTATTTCTAAAATTGCACTGATTTTCTCTATGACCAAATTTGTTGCAATTGAAACATTTCCCATCAAATTTATAAGAATTAGGTTTTCTTACCAGTTTGTTATGATATAGATTATTTGCAATCCCGGAACTTTCGCCATGTTTAAATCCAAGTCCAACTATATCGCCATCAGGTTTTTGTCTTTTCAGCATGTCATCAAGTCTTTCTAAAGTTTTCTTCAATTTGTCTTTGTGTTCATTTGCAGTGATCAACTCATTTTCTAGAATGGCAACTTGTCTCATTAGCTCCTCTTTATCATGTTGCATGTGAATTAGATCTGTCTTTAGCATATTATTCTCATGACAAAGTCTCATATTTTCATTTGCTCCATCATTAAGTCTCCTAGTCGGGTCTTCTTCATTCTTCTTCCTATCTTCAATATCCTTACATATCCTCGTGGTTAAATCTTGCATTTCATTCCTCATGTTAGTTTTCTCTTGCCTCAAATTTTCTGCAATATTCCTAAGAGTTTCTTTTTCATCATCATGTTTTTTGCATTTGCTCATGAAGTTCCTTCCTCTTATTTTGTGCTATAACTAGGTTCTCCTGAAGTCCTTTAATGAATTCTTGTGCAATCCTCAGATCATCTTCAAGTTTGGTATTCTTCAATTTTTCTGCATCAAAATCCTCAAGAGCTCCTTCCAACTATTTTCTCAAACTTTCTATCGGTACCGGTTTCAGAATCTTCCTCAAGCTGTTAGGCTTTTGCAAATAGATGACCAGGCTCTGACACCAATTGTTATATGCAATGACAGTCCCAAAGACACTGAGAGGGGGGGTGAATCAATGTCTAATCAGTTAGTGGAATATTTTAACTTATTTATAACTTTGCAACTCAAATTAATGTACCGATAAACAAGCAATAATGCAACAAAGAGAAATAACAGAGACATCATAAATGCACACCTTAACACAAGATATTTTGGTGAGGAAACCCGATAAGGGGAAAAACTCGGTGGGATTTTTGGCCCATATTATTTACTCACTAGCCAATATGAATAAATATTACTTACAATAGGGGCCTGCACATGCAGGGAGGCCAATAGCCTAGAGTGCACAGCTCAATGAAAGAGTCTCACTGACTACAATACGGATAATTAAATCCAAGATAATGTACTGCTCAAAATAGCATCTGCAATGCTTGGTTCAGTACTGGTTTAAGCCAGATGCTTGGTTCAATACTGTTTTAAGCTCAGTCAGATACCTTAACCAAAACCTTTCGTTGTCTTACATCCACTAGATCACCTTCTTAAATATATTCTCATACATACCAATAACAATCATCCTATCCTTATGTCCTTATACAAAAATTATCTATAAAATCTCATACATATATGAGTCTTTTACAATACATCATGTCGGCTTACAAAAGTTAATTATATTTGCATTACAATTCACATAAATAAAACTATCTCATGTTGGCTTGAGTGTCGGTATACTTCATTGCTGGTGTAATCTGGATGCCGGTGAATGTGCCTACCGGTGCTGATAGATGATGTTTGTGTTGTCGGTGAACCTGTAGAAAAATGTTATCGATTGGTTTCCATCAATAACAACATCAACCATTCTCATTTGAGTGTAGAATGCCAATAGGTCTTTTGTCTAGGGTTTTGCTTGGCTTTGATTTTTCTTTACCTTATTGTTTGCTTGATGTCATTATAATAATAATTAAGTTTAGATTTCAGTCTTAAGATATAAATCCAATGGAGTTTTACATAAATTAGTTTACACAATTGAGGAAGGATATGCAGCAACTCCTCGGGCAAACTTCATCACTTTTGTCTACCCATTGATAGAAAGCCCTTTCAGGGGTTCCTTGGGGACCAATTCATTTTGCAGAGATTGATTATATGTAGAAACCCTAGAATTGGCAAGCGATCGTGTTTGTCACATGATCCTTGTACTCATGTTAGCATGCTCACCGGTATATATAATTTGAGATAAACTAATAGAGCTAACAAATAGAAATTGAAGATAGTTGAGACACATGATAGACAAAGAAAATAAATTTCAAGACATTAATGTAAGTTTGTAAGTACGATAGTAGTTCTTTATAAATTTAACATTCTATCACTATTTTGTTAATTGTTATTTAACTTTAGTCTGCCTGTAGTATTGTTGGTGTGTATATATGTCGCACTCTAATACTTGATCAAGCACAATTATCTTGTGATTATGAGAACTAAGTGTATGCGGGAAAAGCGGGTCAATAGAACTTAAAATGCGAAAAATGAAACCTAAGGAGCCTTGCTCACACACCCATAGGACTTCTTGGTGCAAGTTATGAAGTCATGAATAATGACTCAACTTCCCAAGGTTGGTTCCATGGTTCTCTATCTCACAAGGTCCCTCAAACCAATGTCTTTGCTTTCAGATCCTTGAGAAAAGTGGTTTAGGGATGACAAATGCAAGAACAAGGGATGTTTTGGTTGATTTTAACATGAAATGCATCCTAAGCTATGCATGATCCTACAAATGCAATAAACTAGATTATAAGATGACAAGATTAGTAGCAAGACTATCCTAGCATGAAATACTAGTCTATGATTAAGCTAAATGATAAGAAAAATACTCTAAACATGCATATTTAGATTAATTCCTATTGAAAAGAGAGGCTAAATGATGAGCACAAATGGTATTTTAAATCTTGGATGGATTTTAGTATAAGTATGATACTAAAGACTTGGATGATCTTAAAATGGAGGATGGAGAGCTCTATTTATAGCAAAAATAGGGCAATGGATGGCCAGGATTGAAAGAGTTAATCAAGGGTTGAGTTTGAAAGTTGGGAATCCATGTTTGCAATTTGCACCAATGAAATGGTGACAAATGTCAACATAAGGTTGGCTTGAGAAGAGAGGTAGGAAGCATTAAATGCTTGAGAAGACCTCATGGTTACCTTAGGGGGTAAGGGTTAAGGTTAGGTTAGGGTTATCCAATGGATAAAGGTTTTATCCAAAGGATAAAATCTTGTGCAGAGGATTAAGGACTAACTAGGGTCAAAGCAATAAATGCTTGATGAGACCCTTGGGTTACATGGAGGTTGAGTTTAGAGAAAGTCTCTAATCATGCAAGAGGGTTGAGTTAACCATCAATGGTTTGGAAGAGAAAGTTGTTGGAGACTTGAAGCCTTTAATGGTTATCAAAGACTTTAAGGGTTTGAGAAGTGACTTCCCTTTGCTTAGGAATGTGACAATATTTAGGAGATGGGTTAGGCTAAATTAGAAGTGATTAGAAGAATCTAGAAGGGGTTAGGAATAGGGTTTAGGAGGCAAGTGGGAGATGTAGGATTTTGCAAGTGGATGGAGAAATAGGATTTAATTGAAATAAAGTTAATTTAATTCAATTTGGTTGGGATTCCTTATTTAATTAAATGTAAATTTAATTAAAAGGTTTAGAAGAATAGATTTTAATCAAATAAAATGATTTATTCAATTAAATGACCTAAAAGGGGGTTAATTGAATTTAATTAAATAAATTGAGTAATTTACTTAATTAAATACAGGGATGTGGATAATTTAATTAAATTAGATTTAATTAAATAGAGAAATGAACATAAAATATTCATTTAGGAATATAGCCATTTTTATACGTCTACATTTTGCCCCTCTTTGAAGTGAGGTCTGTGCACATATTAATTCAAAGAAAATAATGTGTCGCTAAAATTTGATTATGATCAGTGTTGTTTTAAGATTTTCATGTCGTGCCCCAGATTTGATAAATGATGTTTGATAATGCCCCCTCAGGAGATGAATCAAAATTTTGAAAATTTGATTTGATTTGATAATTGTGTTTGCATTGTAAAATTTTGGCTATGTTGAATGCTAAATTTGATTCATCTCCCAATATTGATGTGTGTGAGGATACGAGGAAGACCACGAGCGAATTACATGCTCAATCCCCTAACCCTAATTTCATTTTACCCTATAAAAGGGGGAAAGTGCAATGGTTCGTCTCATTTGTGTTTGTTTGACTTGGAGAAAGAGACTTTTGGAGAGAAGACAAAATGCCTATTCCATATTCTACGCATCGATTCGAGCGCGTTCGGAGGTATTGGAGGCCTGCCACGTATGGACCACTGGTAAGTCAACCTGTTTGACCCCTTTTTTATTTTTTATTTTTTCATTTTTGGTCACATTTTGAATTTTATCGTGCGGCTTTTTCGTTTTAGCGCATATAGGTAGTCAGTTAGCGCATACGAAAACTTTCGTAGCGCATAGGGTTTTATATTTTAGGTAGCGTCCGAAAACTTAGGGTAGCACATAGATTTTCTAGGTTAGCGCATAGCCGTAGATTAGCGCATTAGGGACATAGGGTAGTGCAGAGTATTGAATGGGTAGCGCATCGGGTAAACCTAGCGCATTGGATGCACAGGGGGTTGCATGGGTAGGGGTAAGTAGCGAGTAGCTCTGACCTAGTGCATAGGGTTAAATAGGTGGTACAGGCCTGGGCTAGGTTAGCGCATGGATAGGTTTTATTGCTTAGGGTAGATTAGATAGCGCATTGGAAGGAACAGGTAGTGCATAGAGTCAATCTAGCGCATGGGGTGGTTAGGATAGCACGTGGAGAAAACAAGTTAGCGCATGGGAGAGGTTTAGCGCGTAGCCAAATTTAGTTAGCACATGTGGTAGGTTTTGTGAGATAGGATGATTTGTGAATGAGGAAAATTTATATGATAAGGTCAGTTTTGCCGAGATAAGTGTAATTTGTTTGTTTTTGTGTCTGTTGTCATGGTTTTGATAGTTTGTCAAATATGAGTGCTAATATAACTTGGTTTGATTTGAGATTTTTCAAGTCATTTATAGATATTATCATGGAATTGATATGAACTTGATTTGATTTGCATTGTTTCAAGTTGATATATGTGTAGCTTGAAGTGTGTTACAAGCTAATATGAATGTGGAACTTGAGTTGTGTTACAAGTTGATATGGGTTGGAAACTTGAGTTGTGTTACAAGTTGATGTGATGTGGAAACTTGAGTTGTGTTACAAGTTGATATGGATGGATATGATGTAGAACTTGATTAGATTTTCAAAGTTTTCAAGTTTTTGATGTGATTTTGATTTTGATATCTATGTTTTGATGAGAAAACTGATATTGGACTTGTTTTGCTATTTGACAGGAGCAATTGGGAGTGGTTTAGTCATGCAAGCGGTTCCCGAGACCATGGGCATTGATACCATGGTTGTCACAGGCTGAGCTAGACACTATTGATAGATGCAGCATGTCTTCCCTACTAGATATGCCTCAATTTACTATGAACCGAGGTTTACTTACAGTGCTTGCAGAGAGATGGCACAGTGACACGAATACCTTCCACTTTACCACAGGGGAGATGACAGTGACCCCAGAGGATTGTTACCAGATCCTACATATACCTATAGTAGGTGCACTACTACCTTATGAGCAGTCGGAGGAGGGCGGGACAGAGGCACTTCATCGGATATTTCACAATGACATAGTGTGTGGATATGAGATCCCTTGGCAGGAGTTTCTAGATTTGGACTATGCGCCTCTTCCATTGGTACTGGTAGGCTTTATTGGTGGTTTTCTATGTCTCGACCGTAGGTCAAAGGGACTATCCATAGGATAGGGACTGGTGTTGGAGGAGATGGTTACACAGGGCCATAGGTTCGCATGGGGATCGACTATGCTAGCCCATTTGTACAGGGACTTGCATGAGGTAGTCTACCTGGGTTATGGTAGTTTGTCAACTGGCATGACACTTCTACATGTATGGTGTTGGGAGAATATTCTCGTCGCTAGGCCATTGGTGGATAGCGATATGCCTATTGGGCATGCATACACATATGGATACAGGGGGTTAGTTGTCTAGTGGAAGTTGGGCAAGCTAGAGCATTGGAGGAGGGTATTGGATGACATTGATACGATCGTATGGCGATCGTATATAGGTTGTGAGGTTTGGGTTGAGGATGGGTTGGAGATGCCATACATCTTCATGACTCATTTTTTGATAGGGTGGACCCCTTTTGTGATTGAGAGATTCTTGGTTACTAGAGTTTTGCAGCAGTATGGTCGCCAGCAGGGGATACCACAAGGGACCTGTTTGTATGTGTGTCAGAGGCAGGATATACTAGATTGGGGCCCAACTATTGATAGTGCGATGGCTGTAGAGGAGTTTGTGCAGTTAACGGGCTAGATATGGGACTATGCTCTTGAGATACTAGATGCTGGTATGACGGATGAGTTTGTCAGATTTTTTGCAGCTTGTGTTGTGGTGAGGATATCAGATCCAATGGAGATGCAGCCCACTCTTGATGATGATGACAATGAGGGAGGTGGAGATGGGGATGAGGGAGATGATGGAGGAGGTGGAGGAGGATGACGTGGGAGAGGATACCAAGGGAGGAGAGGAGACAGGGGTAGAGATGGTGGTGATAGAGAGGTGGAGAGAGCAGTTCGACGAGCTATGATGGATAGAGGGAGAGGAGGATTGGTGATTGGAGCAGGGGGTGAGGGGAGAGTAGTAGAGGTGATAGTAGCAGTGGGAGGGACTGATGAGCTGAGATGACTAGCTCAGAGGAGTAGGACTGATGTGCTACCTCCACCAGCACCTAGGATAGGGGAAGGACGTGGAGTGCGTTTTCCCAGGTACCCCTTCAGGTCTGGGTTCCGATGCATTGAGAGGATGCATAGATTAGGACCCTATAGGTGATAGTGCAGCAGCTATAGGCATAGTTACTGGTGTAGCAGTGTCAGATTACATAGCTGACCACTGAGCGTGATACTGAGATAGAGCGGTAGGGTCGAGCAGAGGAGCTCGCAGCAAGCCTGCAGAGAGCGGCAGCAGGTGGTCTGATGAGAGACACCTTGAAAGAGTTGGCTTTGAGAGCCAAGGAGGTGGAGTACTACCAGTGCCATTACGAGGATGTAGTGCCTAGGGAGCGCCAAGTACAGAGTTTCATGCAGTCAAGATTGAGTCGATCTTGAGAAACTGGTTCGCGGTCAGAGAGAAGAGGCGTGATGTGGCCTCATAGATAGGATCCTCTTGGAGATCCAAGGGCTAGGACATTTGTATCAAGACCATCTCCCTCAGGAGATAGTAACTCTTGAGAGACATTGTCTCCATTGTATTTTTTATCATCGTTTTTGTTGTATTGGGCATAGACATGACAGATATTGTACATTGATCATTTGTTGATATATATATGACACCATTTTTTGTGATTATGTGATGCATTATGGATTTATGCTTTTTATATGCTTGTGCTTATTCTATGATGATGTAATACTTAGATAGATGTATGTGATGTGAATGCATGATGTTATGAGATGTATCTTGAAAATGAGATGTATGATGTGATAATGATGTGCCTTATAAAATGATATGCAACTAATTATTTTTTGAGCATTCTCATTCTGTATTTGTCATCCGATATAGCCACATGTTATTTGCTTTCGATAGATATATCATCATTGAGCATTGATTGATCTTGGGATATGTTGAAAATTTATACAAGTATAATGGTATAATTTAACCATGATGACCTGAGAAAAATTTACATGATGTTTGATTTTGCAAGATAGCATAAGCGTCAAGGTATAATTGAACCAGGATGACCTGAGTGTGGATTGCGTATAAACAGACAAGATTAAACCATTTGTATGCGTAAAGTGGAACCATGTCTTCAGTGATGTGTTGAATCACGTCTCGAGACAAGTATTTACACAGTACAAATGATTGCCTCACAGACAAAAAACTAAAAAAATATTGGAGTTTCCCGATGTTTCTCTAGCTCGAAGCATTGTGGAAAAAATGTAGAGAATCCAAAAGTTCAAAAAGTTCAAATGCAAGAATAGTCAAAACTTTATGTAATATGCAAACATTTGATACTTCAGAAAATCATCCATCATATTTCTTTTGTGATTCCTTGTGTGATCGATCAATGTTTTGCTTTGTGTGAGCCTTTGTTTGTTGGATATGATTTTCTGAGTTTTGCAAATAGTTTTGTTGGTTTGAACATGCTGCAAGTTTTAGATGGTTATTGCCCCTAGCTAAGTGTACCTCTCGATGCGGGTATGTACAGTGATTACCAAGCCATGGTGAGATGTGGTGAAAGGCTAGATGGAAAAATCAGGATAGTGACTACGCTAAGTATGTCCTGAATGGATATTTGTGATAAAATGTCGAGCGATGGCCGATAGTGCTTTATTGTAGAGATAAGGAAATGGATATAGATAGAGGAGTTGTTCTTTCACAATAGCACCTATTACCAAGTTTCCACTAGTTGCTTTTATTGTACCATTTTATTTGCTTTTTCTTAATTTTCTGATTTTTTTTGTCTTTTCCATGCATTAGACTACTCAAGTGTAGTATTTCTTCAGATGGATGTTGTTAGTTGGTTCGTCAAGCACATCTCCTTCTAAAGTTGTTAGCTGATAAGTACCTGATTCGTAGACTGATATGATGACATAGGGATCTAACTAGTTAGGTTCAAATTTCCCTTTCTTTTCCTGATCTTGTTGATTTCTAGGATTTTCCTTGAGTACTAGGTCACCAATTTTAAAAATCCAGGGAATGACTTTGTGGTTGTAGCTTCTGCACATGCATTGTTGATAGGCTTTGAGATGAGTATAAGCACGTTGGCATCTTTCATCCAATAGTTCAATTTCTTGCAGTCGGTTAACTCGATACTCTTCATCTTGGATTAATCCTTTTAGAGAGACTGAGAGAGATGGAATTTCTACCTCTAGTGGTAAAATAGCTTCTGATCCATATACCAGTGAGTATGGTGTAGCTCTGGTAGGTGTGCGAATGCTAGTTCTATATGCCCAAAGTGCTGGATTAAGCTATACGTACCAATCTTTGCCTGCATCATTCACTGTTTTCTTTAGGATTTTCAATATTCTCTTGTTGGATGCTTCTGCTTGACCATTCCCCTGTGGGTAGTAAGGTGTAGAGAAACGATGTTGGATTTTGAATTTTTCACATAGTTCTCAGACATCTTGGTTTTTGAAAGGTCGTCCATTATCAGTAATGATGGAACTCAGGATGCCATATCTACAAATCAGATAGTTAAGGATAAAAGAGGCAATTTGTTTCCCAGTCATCGTGGTCATGGGCACTACTTCAATCCACTTGGTAAAGTACTTTGTTGCAGTTATAATGAACTTGTTTCCATTTGAGGAGGAAGGATGAATTTTGCCAACTAAGTCCAAACCCCACTGACAAAAGGGCCAGGATGTTGTGAATGGTTGTAGTTCCTGTGTTGGTGCATGTATCAGATTGCCATGGATCTGGCATTTAGGACACTTCTTGGTGAAGTGGTAAGAATATTTTTCCATTGTAGGCCAGTAGTATCCCATCCTTAGAAGCTTTTTAGAAAGAGTAGTACCACTAGAATGTGTGCCACAAATACCTTCGTGAAGCTCGTGTAAAGCGGAGTCAAATTTGTTACGATCAAGGCAACAAAGAAGAGTACCATCTAGACCTCAATGGTACAAAGTATTAGCAGTAAGGGTATAATGGGAAGCTTGTCAGATAAAGTTATGTTTTTGGTTTCAGGACAAGTCAATGGGTAGGATATTGTTCTTAAGATACTCATATATCGGTCCATATAATGGAGAGTCTGAACCAGTTAAGGTGTAGATAACCTAGGATTCCGAATGGTCATAGGCTGGGGAGAATAGTTGCTCTACCAGAAACTCGTAACGACTCTGTTGTTTTGGAATTTTTAGTAATGAAGCAATAGTAGCCATTGCATCGACTACTTTGTTGTTCAATCTTGGTATTTGCTTGAAGGTGATGTGTGCAAAATATTGCTTGAAGTCATCCACCATTCGCTTATAGGGGAGCAGCTTGTCATCCTTTGTCTGATAGTCATTGTTGATTTGATTGATGACTAATTGTGAGTCTCCATAGACTTTCAACTCTGTGATTTTCCATTCTATGACCATTTTGATACCTATAACTAATGCCTCATATTCAGCCACATTATTTGTGCATGGGAACATAAGCCTATATGATCTTGGTATAGTGTGTCCTTCCAGAGTGATGAATAGAATGCTAGCACCTGAACCATGTTGTGTGTAGGATCTATCAAAGTATAGGGTCCATTGTTTGGTAGAGATAACGAGAATGTCCCTGTCTGGAAATTCAATCTCCATAGTCTATTTTCCTGGTAGTGGTGCTTCTGCTAGTTGATCGAAAATTGCTTGTCCCTTGATAGCTCTTCGCTCCATATAGTGGATGTCAAATTCACTAAGAATCATGACCCATTTAGCCAATCAGCCTGTAAGAGCTGCCTTGCTGAGTAAATATTTGAGAGGATCAATTTTTGCAACTAGCTTGATTGTGTGAGCTAGCTTGTAATGTCAGAATTTTTGGGAGGCGAAGACTACAGCCAAACAGGCTTTCTCAATAAATGTGTAATTGAGCTCATATCCGTTCAATGTCCTGCTGATGTAGTATATTGCTCATTCCTTTCCTTGTTGATCTTCTTGTGCCAATAGTGCCCCTAGTGAAATATCTATTGTGGAAATATAGAGAATAAGTGGCTTCCCTGCTATCGGTGGTACTAGAACTGGTGGTTTCATCAGATACTGCTTGATTTGATAGAAAGATTCTGCACACTTGGTTTCCCATCTGAACGGTACATTTTTATGTAGCAGATGATTGAATGGTAGGCTTTTATCTGCTAGTTGGGCAATGAATTGCCTGATTGATTGGATTCATCCTTGTAGCGACCTGAGTTGGCTGATGTTCTTTGGTGGTGGCATTTCCATAATGGCTTGTGCTTTTGCTGGATCCACTTCAATTCCCTTTTCTAAGACTATGTAGCCTAGTAACATGCATGATGTAACCCCGAAGACACACTTCTTAGGGTTGAGCCTGACTTGGAATTTCTCCAATCGATCAAAAATATTTTTTAAGATGCCTAGGTGTTCTCCTTTGGTGAAGGATTTAGCTAGTAAATCATCCACATAATCTTCCATGAAGGTATGCATCATGTCATGGAATATTGTTGTCATTTCTCATTGATAAGTTGCCCCTGCATTCTTTAAGCCAAAAGGCATGACATTCCAACAATACATTCCCTAAGGACAGGTGAACATTGTTTTATCTTAATCCTCTGGAGCAATCTTGATTTGGTTATAGCCTGAGAAACCATCCATTAGTGATAGCATTGCATGGCCTACTATGAGCTCTACAATTATGTCAGTACTTGGCAAAGGAAATTCATCCTTTGGACAGCCATTGTTGACATCTCTAAAATATGTGCATATTCTGATACTGCCATCTAGTTTTGAAACCGGTACGATGTTGGAAATCCATTCTACATAGTCGATGGGTCAGATGAATCCAACATCTAATAGTTTCTTTAGTTCAGCTTTGACCATGAGTGCCACATGGGGATTCATTTTTCTCAGTTTTTGCTTAATTGGCTTAGCTCCTAGAGCCATAGATAAGTGATGCATGATCAATTGTGGATCGATCTCGGGCATATCTATGTATGCCCAAGCAAAGTTGATTTGCTTTTCTCTAAAAAATTTGGCAAATTCTGATCTTTCTGCTTCTGTCAAAGATTCTGCAAGGTGTATATTTTTGGTTGCTTCTATAGTACCAATGTTGATTGATTGAGTGGGCTCAATCAATATGGGTGATCACTCATGAAAATGTTCAGGAAGAGTGTCAATTCTCCCATATTTAGGTGCCTTAAAAAGGTTTTCACCCTTAGATGCATCCTTTATTTTTACTTTTTTGTGATCTAGAGCTACCATTGACTGGTTTTCAGCATCAGATCTTTTATTTGGTTTATTTTTGCGACTGAGAGACTTGGCACTCCCTTGGTTGTAGACATTGTTACTTTGTTCACTAGTAGAGCCTATTTCCGGATTGACGGTACATAGGTAGTGAATAATAGATTCATCATTTGGGAAAATTGGTATATCATGAATTTTGGGTTCATCCCAGTCGATGAGGTTAGGAAAGACAAGTGGTAAGGGATCATTTGGTGGATCAAGTTCCATTGCGGTAAGTGTCAGGATAGACGTTTCATTGTGATTGGTTCGGGTGTTAAAGAAGTTCAGGATTCTGTCGAGGTCTTCGATGGTATCATCCTCTGTATAGACTTGTTCATAATATTTCTGCTTGCTTTCCTTATCGTCATAGATATTCTGTGGTCCAAATTCAGGTAGTCTAATTTTTGTGTTATGCTCTTCTTGAGAAAGGGATATGGAACTAGTATTTTCAGTGGTATCTTCAGTAGCATTTGAGCAGCTACCCCATTCATATTCATTGGAATCAGTCTTAGAGTTATCATCCTAGATCTTTTTAGTGTTATAAACAGGTATGTTGAATGGCGAAAACAGATCTTTGATAATTGATACTATTTTGTTGGCTTTTTCTGATTCTGCGTCAGATCCTGCTTCTATTCTTTGCATTTGTTTGTAGACTATTTCTTTCTAGGGAGAAATGATGTTGCCTGGAGGTGATTCTGCTTTGTTGGATATTTGTTTGTGAATATGAGCTACTGCCGTAGATGTTGCCTTCTCATGAATGATGGGCTTCTCCTGATGTTGCTTCTTTTCTTGATGTTCACGTTCCTTACGGATTGTCTCTGTTGACTCAAATAGTGCTTCTTGTCAGGATTCTTCTTTGTACTTCTTCTTTTCTTTCCACTGAGGTTTTTGATATTTGCATGGTATTTTCTTTGGTAGTAGAGTGAATTTAAAGCCCAATCCTTTTTTGTCTTTACTAAATTGTGAAGGAGGATCCAATGGTTTTGTGACTCCTTCCTAACGCTTACCAATAGGTCCTTTGCCATTGTATCCCATTTGCTGCATATTAAGTAGCCTTTTCCATATAGGTGTGTGGGTATAGCTACTTCCATAGTAGCTGCTCTGTCCTCTTCCTCATCTTTGTATAGCCAACTAAGGATATCCTTTTACTCGGATTCATGTGCTAAAGTGCTGATTTGAATGAATGTGCCATCAAACTTGGTGATGGGTTGAGTTGCTTGATGTGTTGATGTTGTAGGTAATCCATTAGATCTAGGTGATGTGGGTAAGCTAGTCAAACACATGGGTTCCAAAGAGTATTCCCCCATGACCTATTCTTTGATTTTCATTTTTTGCTTGAAATCTCCAGGTAATGATTTAGACTTTGCTTGTTGAAGATCGGATGCCATCGGATTTTGTTTCTCTCTATTATGCGGGACCAAACTATCCTGGGCTGGCCCCATTGCATTACAATGTTGAAATGGATTATGATCAGCAGATATAGAAACCTCCTACCCATTATAAGGGAATTTGACACACTGGTGATATGTAGAAGGTACTGCTTGCATTTCATGTATCCAGGGTCGACCCAATAAGATATTGTAGGTGAGGTCTATGTCTAAGACCTGACACATAATATCTTTTTATATTGGTCTAACTTGAATCGACAACACCACTATTCCTTTAGAGGATGTTTCTTCATCATCATATGCCTTTATGGTAATCTTTTTGTGGGGATCAATAGACTCCTCTGAGAAGCCTAATGCATGAATAAGTTTTAAGGTACATATATTAAGCCCATCTCCTCCATCTATCAATACTCATTTTACTCAGTGTTTATAGATGATGACTTCAATATGGAGAGGAGTGTTATGTGGATGACTTAGTGAGATTATGAGGTCCTGTCATATGAGCGACCATGGCTTGGAATTTATCTGTATCTAGATCTTGAGGTACATTTGTTTCTAATAACACTTGCTCCAATATGTCTTTGTGTTTCGGTGAAAGTTTCAGCAATTCTAGTATAGATATTTGAGCAGGAGTTTTGTGCAGTTGGCTGACTAGATCATATTGAATTTTGGGTATAGCGCTTGTTGTTGATGTATGTCCTTTCAAGACATATTTTTGAGCCCTTGTTGTTACATTGACAGATTCATGATCACGTTGATCTCAGATTGTGATGACATTGACTTGATTATCTTTAGCTGATATATGATTGATGGTGTTATTGTAGATGTGATTCATACGAGCTCCACGTGTATCGTTCAAGGTTGAAGCTCCATCTTTGTTGTAGTTTGGAAGAGGATTCTTAAAGGCTCCATGGTCACCATTTGTCTTGAGACCATCTACCATCAAATCACCTCTATCAATCATGTCTTGAACAATGTTTTTCAGCCTCATGCAATCATTTGTTTGATGACCTTTGTTGCGATGAAAATCACAAAAGTGCGAGTCATTCCACCAAGGTGGTTTGATTTGTGGTTCATAGTTGTTGATTGCTAGCAAAGAGATAATTTTTTTTGCCAGGAGTTCTCATAATGCTGACTCCAGTGATTTCCCCAATGGTGTGTAGACACATTTTTGGAAATTGTTGGTGCCACCTCATGAATTGTTATTAGGTCCTCAATTTGTGGTATTGTTTTGAGTATTGTTGGTGTTGTTTGTGTTGGGTTGACCTTGATTGGTATTCGGTGTGTATGTGTTAGTATCTGGGTTAGCACCTTTGGGGTTCTTTGTAGCTTGAGGATTACCTGATAATGCGAGCACTGGTTGTTTAGATTTTGGATCATGTAATTCATTGCTTCCTTCGTTCCCATTATTTTTATTTCAAGTCTAGAATCTAGATTTGTCTAAGTTGTTGTTATTTTGGCTGTTGTAGTTTGATTAACCTGTTCCTTCTTTGAAGAATTTGAGTGTTCCTTTCTTGACACATGCTTCTTCTACTTGAATGTCATTTTCAATCAGTTTAGCGAAAGACGGTATGCATTGGAGTTTGAGCCTGTAACTCATCTCACCATTCAAGTTGTCGATGAAAGTTTCCACTTTCTCTTTTTTAGGAATATCTCAAGGATATCGTGAAACCATATGTCGCCAACATTGAAGGAATACCATGAATGTTTCATTGTTTTTCTGTTTGGTGTTATAGACGTCTAGCATGGTTATAGCATGTTGAATGTTGTAGGAATATTGAGTGATGAATTTGTTGACTAGTTCATCAAATGATCGGATAGGAGGTGTGATTTTGGATAACCATTCCATTGTTTGTCCTCCCAAACTTCATGGGAATAACCTCATTAGATAGGTGTCATCGTGAGAAAATTCAAGACTCATGGTGCAGAATTCTCAAACATGATCACGAGGATCGCTTTTTCCATCGTATTTGTCAAATTTTGGGACATCTGAGTTTGGAGGAAAAGGGACCATGTGCAATCTTCTGTCAAAAGGATAAGGACAAATTTTATTTAATGAGTACCGTATTGTTGTCCCTTGTTGCATATCTTGCATTTGTTGAGTAAGGGCAACCAAAGGCGCATTGTTTTGTCGAGGGAAGAGTTCTTCCCTTGCATTAATTCTAGGTTGAAATGGTGTATGGAATGGTATGTTTTGCTTGGGGATGTGTTGCTCAAGGATGTTTTGCCCTGGTGTATGTTGTTCTGGTATGTTTTGTTCAGGAATATCTTGTTTAGGGTCATGTGCTTCCCCTTCTCGTTGTCATTCTTGATATTCATAATGTTGAGATCTTGTTCTAAACATGTCTGTGTCAAAGTCTTCAGAAAGTTTAACCCCTTTCCTTGTAAGCATGAGTAGGTACTTTCCCTTGTCATTTTCCATGAGTCTTTCCACAAGTTTTTGGAACGAAGCATTTTCTTGGCATTCCTGAAGAAGTTCTTTAGAAATTTCAGTATCCTCTAGGTGTGGACCTTCAAAAGGATTTGATAACCTCTTATTCATACTGGATTCTGCTTGTGCCTCGCTTTGTTTGTTTTGTTGAGAGCAAGTAACAGGCATTTTAGTAGAAGGTTTCTATGATAAAGGGGACAAAATCCTCTTCGATATGTTGCTCGGGGGTTGGTGGTTCAAATCAAGGTATGTTGTAAGTGATGCACTCGTCGGAAAAGAATGTTAGATTGATCTTTCCTCCACAATTTATGATTTGACTGAATGCAGATTTTTGACAATATGCCCTAGTCTTCAAAGGCTCCTTGTCAAATTCGTTGGATTTGTTCTGGATATAAAGTTTGACGTGATGAAGAAATGTTTGATGAGATTTGAAGAGTTGATGATTGATGTATAAATAAAAATTTATTTCTTTTGACAAATTTGGAAAAACTTGGTTGATGTTTCTTCAACTGAGTGTTACGATAAATATTCTTTCTTCTCAGAATATGAGGATTAGTCATGCATAAGCGATTAATGGTTTCCTTTGAGTTGTTTTGGATTCAGTTGATCTTGTTTTGAAGACTCAAGTTTTACTTGATCAAAGTTAAGGTTTAGATGCCCCCTCATGACAAAGTGTGCCAAATGATATGGATAAAGTTTCCCGATAGGGAAACTTGATTTGACAACTTGAATTTCTTGAACAAGTGTTTGGGATAAAATTCGTGAGATGATAAAAGACCTATTCATCACTTGTGATGATGTTTCCCAATTTTGATAGGATAGATATGTTTATCATGTAACCAGTTTTGGATTCTGGACAACTTTTGTTTGACTAGAAATTTGCCTTGGAAATAGCTTTTAATGTTATGTTCTGATACTCTGTTTTGACAAAAATGGAGCTGATGAAAGGAGGTTTTCAAAAAATGTTTTCAAAATTTTTCAAATCTATCTCTATTCTGCCCTTGTTTTTCTGATTTTGATCACGCACTAAAGCAGAGATAGGATGCGCTATAGAAAGTTTTCAATGCGCTAAGGAAGAGACCACACACGCTAGGCTGCCCCCGGCTACACGCTAACTGGTTTAGACTGTTTTCTTTTATTTTTTGTTTTGCTTGAAATGTTATGCACTAGTATGGGCCTGCGAAGCGCTGACTGATAAACTCTATGCACTAGTTTTTTACTCCTATACGCTAAGCTGATGCTTCCACGTGCTAGACTATTTTCCTGAAATGCTAAGTTATGACTGTGGTTTTGGATTCTTGATAAAGCGCTACTGTTAAGACTTGACGTGCTAAAGTTCAGTTTCAATGCGCTAAAATATAGTTCACATGCGCTAAGAGGTTATTTTTACGCGCTAGACTGCCCTGATGTATTGATTTGGTTGTTTTCTGTGATTTTTGGATCTTTGTTTTGAATTTTTCAGTGTTGACAGATGATTTTTTGAAGTAACAAATTAAAGCACGGCACCAAAGAGACAACCATCTTGCTTAATCTAACAATAAGTGTATGTTCTACGAGGATGTGTTCAAATCCCCAATGTTTTAACAGGTTTGGATACAAATAATACACTTCAAGAAGCCTCTTTATTCAAAGGTCATAAGTAATATCATAGCCCACTAGTCTCGATACTCTGTCAACTCAAACAGTCGTGTCACCCCCTAGAGAGCGCCCGTTTTTTTGCCTTTTGCCTAAAATTAACTCAAAGCAAATTGTTTCACAATTGAGTAGCTATCTTGGGAGATATATGGTGAGTAATCTTGGAGGTGGATTCTTCCCCACCCTTGTACTATGATATTACAAATGTCTGGTTACTGACTTGGCTCAAGGTTTCTATTTCTAAGGTTCATAATCAGGCTTCCTGTTCGGTCGTTAGTGATAAACTCCCTCAAGAGGCTTCCCAACCTTTAGAACAAAGGCTTTATGTATCTCACGGATACTGGGGGAAGGCTAATCGTTGTGCGCAACCATTGAAAAGGACTTTCATCACTTTCCACTTTTGATTATAGTGGGTTGGAACACTTGGCATCAAAGTCATTTCCCACTTAGGTCATTCCCTTCACACCGGCCACGAATGGCTTTAAGAGTTTTTCAACCCCTTGGGAAGGCAGGCCTACTAAAGGTTTTAAAATGCTTGAAATGATTGAAAGCGTAAGAGTAGTCTGGCTTTTTGATCACCTAGTTAAAGGGAGAGCATATGCCTTCTACTTTCGAGACAAGGCAAACAAGGTTCTTTTTACCTTTTAAGTCAGTGATTTTCTAAGATCTATATGGAAATGTTGCTCCACGAAAACATGGTGTTCTTTTTATTTTCTTCAAAGCAATGATTTTCTAGTTTATTGAAAAGAAAAGGTCAACAAAGCAAAATTTTGATCTTGGTGAACAAAACAAAAGTGATGTGTGGTCAACAAAATAAAGCGACCAAAAGGGAAAGAACTTCCCTCTTTGATTGTAACTAACTTTTCTGACTTAATGTGATTCTTTACTTTTCCCAAATTAAAATGAATCCTTTTATGCACCAAAGGATGGTGAAGTTCCTTTTAAGCCCTATGCAAATGAGAATTTGTTTTGTTCTTTTTAAAAGCTGAAATTTAGAAATTTCCTTCTAGAAAAGCAAGAAAATTGTTGTTGTGGTTCATTTTACAGCCCAAAGTAAGGTGAGTCCAATTTCATCCAGTAAGAATTAAAATAACTCTAAATTTTAACTAACTTTAACAAAGCTAGAAAAATCTAAAACTATTTGTAATTCTACAAATAAAATCTAGCTCTACCTGCAAGAAAATGTCAGAGTCTTGCAAAATTTCAATCAAATAGTTAGGAAAATATGGGTTTTGGTGGACTTCTACAAGTCTGATCCTTTTAATTTTGGTTACAATTTTCTTTTTGTTTTATGTCTGTGATGCGCTACAGGACAGACTGTATGCGCTACAGGATGACAGATCTGATGCGCTATCTAACAGATCTGATGCGCTATGTTGTTTTCGGAATGCGCTAAGCTGATTTCTGGATGTGCTACTCTATTTTTCTCCCATGCTGAGACCTATAGGAAAACATTAGTGGGATGATGCCCTAAGATAAAGACTGCACGCGCTATAGAATAGACCCCACATGCTAAACAGTAAGCGGGATGCGCTAGACTGTTAACCAGATGCGCCAGGAACTATTTCCCATGTGTTGATTCTTGTTTCCCGCGTACCTGCAAAAGGGGTTAAATTCAAAAACCGATTTGATATATGGGGTCAGGCCCCGTGGTGGGTACCAGAAATGTATGCGAGAAAAGCGAGTCAATAGAACTTAAAATGCAAAAAATGAAGCCTAAGGAGCCTTGCTCACACACCCACAGGACTTCTTGGTGCAAGTTATGGAGTCATGAAGAATGACTCAACTTCCCAAGGTTGGTTCCATGGTTCTCTATCTCACAAGGTCCCTCAAACCAATATCTTTGCTCTCATATCACTGAGCAAAGTGGTTTAGGGATGACAAATGCAAGAATGAGGGATGTTTTGGTTGATTTTAACATGAAAGGCATCCTAAGCTATGCATGATCCTACAAATGCAATAAACTAGATTATAAGATGACAAGATTAGTAGCAAGACTATCCTAGCATGATATACTAGTCTATGATTAAGCTAAATGATAAGGAAAATACTCTAAACATGCATATTTAGATTAATTTCTATTGAAAAGAGAGGCTAAATGATGAGAACAAATGGTATTTTAAAGCTTGGATGGATTTTAGTATAAGTATGATGCTAAAGACTTGGATGATCTTAAAATGGAGGATGGAGAGCTCTATTTATAGCAAAAATAGGGCAATGGATGGCCAAGATTGAAAGAGTTAATCAAGGGTTGAGTTTGAAAGTTGGGAATCCATGTTTGCAATTTGCACCAATGAAATGGTGACAAATGTCAACATAAGGTTGGGTTGAGAAGAGAGGTAGGAAGTATTAAATGCTTGAGAAGACCTCATGGTTACCTTAGGGGGTAAGGGTTAAGGTTAGGTTAGGGTTATCCAATGGATAAAGGTTTTATCCAAAGGATAAATTCTTGTGCAAAGGATTAAGGACTAACTAGCGTCAAAGCAATAAATGCTTGATGAGACCCTTGGGTTACATGGAGGTTGAGTTTAGAGAAAGTCTCTAATCATGTAAGAGGGTTGAGTTAACCATTAATGATTTGGAAGAGAAAGTTGTTGGAGACTTGAAGCCTTTAATGGTTATCAAAGACTTCAAGGGTTTGAGAAGTGACTTCCCTTTGCTTAGGGATGTGACAATATTTTGGAGATTGGTTAGGATAAATTAGAAGTGATTAGCAGAATCTAGAAGGGGTTAGGAATAGGGTTTAGGAGGCAAGTGGGAGATGTAGGATTTTGCAAGCGGATGGAGAAATAGGATTTAATTGAAATAAAGTTAATTTAATTCAATTTGATTTGGATTCCTTATTTAATTAAATGTAAATTTAATTAAAAGGTTTAGAAGAATAGATTTTAATCAAATAAAATGATTTATTCAATTAAATGACCTAAAAGGGGGTTAATTGAATTTAATTAAATAAATTGAGTAATTTACTTAATTAAATACAGGGATGTGGATAATTTAATTAAATTAGATTTAATTAAATAGAGAAATGAACATAAAATATTCATTTAGGAATATAGTCATTTTTATACGTCTACACTAAGTATAAGATCTTCAATAGGTTCTTTGCATTCACTTTTCCAGGGAGAAGCAAAATAAACAAATATGCTTAAGAAGATATAGAAATGAACTTAATATAAGGAAATGGCCAAAAGGTCATTCACTGGATAACAATAATCAACAAATCCATAACACATAAGAATTCACAAATTAAAAATTCACAAGTGTTTCAATTCACAATGACAATGGTTTCATATCCCATCCTTTATGAGTACCCTTGGACACACCTTTTCGGCCACTAGACTTTGATCACCCTTTAAAGGCTTGATCCAACATTACAAGGTAATATAAAAATCATGGTAAACTAGTCTTGGTCTTGTGACATCATAACAAGTGCAAATTAGTGGATCTCAATAATGCCACACATACTATCATTGATGGTTACTATTCCTTTGCAATTAGGACTGTTAATGTTGATGGCCAAAGGCCAAATCCACACATCTATTCCTTTAAAAAAAACCCTTGAAACTGACTTGCAGAACATACACAAGAACTAGGACCAGTCTCTTGGACTTCCAGCCTCCCAAACTCTCCAACAAGACTCTGTTTTGTAGTAATGATACTTGTAATTTCAATTTGTCATAGTTTGTCCTTCTAGGACAGTCAATTGTGCTTGTCTTCTTCCTTTACAACATGATCTTCAACCTTGTTGATCAGATGCATAGGGCCCCCACACTTGAAAATGATAAATGGTCATTTGAGCTAGATACTAAACTTGGGGAGAATATGTTGAAGGCAAATGGATTTTTCTACTAAGATAGAGTTGTACCATTCCCATTAGGTTGATAACCTAAAATGGAAACCTAATGGGGGGCAATGTTGAAAACAACCAAGGGAGTCAAAGGCTACAAGCTTAAGAAAAACATCCAAAGTATGTTTCAATTAGATGAAGTCATTGCAAACCAAATGTGACTCATACAACTAACTTATGAAAAGAACAAAGAAGAACAAGAACAACTAACTTAGATAAAGTAGATAAAGTCATTTCATCTCCCTGATTGGGTTGCTCTTCTTCCATTGGTGTTGTCCCTTCCTTTTCCAAAAAAATAGCTTTAAAGGCTCTTGTATTTGGGTTAGCTAATTCCCTATCAGCACCAATTTTAATAGGTTTAAAAGTACTCAGTGGTTCATACAGTCCTCTTAGGAGTTGGACCATCTCAACCATGGTGCGCCTCATATTAGCTTGAAACCTATGCCCCCTATTGGTACCTGATGGGGATAGAATACCATTCGTTGTACATATCAATGAGGTGTACTTTACGTCTAGATAATAATCAAATTTAATTTATTTTTTTTAAATAAATCACCATCGAAATTACAACGGCAACTAAACTTTGCACCGACGATCAAATCGTTGGACCAACAACATTCTCGTCAGTGCAAATTTTATGGTTGTCTTCACAATTCCAATGCCAACTAAACAAACATCCAACAAGGATGTTGTATGTCCAACAGCACTTCCTTGTCAGATAGTCGTCGATGCATATTACTGGACCAACAGCCATACCGTCGGACTAACAGCATTCTCCTTGGTGCAAAGTTTCAGGTTGTCATCAAAATTCCAACGCCAACTATGTTGGTATTTTGGTATGGTTTTGTCATTGATGTCAACACCTACTTTGGAGATCCAGCAACATTCACCGGCAATTAGTAAACTGTTCAAACAATCACCGATATATGGTTAACCGGCAGGATATAATGTTCACTGGTACCTGCAATGACATGGAAGACACTTGGTAATGTCGAAGACATCATGTGGACACTTTTCCTTGAAGTAATATCATTGGTATATTCTTATTTGCATATTTGCTTTTACCGGCACAATTAACTATCTTACCGGTATTAAGCAATAAGTTGGTTAATAAGATTTTGGTTTGAATTTATTAGACAACGGATTCACCCCCCCCCCCCTCTCAGTTGTCCCCGGGACCTACAATTGGGATCAGAGCCTAGTCCTCTTTTTTTGCAGAAGTTTAACAACTTGAGGAGATCCAATGTCTACTAATTATTTCAGAAAGGATAGTCCTAAACTTGATGGAACCAACTATGGAATATGGAAAATCAGAATGGAGACACATCTGAATTGCATTGGTAAAGACATCTAGGAAGTTACTAAGAATGGTTATACTACTATTGTAGCTGGTCAGCCTGCTCCTATTACTTTAGCTAAAGATGAAGAAAATGATTGCAAAGCAAGAGAAGCACTTTTGAGCCCATTATCAGATCAACAAATCATGGGATTATTAGATAGATCTATTGCAAAAGCTATTTGGGATCAATTGGAAACACTGAATGAAGGGGATTCCACATTCAAAATTGCAAAACTTGAAAGCTTCCGAGTCAGGTATGAACATCTGAAAATGGAAGAAGATGAAAGAATTTCTGCTTTTATGGAAAGAGTAAATGAAATTGTTTTAGGTATCAAATGTTGTGGAGGAACCTTGAGTGAAGATAAGATTGTTTCAAAAATCTTAAGAGGTTTGCCACCGGCATATAAAATGAAGGTTACTACTATTAAAGAGTTGAGAACAATGCCTAATACATCAGTAACTAGGGATACATTGATTGGAAAACTTTCAGCTTTTTGAAATTGAGGAATTTGGTCCTGTTGCTACTATAAAAACTGATTTGGCCTTCAAAGAATCAACATCATCTGCTCCATCTTTTGACAAATCAGACTGGAGAGCCTTTTATGCAAGAGAACTTGAAAAAACCAGGAAGGAGAATGAAGAGCTTGAAGAACTTGAAGCACTATTTGCAAGAAAAATGCCAAAAGGTCCAATTGGAAGTAAGTATGAAGGTAAATCACCCTTTAAATGTTTCAACTACAATAAGATTGGTCATATGGCTTCAAGATGCACTGATAGACATGCTAGAATAAGAGAAGAAGCTAGAAGGACATACAAACCTAATCCTGAATATCAGAGATATAAATTTAAGAAAAACAAAGATAAATCTTATTACATTGTTGATGAAGGTGTGACTAATGATTCTAATGAGGATCCAGCAGACAACGGATGGGTCTTTGTTGCTATAACAGAAGATCAACCCATACCTATTGCTCCACCAATAGAACAAGCCCTAACAGATAAAGTTGAATCAAAGGATGAATGGATTATTGACTCAGGATGCTCACATCACATGACTCGAGACAAAGGCAAATTCTTGAACTTTCAAGAATACAATGGAGGTTTAGTAAGATTCAGAGATGACAAAGCCTGTTCAATCAGAGGTAAGGGTTCAATATCTCTTGATGGTAAACATAACACTAACAATGTTTACTATGTTGAAGGATTAAAACATAATCTTTTAAGTGTTGGTCAATTAGTTGAGAAAGGTTTTCAGTTACCATTTAAAAATGGAAAATGCAAAATCATGAATAGAACTGGTTTGGAAATTGCAATCGGTAATCAGACTAGAGGTAATATCTTTCATTCGAATAATAGTGAAAAGGCATGCTTAATTGCACATATAGATGAAAGTTGGCTATGGCATAAAAGACTATGTCATGTAAATTTTGATTGCATGATAAAAATCAATACGTCTAAGGCAGTTAGAGATCTACCTAAAATTATGAAACCTCATAATACAATTTGCAAGGAATGTCAATTTGGAAAACAAGTTAGAACTAGTTTCAAAAGTATTCCAGAAAAATCCAATAATGCTCTTGATTTAATTCACACTGGTTTATGTGGTTCGGCTAGAACTAAAAGCTTACAAGGTGATAGATATTTCATGCTAATTATTGATGATTATTCTAGAATGTGTTGGGTTACTTTTCTCAGGGAAAAATTAAAAGCACTTGGGAAGTTAAAACTATTCAAAGCAATGGTTGAAAATGAAACCGGTAAGAAAATCAAATGTTTAAGATCAGATCAAGGAGGAGAATTCACATCTAAGGACTTTAATACATTCTGTGAAGTGAATGGAATTAGAAGATAGTTATCAGCACCTCGAACACCACAACAGAATGGAGTTGTTGAAAGGAAAAATAGAACTATCTTGGATGTAGCTAGAAGTATGTTATCAGAAGCAAATATACCACATGTGTATTGGAGAGAGGTAGTTAGCACTGTTGTCTATACATTCAACAAAGTTCACATCAAAGCTAAAACTGGTAAGACCCCTCATGAACTATGGTTTGGTAATATTCCTACTCTTAAGTATTTTTGAATTTTTGAAAGTAAATGTTATATTAGAAGAGATGAGTATATTGGCAAGTTTGATCCTAGAAGTGATGAAGGAATATTTCTTGGTTATTCATCTAAGAGTAAAGCTTATAGATGCTTTAATAAAAGATTACAAAAAATTGTTGAGAGTATGAATGTAAAGATTGATGAACAATTCAAAGGAACTTCAAGGTATATAGACTCTGAATCGGTAATAGAAATTATGACAAATGAACCAACAGTAAATCCACCGGTACAAAATGATGATCCAGTTACTCTAGTATCATCAGAGGATACCATAGTAATTGAAGAACAACAATAGACTAAGACACCCCGGTATGTAAGACTGAATCATTCTGAAGATCAGATAATTGGAAGCAAATTTATAGGAGTCATGACAAGAGCAAGATTGACAAATGAAGAAGTATGTCTTATTTCTCAAATTGAACCATTATCTATCAATGAGGCATGTGAAGATAAATTTTGGATTAAAGCTATGGAAGAAGAATTAGGACAAATTGAGAAAAATAATACTTGGACATTAGTTCCCTGACCTGAAAATAAAAATGTAATTGGAACCAAATGGGTATTTAGAAACAAACTCAATGAAGATGGTAAGGTTGTCAGGAATAAAGAAAGACTAGTCTGTAAGGGATATTCTCAGAAAGAAGGAGTTGATTAAAATGAAACCTTTGCACCGGTAGCCAGAATTGAGGCAGTTAGATTATTCTTGGCCTTTGCAGCTCACAAGGATTACAAAGTTTATCAAATGGATATTAAATGTGCATTTTTGAATGTAGATCTTGAAGAGGAAGTCTATATTGAACAACTTGATGGATTTTCTTTGACAGATAACAATGATATGGTTTGCAGATTAAGAAAAGCTCTGTATGGACTAAAACAAGCTCCAAGAGCCTGGTATGCAAGATTGGATAAGTATCTTTTAAAAATTGGTTTTACTAAAGGAAATGCAGATAGTAATTTATATTACAAAGTAACTAATGATGACATTTTGATTATGGAAGTATTTGTTGATGATATAATCTTTGGAGGAGAAGATGGATTATGCAAAGAATTTTCTCTTAAAATGCAGCATGAGCTTGAAATGTCTATGATTGGAGAAATAAAATTCTTTTTAGGATTGCAGATTTTACAGATTGATAAAGGCATATTTTTTAGTCAATCTAAGTACTTGAAAGAACTACTCAAGAAATTTGGGATGGAGAACTCTAAACTGATAAGCACACCTATGACTACAAATGACAAATTATCTCAAAGGGATGAATCTACACCTATTAATCCAACTAGATACAAATCTATGATAGGAGGTTTACTGTATTTGACACAAACCAGACCTGATATTATGAATGTAGTATGTATAGTTTCTAGATTTCAGAGTAATCCCAAGGAAAATCATGAATCAGCAGTAAAAAGGATTTTCCGATACTTATAAGGCACAACAAATATTGGATTATGGTATCCTAAAGATGAAAATTTTGATCTATATGCATACACAGATGCAAATTGGGCAGGAGATGTGGATGATAGAAAGAGCACCACTGGAGGAGCATTCTTTCTTGGAAAGAGATTAGTTTCTTAGTTAAGTAAGAAACAGAGTTGTACATCTTTATCAACAGCAGAATCAAAATATGTTGCAGCAGCAACAAACTGTACATAGGTACTTTGGCTTAAGCAAATGTTGAAAGACATAAAGGTAAAATGCAAGGAACCTATTACTATATATTGTGATAACACTGCAGCAATTGATATATCTAAGAATCCAGTATTACATTCTAAAACAAAACATGTTTCTATCAAACTGAATTTTCTAAGGGAAAAAGTTGAAGAAAAGGAAATAAAACTGGTTTATGTGAATACTAAAGAATAGCTTGCAGATATTTTTACAAAACCTTTGCCTAAGGAAACTTTTGAGTATCTCAGAGATCAGCTCGGAGTCTTACCTCCACTGGTAGAGACTTAGATAGTTGATGATTATCATCAACCGGCAGAATTAAATGGACAAATCTTTTATTCCGGTATTTGATGAGGAAGCTACTTCTCAGGGGGAGTAGTTGGTATATTGAATTGGTTGGTATTTTGTATGAACTTGACATTTTTGTGACTTTGGCATTTGATGTCAAAGGGGGAGAGATATATGGAAAAACATTAAGGAAAAATATATGGAAAAATGCATTATCTTTTTGAGGAGATATTGGTATTGTAAATAAATCTTTGTATAAACATATATTACTCCCAGGGGGAGAATTGGTTTTTGTACTTGGCATTTCTATTTTGGCATTTTGATGGTTTTTCCATCTTGTGTTGCCATCAATGCCAAAGGGGGAGATTGTTGGTATTTTGGTATGGTTTTGTCATTGATGTCAACACCTGCTAAATACACCTACTTTGGAGATCCAGCAACATTCACTGGCAATCACTGGTATATGGTCAACCGGCAGGATATAATGTTCACCGGTACCTGCAATGACATGGAAGACACTTGGTAATGTCGAAGACATCATGTGGACACTTTTCCTTGAAGTAATATCATTGGTATATTCTTATTTGCATATTTTCTTTTACCGGCACAATTAACTGTCTTACCAGTATTAAGCAATAAGTTGGTTAATAAGATTTTGGTTTGAATTTATTAGACAACTGATTCACCCCCCCCCCTCTCAGTTGTCCCCGGAACCTACAAACTAAACAAACATCTGATGAGGATGTTGTATGTTCGATGATATTTTTGACCAGAAGAGCGATCATGTCCACCGTCGATAGGGTTCATGGTGGCGTCGTAATTCTGACGTTCAATGGCATCATCAAAAAGTCTGATGAAGAGTTTTTGATGGCTTCATTTGTCAGCAGTCCGATGAAAAGTAGTCACAATTTCAATGATATGCCATCAGAAATTAGGCCCGAATGTACTAGTGAATGTTAGAAACTGAGTCAAGCTAACATTCTCATGAAGAATGAAATGCAAGACTTGACTATGAGGTTATCAGAAGATATTGAGGACAGAAAGAAGAAGGAATAAAATCTTGCTATATCTCTGAAGAACAAATTTGAAGAATGTGGTAGATTGACTCGTGAGAATAATCTGCTGAGAACTGATTTGGTACAATCCCGGAATAATGAACAAGAGCTAGAAAGACAAATAATGACTCTGAGAGATGATCTAACTACTGCAAGTGAGTATAAAGAAAAAATTTAGAATCAGTGCTGCACAGTTGGATGATTTATCAAAAATACAAAGGCAGAGTGAAGATTCTAGAGGACTTGGATTTGTACAAGGCGAAAGCTCTGGTACTACAAATGAAGATCAAAAAAATGATATGTAGAACTCGTCAGACTAGAGGAAACTGGTAAGGCAATCTAATGCTTACAAATTCAATGGTAGATGTTTTGTTTGTAATAAATTTGGGCATATGGCTAGACAATGTAGAAATAGAGCAAATCAAAACTACAATTCAGTTCCCAATCAATGTACAAATTACAAGAAATATGGTCATAAGTTAGAAGATTGCAGAATGAATGTTAAATGTCATGCATGTGGAAATTTTAGACATTTGGCTAATCAGTGTAGGTCAAGGAATGACACCAGATATGTCAAGGCAATTCAAATGAATAATGCTATATGTTATGCATGCAACAAAATAGGTCATATTGCTAAGTATTGCAAAAGCAAGACTACACCAGTTAGCAATGATAAAGCAAATGAGAAAGGAAAGCAGAAGGTAGATGAAATACAATAAGATCACGCCAAGAGATGGGTTAGAAAATATGAAGAACCAGGTGGATATGCAACTACACTGATGACTGCACCTATAACTCCACCGGTAGAACAGAGCATTCCTGCACCGGCAGGAAATTCAACCGGTAACTGAGGCATACGCCTTAGGGGTTGGAAAATGTATTGCAAATCTTGTATATTCCCTAGAAGAGATCTGGAAAGAGATCTGGAGAGTGGTATTGATCATTGATGGAGGTTTATCTGGCATAAAACTGTGAAACCGACATCTGGTAGGGTACATCGTGTTATCACTGATTAAAATGGGCTTTTCTTTTCCCAAGATTGGCTATGGTTTGTTGAAATTTTGAGTAGGGCACATTTTCAAATGCTTCAATTCTATTTTAGGCCTTAAGGGTTTAAGGGTTTTTGATTTTAGATCCTCTAGTGTTTGTTTAAAACCCTCTGGTTCCTATTCTTTCGTTGCTTTATTCACTTAAGTAATGGGTCATGGGATCGTAGGAAGTGTCCCCCCTTGTTGTTTGCCTAGGCGGTCATGTTAATTAATCACAAAAATTTATGCCTTATGTATATTCCTCCTAAAGTTGTTGGGCCAAGTAACTAGTGCGCATCTCGCGAATGAATCTACGACTTTCACTATTTTGCTAGGCGAAGTTGCACATAGTTTAGAACCAGCGAAGTTGCAAAAATGACATGTCATGCCACCTAAGCGATCTAGCTGGCTGATGAGAGAAAGTAAAATGGCGGCACAGGGCATAAGTCACAACAGTCAGCAGGTCAGGATTAAAGGCTAAAGGCGGGCCCCAGAGGTGAGTCAGGTCACAAGTTAGGAGATGACCTGGCGGATACAGCTGTCAAGAATTTACTGGAGCCCAGTGCTTTCTCTCGGCATATGAAAAAGCGACGAGTCAGCTCTGAAGGTGATTGGACGCCAAGTGTTCAAAGTGAGTTAGAGGGCCCACCCTTCCCGAAGCCTTTTCAGATGGTTAAATGCCGATCAATTAAAAAATGATCTGATGGCCCATGCTATTTCGCAAGGGTAAGATGCTCATGCTTTATACCCTGTGAAATAGCGAAAGTGAACAAGAACTGTCCATGTGTCGTGATGGATGGCAACGTGTCCGGCGACACGTGGTCTTAGAAGAAAGTTGTGGGCCCGCCAAGGTGGAACCGGCAGTATAAAAGAAAGACACGCGGCCAGCATTAAGTTGAATGCGAAAGAAGTTTCAAAGCCAGTGGTTGAGCGCCACGCGGTAACATGTAGCCAATAAAGAAGCAGGACCCAGTGCGGAGCCAAAGCTATTAGTTAGTATAACGCTCGATCAAGTTTCTTTTGATCGGACGGTCAGCGCTATTTTGCAGGACCAAGCTACTCGATAGTTATGCTTCGTGAAGTTGCGAAAGAGCAAAATGAAAGACTTGCAGGAACGTTGTGACCCATTGGAGCAAAAAATATGAATTCTCCTATGAATTCAATTTTGAAGGGACGGTCGAAGCATGCGGAATCAATGTTGTAGTTAAGACCCTGAATACAATATTTGATTTCTGATCAACCGGGTGAAGATATCTATTAAGGAATTTTGTAGAGGAGCGGATGCAGAGCTATCTTCTTCAGGTACAGAGCAAGTCAGTTCAGTTGTAGAGCAAATTCCTCCAAGTTAATAATAGGTTTTCTTGTACTCTTGTGTAGCAATTCCTGTGTGGTGTGTTTTAGGTAAGATATTGATTCGTCATAGAAGTGTCTAGGAGTGGTATTCATTTCTTACATTTTTTAAATGGCTCCTAAAAGAGGATTTTCTAGCAAAGTCAATTATTCAGAAAGGAGTGTCTATGATGATTTTCTGGAACAGTTGACGTTGTCAACTAATCAGGCATTGAAGGCAAAAGAATTAGTGCCTAGAGCTCCTCGTTTAAAGATAGGAGAAGGGCTATATGACAAGGGTAACTGGTTGAGAGACCCACAGGTTGGATTGTCTGGGTTGGGGTTATTTAAGATTGGATTTGGAATGAGAAATTCTCCAGCCCCGCAAAATAGTATTTGGGAATTAGATGTTGGGAAATTGGTAGTCCCAGGGGTATTTATGGACATAGATTTGTTGACCCAAATTGTGCTCAACTATGATCCAGTCACAAGAAGCATTCGAGAAATAAATGGAAAAACCCTTATTGAGATTAATGCTGAAGAATTCAAGAATTCTTTTGGGCTTAATGAGTTTACCAATTTTCTAGAACCCATAAATTTCAAATCATTAGCTCAAATTTACAGTGCACAGAGGAGTCATCTCAGGAATGGGCCTCTCAAGGAGGTTTTTGTGAAGATAGGTGGGTTGACAGTTGTAGGACCCAACACATAAGAGCCCTTTTCATTGAGTATGTTCACCCTGAGGGATAAAGGAATGTATTGGGCACTTTGCCAAGTTTTGGGAGAAGATGCTGATGCAAATATGCCAAATCACTACCTATTAATGATTGCTCAGATTTTGAATCCTTCTCTTGTAATTACATTTGATTATGCTTCTTTCATTGCTGATGCTATCCATGGAGGGTTAAAAGGAATAAAGAATGGAAAGGTGGATAGGCCTTTCGGATGGTACTCACTCCTGATGCATCTATTTCTTTTCAAAGGTGGTGATTACTTTGCCAGTGGACTGGACCTTGTCAAGGAGAAAGAAGGAGAAAAAATGTCGATACAATTATGGAGTACTCTGTTGTCATGGGATAGAGAGGATGCCAGTTTCTTGAAGTTTGACAAATACTTTACATCCAAGATCAAGACTCTCCTCTACTCGGAGAACCCAAGAATTCCCAAGGTTCTTCTGGAATTCAAAAGACCAAAAGAATTCGCAGAGAACATAAAAATTGTTCACAATTGGGGTGACATTTATTTGTATCCAGTCTCGACAGTTTTTAGGGTGTTTGGTTTTAGAGGCACCCCATTCTTGTTACCTTACCAGGTCCCTCTCAAAGTGGGAATTGCAGAGCTCCTTAGACAAATTGGTGGTGTACAAGAGGCGGAGTTGACAGGTAGGGGTAAAGGGACTATTTTCCCTGCAGCTACCATAGCCCACCAATTTGTAATAACAAAGGGAGGTTGGAATTGCTTTGAGGATTTTCTCAAGCCTTATCATTTGTCCACTACAGTGCCCAGGTGTGCTGGTCCAGAAGACTTCTTCAACGGCATGTTTAGAAAGAAGGCAGCATGCAGAGGTAGGCCCCATCAATTTCATTTTCCTGAAGACCTCATCAGAAATGAGTTTGATCTAGATGAGCAGGAGCTAAGGAAAGAGAAATGGGTGGCTTATAAGAAAGCCTTGGATTTTGTGCATCAGTTTGATGCCAGCTATGACCCATTGTCTCTCTTTTTCCCTCTGGAGGAGAAAATAAAGTTTTAAAATTGTTTGCTTTGAAGATGTGATGCAGACCCTAAAGGAGAAGAGGGAAGTTGTAATCAAAAGCAACCCTAAAAGGGCGAGAATGATCCTAAGTAGGTCAGCTTCTAGCAAAGCAATCCCTCCTGGTGATTATACACTACACAAGAAATCCAGTTATAGTGTGCTGATGCCTACGACAGGGGAGCCCTCTACCTCTAAAGGAAAGAGGAAGATACAAGATGTCATTGACATCCAAGAAAGCCCAAAGAAGCAAAGGGTAGGGAAAGAAGTACAATCAAATACACCTTTGTATTCCCCATCTCAATCCCCTATCCATATAGGAAATGAGTAAGTAGCAGCTGAGCAACTCCTACAGTTAGGTAATCTAGGGGAAATTGCCTACACTTATGATGAAGTGGAAGAAGGAATGCCAGAAGAACCCCTTCCTGCTGAAATGGATATTACTACCACTGAACTCAAAGACCAGGAGTGGGATCTTGAGATAAAGCAGGCAAGTAATGCCTTCTTGGCTGACAACAATTTTGTCACATTAGAAGCATTTATGCAGTTTATATGGAAACAGAACATAGATAAATATAATGCTAGATGTGAAAAGAGAAAGGCTGAGTAGCCTAATAAAAATCCAGCCCTGGTAGAAGAGGAAATAAAGCAAGAGATGATGGAAGAATTCAAAACCATCACCCTTGAGCAAGGGAGAGATATGGTGGCACAAGCTAGAGTGCTTATTTTACCCGAGTGGGATATAGCAGATGCCCTGGTACTAGATGCAGTGAGGAAAGAGACCAAACCCATGGAGGGAATTACTTTCAATAAGGATAATGTTGCACTCGTCATGTGGTCTCTTAAGAGAAATGAGAGTAAGAAGAGAAAAGATACCCCAACATCAAATTACCTTGGTGGGATGATGGTGAAAACAGTGCAAAGTACAGGGGTAGTGGAAGCTGCTAGCACTGTGTTAAAGACTGCAAAATTTAGTGTTGCAGTAGCAGAAAAGGAAGCCAAAGAGAAAGAAGCCCTCCAAGTCAAGTTGGAAACAGTTTTGAAGGCCTATAACAGTGCTAAGGAGGAGGTAAGAGGTAAGGATAGCATCATTGCTAAGCTCCAGAGCCAGTTGATTGGACAATACCATCAAGGTGAGTCTTCAATGTTGATGATCTCCTCTTCTCCTGCAAGACCTCCACCTACTAGCCCTATAATTGAGTTTCCACCATCTCCAGCACCCTCCAGCTCTCAAATGGTTGAAATTACTCCTCAAGAATTAGAAAACTTAAAACAGGCTCAGGCCTTATATGCAAAGAAGTATCAGGAGAGAGTAAAGGCTACAATTTCCAGTTTTGCAGATACAATGAATGCCTCATTGCTCTACAACAATGTAGGTAAAATTATGGATATATGGAATGAGCTCAGGGGAGATAAGGCCATTTTGACACCTATTTTTGACAAATGGAGGCCTAGGGAGCAAGATTTAGAGTTTATGTGTGTATCCTATGATGAAGCAAGGGCTAATCCCATCATTAGATCCACTTCTGACATCACTAAAGTTTTAGTACAATTAGCAGCAGAGGTGGATAATGTTGATAGGAAGGTTAGTTTATGCAAAAAGGAGTATATTGATCAAGTTTTTGAGTTGCTCCCAAGAGTTTTTGCTAGCCCCGATCAATTAAAGGACAAACAAATGTGGCTTAAGGAGATAGAAGCTAAATTGTCAGCAAGAATTAAAGGAATTATTGATTTAGATGATGCTTCTTTCTTTGTTTTGACAATACAAGAGATAGAGAAAATTAAGTCACATTATGGTTTTCTCAATTCAGAAGTCAACAAAATGAGAAATTCTTGGAAAAGGTTGACCAAGACTAAGGATAAAGTGATTAATTTCTCATGGCCGACAGAAGAGGTGTATGATGAGTGGACAACCAAATATGCCACCCATGATCCGGAATAGTTGGAGAGCGCCCCTAAAAAGGTAGAAGAGGTTGAAACCGAACAACCTGTTGAAGAAACTACAAAGGCCAAAAAGAGCTTGTAACTATTTTTGTGAAAAGCTTGTAACCTCTTTATTTTGAAAGAAATGATTGTAACAAACTCTCCTCAAGAAGTCCAAAGCTTTGTGCATCCATGTTGTTATAAATGGATACCAAGACTAGAGGAAGAGGGATCGCAAAAGAATTGTAAGAAAATGCTGCAGAAATTTATTTGAGCTTTTCTAAGTCTAATGGAGAATATTCAAAAACTTCTTGTAATATTTCTTGAACTTAATATCAATATACAAACCATCGGTTTTGAGTGAAGCTTTGTGTCGTCTTCAAGTGTGTTTACAATTTTTTTACTATTTTCATTCTAAATAATTCAGGGTTATTTTGTTTGAATGGAATTGCAAAGAAAATTTTAGTAAAAGTGTTCGCTAGCTTTTCTCTTCAGGAGGGAAATTAAAGATGCGGGGATCACTTATACCAGCAAACTCTTTGGAAGAGACTTTGAATTTTGATGATCATAGCTTAATTTGGAATGCATGAGTTCTTATAGGTGTCAAGCATATACAAGGATTTATAGAAACCAAGCCAACTGGGATGCATGAAGATATTTTGTTTGAGGAGTATTATCTGAGTTTAGATGACTCTCTGACCTTGGATAAGGCACTGGTATTGATTGAAGTTGTTTATTGCATGTTTTTTTGATCGAAATGTTGAATTTAAGTATAATTTCCATTCTTTTGTTTTCAGTTAATTTCAAGGTGAATAGATCCATTGGTTTTCTGGACTGGTTTGTTGTGGGTTTATGTTTGAAAGTGTGAATTCAATTCACAAAGGTATACCCACCTAGGCTCTGAGTAAGTCTGAAGTGTAGAAGGTTCGATCAAACCTTGTCATATGTTGTCTTGAGAATTTCTTTATCTTTGATGTCTCTTCTGCACCGAGTTCAATCATATTATTTTAAGGATGTTAAAGAGAATCAGATTTTGAAGACAACACATCGCTAAGATTTATGTCAGTGATGAATTAGGGTGTACTCACTGATAAAAAGGGAAAATGGACTTATTTTCACTCACCCAGCACTCAAGAAAACTAGAGCGAAGCAAAGGCAAATCATAGGCAATCAAGAGTGAGCAAAGGAATTCCAAAGAATTTCCAGCAGTCATCTGAGAAGTAATCAAAATCTTTCAACCGGCGACTATTTTCCAGGTATTTATTTGAAATGGCATCTGGATTATCATTTTCTCCTACTTTCACTGTGAATCCCACTGTTGTTGAGGTCAAGGATAGGATTAGGCTTTTTTTCAAGGAATTACCCCAAATTTCTATGAAGGAAGACTCTACTGGCATATTTTTTAGGGTTCTTGACGTCATGGTTTATGTGGAAGATGTCAAGGCCTATCACCTTGGAGGATTTAGGCACTGAGGAAATCAAGGGAATATATCAATCTATGATACTAGGCATCTCTGGTATAATCAAGCCAAAATATAAAATTATTGAGGATCTAGGGTTAACCGAAATCATATATATACTGGAATTCAAAGATGAAGTGATCAAATATGTTCTAAGCATGGGTCATAATGAATTCATCTGGCTGGACCGGCCCCACATGATCACCAAAGAAGCAATTCAAGTTGTCACTAGCTTACCTAAAGTTGGACAAGAACCAGGAAAGAAGATCTCCAACACTACGGTTGAGAAGCTCACCGGTGCAACCCATGGTGGAAGATCAATGAGGATCACCACCATCAAAGACATAGATATGAAATTTGCCAGCATGATCATTGGATACAAGGTAACTCAATCAAGTCGATTGAACTATGTTGTCAGCTCATGTATCCATGATGCATATCACATGATAAAGAATAATGAAAAGTATGACTTGTGTGAATGGTTAAGGAGTGAATTAATGATAAATCTTGGCAAGATCAAAGGTGTTAAGAAAGGAACTTTTCAATTTGGCAATCTTATTGTCTATTTGATGTTGTACTTCATGAATGAGCTACCGGGTTTGGGAAAGAAACGTTGGGCTCATGACATACTGGTAGGTATGCAGATCAAAGTTGCAATCACTGGTCTTGGTAGTAACAAGGATGAGAAGATTTGAGGCTACTTCAAAACTTTTTAGGAGAACATGAGACTAAGGGAAAGAATCTCCAAACACATTGTGGAGAAATTTTCCACTAATATTTGCTTCATGGTAAAAACAGATGAGACACTGATGGAAGCAGTGGAACCTAGAACTATATGGGTCACTGAATTGGGTTATGAAGTTGATGACAACATTTTGGAGCTATATGCTAAAATTTTGATTGATGCTCCTTTGGATGATAAGGCTGAACACTTTGGCACTGCAGAGGAAAAGGATTTTGAAGTTAAAACTAGTTTCAACAAAAAAAAGGGAAAAGAAGATAGACAAAGTGTCTGTATTTTTTCATAATGTAATTCATAGGATAGATATAGAACTAAGTTTTAGATCTAAACTGGTAGATCAACTAGTAGCAGTTAGTGCTCCTGAGGTGAAGAGGCCTGAAACTTTCATCTCTTCTATCACTTCTGACTCTGATCTAGAGGATAATCAACCTCTTGCATTGAGAAGGGTACAAAGGAAGAAAATTGACAACCCTCTGGTAGAGGAGAAGAAGGTGGAACCAAGGAGGAAACTAATTAGAAAGGTAACAATTGCATCCACACCTCTAGAAAGGAAACCTACTCAGAATAGGCAGCCTACTCCATCCACTCTTGCAACCCCCAGCAAGAAAAAGAGTGATGAAGCAACTGAATCTGGTAAAATGACTTGTGTAGAATTAATAGATGAGGTACCTAAAGATGGAATATTGAAGAATGTATCAAATTTTTATGAAGATCTAGGTGATAATGAGCAAAACAAAATAGAAGAAGCAATTTTGCTACATTTAGACATATATAAGAAGGCTTTGATAGAAATTTTGAAAGAAATTCCTTTATTATTGCACAATAAGTTAGATGCAATCAGGTGGGACAAAGAGATTAAATAAGTTGAACTTTTGAATATGTGTGGCTCTATAAATAATGAGGAAATGAAAAGGTGTATAAATGTTGCAAATAGAAGAATCTTTAATAGCAAAACCCGTCAAATAGGCCTAATGATGGGTAGAGTCAATGAGATAATAAATGAGACCAGAGATGGTTGGGCCAAATTCTTCCAAAAGAATCCTAATTTTCTCACTTCTCAAGAAGAATTTGCTAAGGCAACTACTCCCACCATTCTGGACAAATCTAAAGGGAAAGGAATTTTGGGAAGTTCAGATCAAATTTTGAATGAATCAGTAGGTAATCCTAAAACTGATGAGAGTGTATAGACTAAACTGGCAGAGACTATATTTGTGCAGTCTGGGCAAGGTAAAATAGATAATGTACAGGTTACTAATAATATTGTGGATAATACTCCACCGGCAGTAATAGATACTGCACCAAGTGGCAAAACCACCGGTGCAAAAGAGGATGAGAAAAGGGATACACTGGGAGAGGATAAGGAAAAGGAGACTGATAAGATACCTAGTACCATACCGGCAGTTGATTTCCCAACAAAACTTCTGGCAATCGACACTTCTAAAGTTGAGAATAAATCAATCATAGAGATGAGTCCCACAAAGATAATGATGATGGCTACTCAAAAGCTAATGAAGGAGGGATCTACAGAAAAAGGAATAATAGATCAATCAATAATAGTTTTGCATAGATTGATTCCTGATTGTATGATTGAAAATGAAGCAAGCCCTTCCGGCAAGCTTAAGGCATTGATAGAGAATATATCTAAAAACTTTCTGTCATTGCAGCAGATTTCTAACAAGAAAGCACTTGAAAGATTTACTCTGGCCAAGAAAGCCACTTTTGACCAAATTATTGAGACAGAGAAAAGGAAGGTTCAAGAGAAACTTGTACTAATTGAAAATTCTTTGAAATAGTGTACTAACATTTATAGGGTCTGTTGTAATATAGAGATTCTTACAGCAAATATAGATAAGAGGTTAAAGGAATTACATGAAAAGATTGCTAATATTCCTAATCTTTTGATGGACTAACTTCACTTACAACTTCCATTAATGGACAAATTTTGACTTTTGAGAACCAAGTTTTTTCTTTTGAAAAGGAAAGAGACAAGATCATTCGGAGAGAAAGGAGTCTTAGAGGTTTGGTGAGTCCAAGATTGGATTCACTTGGTGTACATAAGAGGGAATGTATGGATATGCTTGTGAAGCCCACACCGGCAGAAGTCATTGAGAAAGAAACACTTGCACATTTACTGAGTGGACTTGTATCCATATATGAAACATTCAAAATCATTTGGGATACCTATGTACAACTACTAGAGAAAGATTACCCATAAATTTTGAGATTGGTTAAGCTTCGATAAAGTAATCTGTAATTATTCTTTCAATTCTTTGACCGGTGTTTGGCATTGATGCCAAAGGGGGAGTGTATTTTATATGAAAAATATGTATATAATCCTATGGGGAGGATATCACACAGAGTATATTGCAGTCAGCGTCAATCAACTTAGGGGTAGCATGTTTCATGTTTTATTTGAACCGACAGGGAATCCATTTTTCACATGAGTGTTGTCATGAATGCCAAAGGGGGAGATTGTTGGAAATTGATACTCATTGGATTCATATATTATCATTGATGGCAACAATATTATATTGAAGGCATATACCAACATTTGGAGGCATACACCAGCAGATAGCATTGGAATATTTAGGGTCATCACCGGCACCGGCACCAACATCCAACACTTCAGTGAAGCCGACATCAATTTGGGATCCAAAAGGTTTTATTTGTAAAATCATTTTGTATAGGGCCAACATTGAATATCTTTTGTATTGTAAGCCGACATAAGGCATATCGTTTATAAAGGGTATATAAGTCAGTTTGTTAGGTCATTTTGATATAGAGGAAAAGGTGCATAACAAAGGTAAAAGAACTATGTAATGCAAAGGATATGTATGTAGGTCATTTGTATGTGAATGTAATATCATGCTATGATCAGTAGATGGTTTGTAAAGCATTCTTGGAGGAAAGGAGATATCGGTAGAAGGATTCAGGGTTTATGAACCGGTACAGAACAAAGCTTTAACCAGAACTCTTTTTGGCATTGCAGATGCATTTTGTGAGTTCACCAATACTATTTTATCTCGGCAGAAGCTTGTAGTCAGTGAGACTCTTTTGTGTTGAGCAGTGTGCTCTAGGCAATGTGCCTTCCTACATGTGTAGGCCTCCATGCTATGTAATATCTTTCATATGGCTAGTGAATTGATATTGTGGGTCACAAATCCCACCATGGTTTTTCCTCTTTGAGGTTTCCACTTATAAATTCAGTGTTTTATGGTGTTCATTCATGTGGCTGCTTTATTTACTTCATGTTATATGTTTCTTCATTTACCGGTTTATATGTGTATGTTATAAAAGGTTAAAATCTTGTATTACCAATAGAACACTGATTCACCCCCCCCCTCTCAGTGTTCTTAGATTTATTGTATTCCAACAGTGCTCCCTCTTTATTGACATACATGGAGAAATGTTATTGTTGATAACAAAAACTTGCCACACCGATTAAATAGATCTCATCTCTCCAAATGGATTGACATCGTCCACTGCCAATGAAAGCTTAAAATTCTAAGGTTCCTCTTTAAAGTGTGGCCACTTTTCCTCTATGTCCATAAATGTTGAACCATCCGCACGCATTTGGATAATTTCATCTTGACTTCTATTGTGTGCATGGTAATCCATAAATTGTGCCAAGTTAGTGCACCTGAATAATCGTTGCATATGTGGAATAATGGGAATATAACAAAGAACCCTGCAAGGCACCTTTTTTGTTATTTGAACTATTTGATATCTACTGATATGACATTCAGGGTATTCTGTTATAAATTCATGTTGTTTATGATATATAATATGATCATTGGGACAAGCATTTATTGATCGATACTCCATTCCAATATCTTTCAAAATGGAAGATAATTCTCGGTATGAGCAAGGTAGAAGTTGAAATGTTACTTAAACTTAGAATCTCTTCAATTATGAAGACTAATTTATTTACATAGTTTTCTTGGCTAAAAAAGAAGCTTGATTTTGGCAAGTTGATGAAAAATATTTGAGTTTTAAAAAAAGAGAAACCATTTTATTGTGTCATCTAATAGAATCAACTTAGGAATGATGAATTTACGAAGAATTCAACATGAAACCAACTTCATATGAAAGATAATTGAATTGACTATTAGAATCCAAAATATGAAGAAACTTGAGCAGTTGCATTAAGAGTTATAATCAATTCTTTTGTTGCAACCATGTCAACAAGGGTTTTATGACAATTTTGACAAAAATCATTATAACTTAATTTATAAACTATGGATGACCTTCAAACCTGTCTTGAATTAAAGATAACTCTTCATTCCATAACCTCAACTAGGTTATTAGGGGCCGAATTCAATACAAATCTTATTAGGAAAAACATATAAAGCGGCAAATAATCATGATTGACAAAAACAACAGTTAAGTATTGAACAAAATATCAATTTTCTCATTGAATCTTCATCAAAAATATTTTCCAATACATAATTTATAGAAATACACTTCCTTCCTATTTATCGAATAAACAATTACATGAAAGTTTTACTTTCAAACTGATATACAACCCTATAACTTTCACAACCCTACAGAATTAAGTGACAGTCAAAGGCTTTAGTTTATCTAGCCTTACAAGACTTTCCTCCAACTCTGTCACACATACTTAATCTAAATAAATGATGGATTTTATATCCTCTCATGGTTCTATAATTGTTCCAACTGCCCCTAAGACTGAAATGTACAATTTGAAAACATTTTATGCATTGTTGCATTACAACTTTTTACTGACACCTTGACAACTTTTGTCTTTTGACATGAATGACCACTAAACATTACTTAGATACTTTGAACACCTTAGAATGGACTCAAAACAACACATTAAACCTTTCTTACCCTTCCATGGGTACATTTACATTATTTGAACAATAAGGACCTGAATAGGACTATTTGACAACTTTTGACAAAAATGGCATAGTTAGCCTTACACATTGATTTCAAGCTTGACAGGCTTGTTTATTTCTCATTACTCATGATGAGTATGTAGCTTCTTAATCTTAGCACAATTTAGTTCTCCATTTTCTTTAAGCAACAAGAGAGTATGGATGTCTTTAAGTATGGATGTCTAGAAGTGGAAGAGAAATGGAAGAAGACCATTAGAACTCCACAAGTCTGCAAATCAAACCATCGGTGTATCCTACCCCAAAGAAAGAACCCTAATAAATCCAAAGGTCATTGGGAAGTGATTAACTATCACTAAAAAGGGGATAGGAGTTATCCTGATACCCGATAGACACATCAGGAGGATATACACTGATCGAGTCATTACTAAAGTATCATCGACGTGACTTTCGCTATCAAAACATGTGAATTGTTATCTTGCCGATAGCCGATAAGGCTATCGGTAAGACTTAAACCGATAGGAAGAGAAGCCTTAGTCATCGATACAACTTAAAGAGATCAATGTGTAACATTTCAAGCTATCTGGATGCCCGATGGAAACAATAGAGTGGGAGATTCATCAGGGAAAAAGTAACTATCAGCAGAGCTTGTTCAAGGTTATGTCGATACCCGGTGGAGGGCTCGGGAAGACACACATCAATAAAAAACAAAGCGACTTAAGAAATGAAATATTACTGATGGTGCCAAGGGAGTAATTCATCAGGAAAGCATATACCGATGAGCTGTTACATATACAATTCAAAATTGAAACCAAAGAAGCCTGTATTTAATGCATGCAATTGAGTAGATAGATGGCTCACACGAGGCAAATTAAGAACCAAACACAGGTTGCATCTTAGTAAAAAATGCACAAGGTGAGAATTATTGCTCACAATTCATTATGCATCATGGAGGCTGAAAGTTCATCAAGAAGAAAGAGGAGTGCTAAGGGCTCTAAATCCACATCTAAAAAATCCAAAACAACAAAAGTCCCTCCTGCACGGAAACTAAATCAAGATATCATTGATCAATAGCAGTTCCCAGGCCCAAAATCAAGGAGGTCGAAACAACATTTACCCAGAAAAGACCAACTTGAGGACATGTTTAAAGGGTTTGGAGATGTGTGCACAAAGGTGAGAGGTTATGAACTCTTCATGTTTCATTTTCTAAGAAAGGACAGAGGAGTATCAATTTGTAACCCATGGATAACCAACTTAGGTAGACTAGTTGTTCCAAATGTTTTCGTAAATATCAGATTGATGGAAGTCTTGGTCAAAAATTACAATTCTATGAAGAGATGCATTCAGTTTCCAAATGGTGAAGTGTTTATCAGATTTAGTCATGGCACCATAGATGAAGTTTTTAGCTTAGACCCTAACCCTGATGTACCCTTATCGTTTGAAGAACTAGAGGAGGAATTTGTTAAAATGGATACTACTTATAAAGGGTGGAGCTTAGGTTTCCATAGGGTTCAGAAGGGCATTCTAACCGAAGAGGATGGTCCCACATTCAACATGGACATTTTTAGACCCTACTTATAGTACACCTATATGTCATGTAGATAGGTTGGAGGTATAGAGGTCCTTGATGTAGCTAATATTGGGTTGTTGGTGTTAGCAGCAAATGTATAGATGTATGAGCCAAGACGCTTTGATTATGCTACTTATGTTGTAGAAAAATTACTTGAAGGTTAAGTGAACCTCAGAGATAATAGGGAGCCCACTTTCAAGTTTTACTTGTTGTTAATGCATTTGATTTTATTTTATGGAAGATTTAGGGGTATGTGGCCAATGAATTTAAAATTGAACACAGTGGACAAAGTAGGTAAAGAACAACTAGTACAGACATGGACATTAGTTTGGGATTCACGATATGTGAAATCAAACTACATCAAGTTTGAAGAGCTAATAGTAAAGCCATTATACCAAATGTATGGTGTCTCGTGTGAAGAATCTATTTCCACTGAAGTTAAAATATTTCTTAGACCTATTGTTTTTTATGAAAGAGGTATTGTCAATCACAACCAGGGCGATGGTTTGTTCACAAGGATTTTACTTTCTTCAGAATTTATGGTTTCGAAGGAACCCCATATCTGTTGCCAAAACTTGTACCAGACAGAATTGCTTATCTGGAAATTGTGAGACAGTTAAGTGTTTTGAATGCCAAACACTTTGGAGGTATGCATAAGCAGACTTTCTTGCCTAGGACTCTTAGTTTTGGGGATTTTACCATTGTATCAACAAAGGCTTATGAAGCCATTGATAGGAAACTGATTGAAGAATACAATTTACTCAAATATGTTGCTAGGGTCAATTATGACCCTGAGGGATATATTCACAATTGCAAGAAAAGTCAAAATCTGGGAGATTATATTCATGTTTACTTGGAAGCAGAGGACATGTTTAGAAACATGGAGGAGGAAAAGGCCCAGATGGTCATTGATGAATTAAACAAGAAATTGGAAGAAAAGAAAAAGAGATTGCAAGAAATGGAAACTGAAGAAGAAGAGAGTGAAGGCGAGTCTGAAGAAGTTGAGGTGGTATCTAGGCATCAAGCACTAGACACACCAGAAGAGCCAGACTTGCAAGAGAAAATTGTTGCCATGTTGAACATCCATAGTGATGCAAGATACAATGAGTATTCTAGCTTTGTGTCTGATGATGTTTTTATTAAGTCAAAAGAATTTATATCCTTTTTATATAATTTCAAAGGAAAAAAACTGAGACAATCTATCCCAAATGTAACCCCTGAAAAAGAATCAGAATTGTTGGGGAAGCTAAAGGAAGAAATCATTTTATAATTGACCACTATAGCCCCTCAAAGGGGAAGACAGCTTCTTAGTGAAGCAGGCATAATCATCTTTCCAGGATGGGACATGAGTGCATCATTTATTTTTTATAGCATCTTACATTCTCAGAATAAGGATTTTAAATTGGATATTCAGGGGGTAAATGATGTGTATATTAGCTCTAGATTTGACTGGAATGAAGAGTCTTTTCTTGTATGGGCTCTTTACCCTCCAAATAAGAAGCCAAAAATCATTGATGTGGATAAAGCCTTTGGTCACATGATGAAATTGAAAGTTGGTGAAGTAGATCCCATTGTTACTGCTGATATGGGTATTGATATTTTAAAATTTAATAAAGCGCAATTGGTCAAAGTGATCAAAGAAAGAGATCAGTACAAGGGATTATATGAAGAATTGCTAAAAAGAGGAGGACAGCATGTTCCACAAATCCATGATGGGTCTCAGTGGAAAAAGAAATGTGAGGAAGTGCAACTAGAAAATAAAAAGTTGAAAAAGCAAATGCAAAGTGTGAGGGCTGACACGGCCTTTATTTTATTCACTAAGAGATTTGAAAAATTGCAGGGATTCCTTGAAGATTTCTGGGTTGTTTATCAAAAGAATATGGATAATGCAATATCTCACAACCGGATTTATAACAGACTAGGAACTTTGTTGCATGATAAGACAATGGCCAATACAGAAGCTAAAGTCATTAAAGGAATGCAAAAGTTATTGAAAAAGCATGAAGACTTTGACATAGAATTGTAAAATGAATTTAATGAATGTAAGGAAATAGTACAGCATGGTTTTCTAGAAATTGAAGCTCAGAATGGACAAATTAAGGATAAGGATAAATAGATTATGGAGTGCCAAAGTCTTCTCAGTGCTTCCCTTAACATTTCCCAGTATGATGTACTTGACATGACAGACAGAATCGAGCTGATGGAAAACTTCATCACTTTGGAGATTGTGGACAGAGATATTATCTATGATGCAAATATCTACAAATCATAGGGATATTTGAAGCACATTCAGAAGTGTGATTAGATGCTTGGAGACTAGCCATAGATATCAAAAGATGTTTAAAGATGTGACTTTGTATTTTATAGTTTTAGTTTGTTAGGGCAGTTTTTAGGTAGTTAGTTTCTAGTTAGTTTTTTGTTAATTTTAGTTTAATGAAAGGGTATGCCCTTTCATTTTTCAAACCAAATCCTCATCTATATGTGGAGGATCTTTTAGGAGAGACAGATATCAAAATTTTATAGTTTTTTTTATCAAGACAATCTCTATGATTTTCTTATGAACTTGTTGTCTGGAACTACCAATTTGATGGAGGATGTGTACCGAAATCAATTGGTTTAAGTATTTTATTTTCAATATAAAGATTCAAGTGTTTCTCATTCATGATGGTATCTGTCTTTTCAATGGATTGATCAGTTCATTGGATAAATCTATTTACATAGGTTGTTTCATTGTGCAATCTTATGCTGTTTTAATTAAGATTGATTTTCAGTTTGAAGGATTGGTTGGCAAACTTTGAATTGTCTTATTGGTCTTTCAAACTAACGTTAAATTCAGTAAGACTAACTAGATGTCACATTTTAATTGCAATTCATATGGAAGCCTTTGAGATGATGGTCTTGTTACATTAACAAGTTATTAAAAGTGTCTCTAATGTTAAATGTAGGATTTTTCATTTGAAATGATATGAAAATGGTAAGGAATTAAGGCACTGGTCTTTTATTCATTTTATATATTTGAATCAAGTATTTCTAAAGCAAGTTTCATTAAGGAATCATATTTCTAATTCATACAATCACTACCTTATAAACATTCATTTACAAGCAAGCAGATGGAAAACATTTATTTACAAGCAAATTGATTTCAGTATAGTAAATAGGGTTTACTTATTTTTTAATTTTTATACAATACTTTTAGTCTTTATCTAACATAATCGATAATTGGAAGACTTTTCAATAACTAGGGATCGAAAACATTCATATAAAAGCAAGCAAGCAGATTGATTTTGGTATAGTAAATAGGGCTTACTTATTTTTTAATTTTTATACAATACTTTTAGCCTTTATCTAACATAATTGATAATTGGAAGACTTTTCAATAACTAGGAACTGCAGCATTAGGAAAGTAAAGAAAAACATATAAATGAGAACATATTGATAGGATGACAACCTCAAATTTATGAGAAACACTCTGAAATGAACTTGTCTGCAACCAACTTTACATGATTCAAACACACAACCTGCAACTCCATAGGAATTTAACGGCATGCGAAAATCTTCAGGAATTTTGCCATCTCCAATAGTTCGATACCCTCCAAACTAGAGAATCAATCCTTCATTTTCACCTGTTAGACAACCCAATTTCAGAGGCAAAGGCAGAGGAAGAGGCAGAGGCAAAGGAAACGTCAAACCCGATTTGCAGAGACAGAGGCAGAGGAAGAGGCAAAAGAAACAAACGAATTGGCAGAGGCAGAGGAAGTTGAGAGTTAATTCAATCCATTGTACATGGTTTTCAAATGAACCCACGCTTTTCTTTTCTTTTTAATAATGCCTCTAGTCATCAGAATTTTGACTAATATGGGCTTCATCGGAAAATGTCATCGTCATCGTCGTCGGCATTTCGACGTTATCGAGCAATTTTTTTTTTTAAATCAAATTTGATCACAAAATGTCTTGTCTGTTGGAAATCTCCATCGGAATTTGAGGCCAAATGTATTAGTGAAAGAAGCCATGTTAAGCCAAAAAACAAAATATCTTTTATATTATATGTATGGTTTTATTATATATATACATCTTGAGAGGGGTTCTTAGGTCCTCATATCATTCAAAGCAAAATGCAAAAAGATAGAGAGAAAGGCAACTGCAAGAAGTTGTCTTGTTTAGTCATCATCCTCGAACTCGAGCTCGTGTTCGTCAAAGTTAGCGTCATCATAATCTTCTTCATTGCCTCCATCCCCAAGATCAAAATCCAGATCCAAGTCTGAATCAAAGAAGCGCAGAACCACCTGGAGGATTGGAGGGTTCTCAGGGGTCATAATTCTTGGAAAGATGTAGTTCTAAAAAATCTGAGTACCATGCTACTCCATTTGCCTCAATCAACATGTGTACTTTTAGCAGAAAATCAATTTCTTGCCATGCTCGATAGCGGTGTGTTATTATGGACATGGTTTTAAAACCAGAAACTAAAGGCAACCATGGGACCACCTCACCATCATCGATGAATCACCTCAAATCTGAAGCAGTGGGGATACCCCAAATGGGGTCTTCATAATGGACTATCTCATCCAACCCACCTAAATACTTATCATGGAAAATCTCATCCGTGAGACACATAAAAAGGTGTTTAGGCACAACAATGTCAAGCATGAAAGCTACAAAGTGGAAGGTAATGTCTATGTTCACACGGTAGCAGTCCTCAAAACCTACGAAGTCTTCCCCTGGGACCCACTTCATAGCAGCTATGATAATAGGGTTAGTATGGTCTGTCATCCTCTGCAGACGTCGGTCTAAGATAATTCCTAGAAAAGCAACTTGACTATCTGTGCTTACTATCCTAACAGGGGTATCCATTACTCCTATTCTAAGAAGCTACTCACTCCTATCCTAAACTGCTAGGGACTTATTCTCAATATGATCAAAACTACTTTCTCAAGCGATATTTATAGAAAAGATTATGCCAAAAATAGTATCAATGGCTCTTGCATTAGTACAAGTTGGTGATTAATGAGTGATATTACTACACAAATAAGCCTTAATCATCCCTCATGCGCATTCTTTTCAGAGGATGTGTGAATTACGAGCTTCTACCACGCGTCTAGCCGTAATATTTCCTTTTGAGGAAGATCTTAGGTAATCTATTGCATTGATATGCTGGACGGGTATTTGTAAATATGTCATAAAGTGGGGAGTTCTTAATCCAAGAAGATCGTACGAGCCAGTGCAAAATATTTTCAAATGGCAGCGTTAAAGGGCATAATTACTTCACTCCTTAGGGAGTTGTCAATAAGGCATGCGACATGCAAAATAATCTTGCACGTATATGTGAGTTGGTTGTTTCATCAAGATAACTCTCAACTAAAGTACCATGCAGCGTGATTTTCAAGGACCCCATCGTCATGAATACAGTTTTATCAAGAATGAAGTGCATGCAACAGTAAAGTGAAATAAGAACAAAATTTTTCAGCCTCTAGGTGTAGACCCTGAGAAACACACAGAAAATGGCATCATCCGCGAGAGTTTTGGGTACCGCTTTCAAAAACTAGTATGTGGACATTTTCTGAGAGGCGTCATTTTCTACCCATGACATGCCTCCTAAGCCCGACTGTCCTTTCACAAAACCAAAATAAAAGAGCCATGTCAAGGATAGAATCATGGTTGTGGATAGGTTCGAAGATTTTTTTGACCCAGATCTTCGTGTTCAGACAAATACCCTATGAGAAACCACCTATCAAAGATGGAAGAAGGGTGGTACAGGTAGGCCTGCTTTTCAACTTTGGTACTCTGGTCTCCCGCAGTACATGGTTCCTATGGTGCATCATTGCTCTGATTTCATTAATAAGTACAATGATAAATTTACCCTAGAACCTCCTGTAATTGAAGGAGAACAACTAAAGGTAGTGATAAGTGTTGGATCCATCAGGGATATGTTGTGTATTCTTCAGATTGACAACAATACAACATTTTTTAAGAAAAAGGCTTTGGAAGGTTATTGGAGGAACAGAGACACTATTGTTAGTTTTTTTAATGAATTGATGCAAAGAGATCTAGATACTGTCGAGCTTCCTCAATTCCCAATAGCTTATGGCTCTTTCAAACATCAAGATGTGAAAGATGTTGCATCTATGCTGGCATACATTTTTGGCCTAGATGATGATCGAGAGATTTACCCATTTCAAATGGGTTTCCTGTTCAAATTCTGCAAGCAAAAGGAAGTTTTTTGTTTTGACTTTGTGGGTGTCTGGGTACATGAGATGTTGGAGCAGCTGGCAAACTTCAAAATCCGTCATAGGTTTAGGTACACCTCTTTTCTTGTCCACATGTTTCTGCACCAGAAGCCTAAATTCTTTAAGGAATCCATGGAGCTTGCAATGTATGACAATAGGAATAGAAAGAATCCGGTAACAATATGGCCTCCCTTATTGTCTACTACATATGATGCTTATGCATTATTAGTTTCCTTCTTGGCCCCTGCAATGTAAGATTTGATTAAGATAGATACATATTCAATCACACACTTTTCAAATACGCAAATCGCCTGGATGAAATATAATTTTCTCCCATGTGATTGGTATCTAGGGTCATATTTTTCTTTCATCAAGACTCATGGGTTCACTGAAGAACCTTTTCACCTCCTCCAATTTGTCCCAGATCACACTTTGTCTCTAGGAATGTTCAGGCAACTAGTCATTATTGAACAGCGTATAGGGTTAAGAAAGCATGGGGTTGGCATTTTTAAGGACCATGAGATAATTGGACCCATTGTTGTCATCAAAAGATGCAAAGCAGAAAGTGTACTCACTTCAAATATGGTTCAGCTAGGCCTGGTGGTTATTGATGATAAATGGAATTATGACCCAAACGGATGTCTACCTCAAGGAAAAACTCAATAGTGCATATTTCATGTGGCCCTGTTTGGGATTCATGGAGAAACCCACAAGAAGATAGCTCAGCACTATATGTGAATCTGCATCTCATTCTCAAAGAAGAAAGACCACCTTGCTTATCCTTCTATAGTGTGAAAGGAAAGTAAGACCCAACCAAGAAATTACCACTCCATTTATACAAAAAGATGCAGGAAGAGAATTGGTCTGAGGATAAGAGGTAGGCCTTTTGCAGATATAGGCAAGAAGTCAAAGAAAACAAACTAGAATTAAGAAATCTTCTCAACAATGATGAGGTCGAGAAAGAGTGGTAGAAATATAACAACGATGAAGATGATGATTATGATCCTCCTCTGGGTGCCACTAATGAAGGATCTATTACAGAAGTGGTTGAGGCGTCCGGAGGGAAAGGAAAGAAAATCAAGATCATTGTCCCGGGCTCCACGCCTGACACTACTTTTCACTATATAAAGAAGCCTGTCAGAAGGCCTAGATCTCAGACTTTCAAAAAATGGCCAAGTCCAGCCCTAAACTAGCAAGATTCTCTAGAGGAAGTCACAGCCTCTCAGAAGAAGTAGAAGAGCATTTCTAGCAACCCAGAGATTTTGCAGACTCGGGCCCCTATATCAACACAAGCTTTGCTTACAGCAACAACCTCTCCAGCGTAGGTACTTTTTCCTCCCCCTCTTCTTTCTTCTCAATCTTTGGTTTCTGTGTCAGCATCGTCCTCAATCAACCCTACTAATGCGCTAAGTAATCCTGAGACAATCGCGTCTTTTGTGCTATCTTTGCAAACCCAATCAATTGAATCCTCTGCTAGCCCATTTGTGTCTTCCTCACCAAGCATTGGCACTTTCGACAACTCGATTGGCATGACCCACTCTCTTGAGACCCCAAGCCAGCCAACTAAGATATCTTCTACTTTGCTTGTCCTCAAGCTTTCAAGTTTTTCACTTGCTACCTTGTCTAATGTTGGGTTGTTGTTCTCATCACCTACTGGTGTTTTCCCTAGGATCCCTCCTTTTTCCCTAACTACACTCTCTTTGACAGCTCCATCCCAATTGCAAGCTAGTGTGGCTCGTGTTCCTTTTTTCCCACCTACAAGAGCTCCTTTTATAGGGAAAATGATCCCTTCCCCATCAAATTTCTATCAGTATGCACATTCAAGTAAGCTTGCGCGAGCTCAAAGGGCACAGAAGAGAAAGGTTAAAGATTCTCAGAAGCCCGCGGAGCCTTGCATTCAGACTATCTTTAGGGAGGATCATCAGAATTTGGTGTTTGCAGCCATGACATTGAATGTTGTCAAACCAGCCAATCAAATGGGACCCAAAGACCATTCTATGCATGCCAATGGTATTGATCTAAGTAGAGCCCGACCGCAAGACAGAGTGGAAATCATGGAGGAATCACAAAAGGTGGTCTCTTTGGACTATCTAAAGTGTCCCCGGTGCTTGGAGAAGCTCACGGTTGGGCTAGAGAGAGTAAAAGCTACCAATGATAAATTGATGAAGGAGGGAAAGGCCAGAGAATCATAGATGACTCACTTACAGTCTGCAATACTTCAAGAAAAGGGCAAGAGAGACAAGCTCTAGAAAGCGTTAAAAAATCTTTAAGGACTAGCTATGAGTAGAGAAGACTGCTAAAGAGATAATATTCTAGGAGTTATATGATAAAATGCAAGAGTTATTGTGAATCCAAATTACTTCTTCTGATTTGGGTCAAATGCAAGCTCAACTACAAGAGGCTATTACAAAGAAAGAGAAGGAACATCAAGAATTGGTCAGCATTCAAAACCTTCTTGTAGAAGAGAGCGCAGCAAAAGATAAAGATTTGCAAGACCGCTAGACCTTTCAAAACTCAGTATCCTCAAGAGCTTTGTGAATCCCGAGCAGCTATCATGAATCAATGGGAAGAAGGAAAGTGACTGCAGGAATAGATACAGGATAAGCAGACCGGGATAATAACGTTGCAACACTAGGTAGCAAAGAAAGCACAAGATTTGTGAGAAATGCATGAGCGGTTGGAATCCAAAGAGGATGAGGTGGAGTTACTTTCAAAAACATTAGATTCTCAACTTGCCTCCACCCCCCCCCCTAAGATTTCACTTACCTAGCGTGGGTGCTTCATAACGCATACTAGAAAAAGATAAAATAGTTTGTTCCCTCCCTAGAACCATCTTTGTGATTCTTAGTAGTTTCTCATGGTTTGTGTGCTAAGACTAACCCTTTCATTGAACACACCATGTAGGTATCGGTCCAAAAAGTATCTGAGGCTCAAAAGTTAGTCAGTTGGATTTATGATACTTCTTCCCAAGAGTTAATTGTAGTAGGAATCATAGATTTCGAAGAAGTAATTCAAAAGACTAACCATTTCATCAATTGCAGCAAAATGGCTAAACAAGTTGCTTCAAGTCTGACGGTATTACAACACTCCATCATCTTTGTTATAGAATGCCTTGAAGGTTTCGTCAAGCTTGGCCTACCCTCTCCTTTTCTTCCAGATGGCTTAGTCATGGGAGTTGGGCAACTCTCAAGCTTGATAGCACAGAATCAGTAGGATCGGTCACCCCTTCAAGCATTGAATGATTCCCTTGAAGTTGATGAGTTTGAGGCCTTATTTCATCCTTTGGCCAAACTCCTTACTGTGCTCAAATTAGCCCAGAAAAAGTTAGAAGCAGTTCCTTTCAAGGATGGTAGCTTGCTAGATCAAATTTTCCAAGCTCTCAAGGTTCACGATATCCCTTTTGAGGAAGATTGGTCTCCCCTGCAATAGCTTTTCGACAAGATTTTCAAGCTTGCTAAGATATAAGCCTGGACTGTGAACCAAGATTCTGGGTATCGGCATCCTACGGGTGAGATTTTCCCAGAAGTTGCCAAGAAATGTAGACTTTCATCTGCCATGCCCCTTTCGGGGGGTTGTTTTTATTATTTCACTCAGCCAAAGTTCTATTTTTTCTTCCTCACGTCTTCTACGTGGTGGAACAACTCACATTGTTTGAGTTCCCTTTTTCCCATCACCACAAAACCAAGAGATGTTGACGTGTGGCAAGTCACCTTTTCTCTCTTTGTTGGTGGGCCCACATCTCTAAAAGGTGTTTGCATTCATGTTGTGTGGCAGATCCTCTCAAGACATCTTATACAGTTTTGTTTCATCCCCAAGATGCTCCCTCCTACTACCACATTGCTTTTGAATTGACCACTGGTCGGTTTTAGTATGTTTTCGAAGTAGTGGGGTTTTGTTTCCGACAGCATGTGGTTGAGTAGTGGTTGCAGATTCTACCTTTCAATCCATCGTTAGAAGATTTGGTGGCAGTTGTAATAGAGGTCAAAGTTGTCTTAGTCTAGCTTCTGATCAAGTGTTTTTTATGGTTGCTAATGGCGCTGCTAGCGGTGTTTTGGTTTTGGTTTTCTCTCTTTGTTTTCTCCGCCAGGCCATTGGCCCCCTTTCTATTTGAGTAATGCTTTTTGCTCTTGTAAGGGTTTGAAATTTGAAGAAGAATATAAACAAATGTTGTGTAATTACGCCTTTAATTTGTACGTTTGAGACTTTGATAATTGAATTGTGCCTTCGGCCTTTATGATTACTATATTTCAGTGCGCAAGGGCATCTTTCTGTGCATTTTGTAATTTTGTGCAACTTCAGTAATATATGTTGTAAGACTCCATAGATTAAACACTTTTTGAACTTGTTATCTAGTGGATGAATGGCATTTGTTACTTTATGTTGAATGAATTGTTGTTTATGTTTCAATATTTATTTTTTGGGCATGTAAATTGTTGAATGGGCCTTAGAGCTGCACGTAGTGAAGTTTCTCTGTGCTTATAGTATACTAAAAATCATTTCAGCGCATCGCTATAGAATAGTTTTTCTTTAAGTTTTCCATTCTTTCCCTTTTCTCCCCCCAATATTTATCGATCAATATCTTCTTCAAGTAGTTTCCATGATGTAGTGTTATCCTCCTTTTCTTCCTCTTGAACATCATCTGCAAACTCATAAAATATAGCATCTCTACAAGAAAACATCTTGTGAGTAGATGGATTGTACATCTTGTAAGCCTTATGATCAACACAATAACCAATAAAAATACATTTGATAGACTTTGCATCAAGTTTTTTTCTATTCTCTTTTGTAATATGACAAAATGCCTTACTTCCAAAAATTATCAAATGACTAACAATAGGTTTAGCACCAATAAGAGCTTCATAAGGAGTTCTATTTGCTAGATACTTTGTAGGTCTTCTATTCAACAAATAAACAACCGTACTAACTGCTTCAGCCCACAAATCATTAGGGAGGTTCTTTGCTTTTAGCATACTCCTAGCACACTCAACAATTGTCCTATTTTTCTTTTCATCAACATCATTTTTCTCTAGACTATAGGAAACTGTGTATTGCTTAATAATACCATTAGTTTTACAATAGTTCACAAAAAAATTTGAAGTATATTTCCCCCTTGCTCTGATCTAAGAATCTTAATATTGTGAGATGTTTGTATTTCCATCATACTTTTAAACTCTTTGAAATATTCAAACAATTCACTCTTATTTCTTATCAAATACACCCAAGTATATCTCGTGCAATCATCAATAAATATAAGAAACTAAGAAGCTCCCCCAAGTGATTGAGTTTGTGTGAGACCACCCACATCTAAATGTACTAATTCAAGAATATCCCTTTGCCTTTGATTGGACCTTTTCGCAAATTCATTTCTATGTTGTTTACCCAATGCACAACCACCACAACTAATTTGTTCATCCTTTAATATGGGAAGACCTTGCACCATCTCTTTTCTTTGTAGTGTAATAAGATCCTTAAGATTTAAATGAACATACCTTTTGGGTCATATCTCTTTGGTGGATACACAAGTAGAAGCCAATACTTGATGGTTTTCCACTTTCACATCAAGTTTATACAAGCCTCCTATTCTAATACCTTCATTAATCACACTGCAATTATCTTTCATATCCTTTACTTGGCAAGATGTTTTCAAGAACTCAATGTTAAGACCTTGATCATTAATAGCTGAAATTGAAGTCAAATTCTTCTTAATTCTTGGAACATACATAACATTAGAAAGTTGCACACTTATATCATCATATCCTTTTACATCATGAGACCTATTATCTCTTAAATAGATCTTACTACCATCATTTTTCTCATGAAAATTTGCAAACCAATTTCTATGACATGATATATGAATAGATGCCCCTGAATCTATAAACAAATTATTACACTCATCTATTTCAGCTGAAAGAGCAACATTAGAAATAAACAACTTTAAATTATGAAGATTTTCACTTATTTCATCCTCACCATTCACAGATATACCCTCATATTTGTTATTTTTGGAATCATTATTCTTATTTTTCCACTCATTATTCTTATTTTTCCAACATTCATAAGCATAAAGCCCAATTTTAACACAATAATTATAATTTCTATTTTTGTTTACATTTGATTTGGATGAAGCCCCTTCTTGATACCCTTTGTCTTCCTTATACCGTTGGTTCTCAAAGTTAACTCCTCCTTTGTTCTTTGGCCATTGCTTTCCTTTGAATAGTTTATTGTCTTTGGCCATCAAAGTTGAATCAGCATTTTGAATTATTTTGTCCATGTGCTTCTTCCTCTCTTATTCTTGTAGGAGGATACCTGCCAAACTCTCAAAAGAAGGTGGTTTTTCCCTTGCAGCCAAACTAGTAATGAAGACATGATAATCACTAACCATTTTGTTCAAAGTAACTGTTACAAGATCATTATTAGAGACTTGATCACCAATATCAGCTAACTTATCCCTTAACTCCTTAACTCTGGATAAATAATCACTAATATTTTCATTTACTTCCATTTTAATAGAAATCAATTTTCTCTTTAAAAAGAAAATTCTATTTGTATTTGTAATCTCATACAAACCTTTCAAAGTTGCCCATGTATCTTTAGAGGTAGAGATATCTCTCATATGAGGGATGATTGAATCCTTTACTGACATAGGCAAGAGAATCTTAGTTTTTGACTCTCTTTTCTCCCAATCTCTAACAACATCGGGAGGTGTTGTAGGTTTAGCCTCAGTGCCAATTATAATGCTCCAAACATTGTATCCTTCCATTAAAATATGCATCTTGAACTTCCAATTAACATGATTGGAACCATCTAAATTATTTGATTCAATTAGATAAGTATCCGAAAGCTTTGCCATATTTAAAATACAAATCAACAAAGAGAAACTTTTACCAGTTTCTTACACCTTGAGGCCAGCTCTTCTTAGTCACCTTGGACACTATCACAATAAGCACTCTTCAACAGCACACTGAGGCACAATACTGCTTTTTTGCAACTCCTTCAATGTTCTTTTTTGCTCAACAAGATACCTTTTTTCCTCAAAGTTGACTCTGATACCAACTTAGAAATCATAAATCTAATAATATTCATTTTAGCTATAGGTGCAAAAGTATTTTCATAATATATTAGATCTAACCCCAAAAATTAATCAATTACAGTATTCTTGTCTCCAATTACATTCTTGTTCCAAAATTTTGAACCCCAAACAAATCACTTTCCCACCTTATATACTTCCACGTGAGGAAGTTCAACTGTTGAAAAGGATGAAGTTCAATTGTTGACCAGCAATTGAATGCCACAAACATTATGTTCATAGTCAATCACATTATGATGCTAGAAAGGTTGGCAAAGTCATTTGTATCTCAAAGCACCTAAAGAACAATACTGAAAATCTTCAGTTCCTAAGGAAGTGAAGAGTTGACTTTGCTTTTAACAAGAATTCCATGTGTTTTTAAGTCAGCTTCATACTCAGGTCTACTTAAACACTATTTCAGACTTTGTTGAGCCCTGGTAGTTGAAACTCATCAAAGAATTATGATGTTTTGAGAACTATTAGAATTTTTAATTTTCTACTTAAGACATCCTTTGAACCTTCGATGGGTATTTGTGATGTAATCAAAACTTATCAAAGAATTCTAATGTTTGAAGAATTATTCAAAGTTTTTATTTTTTTATAAAGAAGGTTCTATTAAAATTTATAAGATATTTAGGAATTATTTAATGTTGTTGGGATTTTCCACTCTATTAAAAACTTTGTGACCATTCAAAATTTAATGAAAACTTTTAAGCGTTGTAACTTAATTGAAGATAAGGTTAGAACAAGAATTATTTTTTGTTTCAAGAATATTTTGAAATATCGATTACCATCAAATAATTCCAACTAAATTGGAATTGAGCAACCAAAAGGGAACCCATTGGAGGATTTTGGATCAAGAGGAAAGATTTAAATGATATCCCAATTTTGTTCCTAGATATAGTCAAACTCTGAACATCAATAACCTTGCCAATTTTCATCCAATTTCTACCAAATTTGAACTAGAGATATACTTCTGGTTCTTCCTTAACATGAGGTCTTAACTTGACAAAAATTCAAGTTATAATTTTCTCCTAAATTGAATGTCAAAAACCAATCGTAACACAATAACAAAGAAGATAATTAAAAGGAAAAAAATTTAAAATATATACATTTTGGGTGACATAAGATTTCTTATGAATCCAAATTCTCTTGCATTGAACACACCATGTAAGAGAAAATGTTACATGAGTGTGCAACTCATGAGTATTTAGGTAAGTATAGAATGGTAATTGCATACTTAACCAAATTTGAGGCAGTCACACATGAAGCTTCATTTGCTACTATGTTCTTCTCATATATACTTAATAATCCTTTGCTCTTGTTCTTTTAGCCAAATGGGAATCTATTACCTTATCTATTTCTTCAAATTTCTTCTTGTGAAAATAGTTGTGTATTCTTAAAAATTATATATAGATCCCCTTGTACACATGTTTCCCCTTCATAATATATATACAAATCAGTAACATTGAATATGGGATATATTTGTACCTATTTGAAGTTATATCTCATATGCATTCGATGAAAAAAATTACAACATCCTACATGAGCCTATCTTCTTCCACTTCAATTTGTCATATGTTCCCTAAGGGAACCTTTCTTTTTACAAATGCATCAGTACAAAATCACCAACCTCAAATCTTTGCTCCCTCTTTTTCACATTTGCATACTCCCTCTATTTGATGGCACTTTTGTCCAATTTTTCTTTCACCTCTTTATGCAACTCATGAAGGTAATCAAAAAATATTCTCCAATAGAACTCTTCCTACTAAAAAGTAAACTGTCCCTCAACTTGTCAACACATATAGGATTGTAACCATAAAAAATATTGAATGGGTCATTTTTCTTATAGTTTAATTAAATTATTGTATGCAAATTATGCATGAGCCAATATAAAATCTCACATATTAGGCATGTTCCCTACCAAATATCACAACAAATTACTCATGTAGCGATGAAAATTGTACACCTTTAATTAGGGTGTCCAATTTCACTCTCCTAGCACTAATTTTGGTATTTCTCATTCATATATGCATTAATGGACCTTTATTGGTTTAAATTAATATTTAATTCAATATTATGAGCCACTTTGATATATCACCACACTCTTATTTGGGCCCTTAATTCTAGGTGTCCCCTTTATCTTTTATTATCTTGATTTATCATATTTCCTACCCCATATTAAATCTTAAGACATGTTTCCCCCATCTAGACATCATATATGGTCACACAAGCTTAATTTTGGCATTAAGACCCTATTATCTTGCATCCCTAAAAAGTCGGGTTGAAACTGTCAAGATCGTGGCAAAATTTTCTAACATGCTCTTCCACTTTTTGTCCTGAATTTTGAGAGGATAATAATATGGTCCTATCTTATTTAAATCTATCTCTTTGCAAAACTATAATAATTCTAAGTCGACCTAATGGTGATTTTATTATGAAATCCCTATATAAGGCATCCCTCTCAATTCATTTCATAATCTCATTCTTACCTCCTCATTATGATATCATTCCAATTCAAGAGTGATACTTCAAGAGAAGATCTAATTCAAGGAGCAATAAACTACATCAAACCATCTTCATTTATGTTTCAATTATGATTTTATGATGGATTTAATGTGATTTATCATGTTTGCATCAACACATGGAGGACTTATCCTAGGATCATTGTGTCACCTACTGAAGGTATAATCTACGTTCAAGCATTTCAATTCAAATGTTGCCTTGCCCTCAAAAGAAAATATTTTCCAATTCAATTTTATTGCAATTATAGGGTTGATTCAAAACCCAAGGTTTGACCTAGTAAATCCTTATCCACAACACCATTTTTCCTCTCTTAAGTGCAACTATAGGTTTCTGATGGAGACAGGAAGTTTTGAGGATATCCAAGAGTCAAAAACAAGTCGCCACAACAAGCCGAGACCATGACACTTTGGACCATGGTGCTTGGGGCATCCCTGTCTAGACCAAGGCACTTGGGGCACCCTTGTACAAACTAGGGAATTTTGGGGATCCATGTCCTCTAGAAATAGCTTCAAATTTGATAGGGAGTGAGTTTTGGGTCCCGAGAAGTCGAATCTTGGTGGGTGTGCAACAGTCAGAAGACCAAGATGTTCTAAGCACCCTAATCCAGTGAAATTAGTTCCAAATTCCTACTACAGGTGCACCACTACATTTTCTATCCATTTCAATACTTGTTCTGAATTTTCTATGTCAATGTCAGATAACATAGTTAGTCTAAGTTGCTAGTTCATGCATGTACCTTCTAGCCTAGTTCTTTACATTCAATTTGCATCCTTTCAATTAATCATTTTCAACTCAAAAAAAAGGAATAGAATACAATCAGTATTCAACCCTCTTCCTAATAGAATTAAGGTTGGATCTATTGGGTTTACTCTCCATTTAATATCTTTTGTGTGAAAGCTAGGTCATTTCCTAGTTTACAAGGCTTAACTTGTGAAACCCTAATTTTTCATACATTACACCAAGATTCTATTTGCAACCTCAATTTGACCATCAATCTAAGGATGGTAGGATAAAATAAATCCTACTAATTTTCTCAATTTCTTCCATAATCTCTTTGTATTCAAGGAAACCCAAAAACAAATACCACAGTTATAAATATTTCCCACTGTGTCTTTAGTAAAGGCAATGGTTGATACAACATTCTATTATGCCTTACCCATTTAACATGTTGGTAAATTATGTAGCCTCACACCATATTTTTTATATCCATGCTCATCCAAGCTAAAAATACCCTTCACTCAATTGTGCCAATGTTTTATCAATTCCAAAATGTCCACTCATGCCTCCACTATACTTATCTCTCATATAAAACCCCCTTATCAATCCTTGAGATATACACAATCTCTTTCCTTTGAACAATAAACTTTCTTGAATAGAATATTCCAATCATGACACTCTATATTTATCTACTATATTATTACAACCTACCCATGCTTCTTTAACTTATGCATATTCTTTATACAACTCTTACATAGAATCATATCCAACAAAATTTATACACAAATCATTCAACACAATACATCCTGTATTTAATGCATTAGCTACCCAATTGTATTCTCCACTTCCATGTTTCAAAATAAGAGAATAACTTTGCAAAAAAATAGTACACTTCATATGCCTTTGATTTAAATTATCCTGGCTATTTACGAATTATAAAGTATGATTATTAGTATATGATACAAATTATTTCGATCGAAAGTACAATGTCTCTACTTATTAATTGCCTATACAATTAAATAAAATTATTGATCATAAAATATTTTCATTTTTCATCATTCAACTTCTGACTGAAGTATGCAATTGGTATTCCCTCTTGACTTAACACTCCACAACTTATTTTTCCATTGGCATCACAATTCACTTGAAATACTTTTCCAAACTGACAACTCCAACTTTGGTTGAAGTAATCAGTTTTCCACAATCCATTATGCTTCTTATTGTTCTTTCTAGATTCGATTGTGTTTGTATTTTTTGCATCGACGTTTTAGATCACACTCTATGAACCATCATCAAGATGATAGAGGGCTCAAGGATTAGAATGATAGACTATTGCAGACTCATGGTGAATAAATAGATGTAGGATAGGGAGAGGAGAAGGGGAGGTTACACATGGCCCAAAGAGGTTGGACATTAAAGAAAAAAAGAAAAAATATGTTAAAACAAACAAAGAGAAGTAAGATATATATTACTGCATATGCCTATGTGATAATATATATCTTGCTTGTCATTGTGTTTGTTTTAACATATTTTTTATTTATTTTATTTGATGTCCAACCTCATTGGGCCATGTGCAACCTATCCTTCTCCTCTCCCTCTCCTACATCTATTTATTCACCATGGGTCTGCAACGGGCTATCATTCTAATCCTTTATCTCTCTATCATCTTAATGATGGTTCACAAGGTGTGATCCGAAACGTCAATGCAAAAAATACAAACACAAAAGAATCCAGAAAGAACAGAAAGAAATCCAACATTGGTTGTTCAATTACTTTCTCCTTCGACAACTAAAACTCTTTTTTGTTTTTGTTTTCAAAATAAATTCTTGCCTATTATCTTTCATTATCTTTATAATAGATGCACAAATTCCATTGAAATTTCTAATGAACTTCCTATATTTAGTGTGTATATTGAAATGTAACCCTATTGTAAACTCCTAAATTAAAAGGAAAGTAGAGGAGTGGAGACAACCTTCCTTATGCAAACCCCTAAGAGAGTCAATGCAAATTTCTTTGTGAACCCCTGAATCACATTACTAATAATTAAAAAACACAAAATAAATTTCAAATTTAACAAAATACATAGTACATAAGATTTAATGTGGGAAAACCATTTCATCAAAAACCCACCACACCAAAGCAAGGATCATTTTGTATTACAGTAAAATCTATTACATAAAAATACAAATTCTATGCTCTTCCAGGTGTCTTCAACTGTGATACAGAAATTCAGAATAATTCTGGTAGCATAACAACTTCTCTCAAAAATGCATCTTATTTCTATTCTATAGCATTGTATTTATAAAATTCTCAATACAAATAGGAATACCTTCTCAATGTGTCCACATTCAATGTATCTATGAATGTGTCCAAGTTCAATGTATCTGCCACATATAATTAGAAACTTTCTTTGTACACAACTCTTACATAAATAATGTTTAATAAAAATATTATTTATTCCACAAATGCAAGGTGTCCAAGAAAATCAAGCCTTCTACAAAATAGAATTTTCTATTTTTTTCCAAGCCTATTCACGCGGAAGATATGGTCTTGCCGAGAAACTTTCCAAAAATGTGCTCAAGGATAAAACAAAACAATTGCCACATACATCTATTTGAGAGAATTTTGAGGAACTCCTAAGCATTGATCTTCTTCAAAATTCCCTCCTTGTGACAAGTGTCACAATTTCCCTTCTCCTTAACGCTTGTTGCACCCAACTTCCCATCAAACCCCGCAATTAAGCTTTCCACTTTGGAAACTTATAATATAGAATTAAATTAATAAAATCAATGGCATAGGACCATTTAATAATTGAATTAAATACCCTTGGGACTCCTAAGGAAGAGGTAATTTAATCCCAACAATCTCCCACTTGACTAAGACCTTACAAGAGTCACCATATCACAGCTCAAGCCCTAAGGCCCAGCAAACCAACACACCACTTGAACTTCTTTGTGCTCACTAGATTTGTTAATGCATCAACAACATTCATCAAAGTGTTTATCTTTTCCAACTTCACCTTTACATCTTCCACCATATCATAAATAAAATAAAAATGCACATCAATCTGCTTAGTCCTAGCATGGAAAGTAGGATTCTTTGCCAAGAAAATGGGACTCTAGCTATCACAATAGAGAGTGATTTGTCCCACATAAAAACCAATATCTAAACATAGTCTCTTAAGACAAATGGATTCTTTGTAAGCATGAGTAGCTATCATGTACACTAATTCAGTTATGGATAAAGTGACCATAGTTTTTCGCTTGCTCATCTAACTTACTGCACCACCAAACATCGTGAACACATATTCACTGATGGATCTTTTGTTGTCAATGTCACTTTCCCAATTAGATTCTACATATCTACAAATACTTAAGGATTGTTGAGGTCCAATAGGATTACCATAGAAACACGAGGAATACTTAGACGTACCCCACAAAAATTTGAACACTCTCTTCACTGCAACCCAATGCACCATCCAAGATTAGCTATACTAAGGACTCCCACTACTTGTGCAATGTATGGTATTTTACAAACTATACCATACATTAGGCTACCAAAAATATTTGCATAAGTAACTCTAGTCATCTCCTCCATCTCGAAAGGAGACATTGGACAATCCTCAACAAAAAGCTTCATCCCTTGAAGAATAGGAACCACTAATTATATGCAATCTGACATGTTGAATCTCTCCAACACAGAGTTCACATACTTTCTCTAGCTAACCTAGAAAAATTTGTAAGCTCTATCTCTTTTGATCTCCATACCTAAAATGTACCTAGCTACATCTAGATCTTTCATCTCAAACTATGCTAACAACTAAGACTTCAAATCTGAAATCATTCTCTTTCCATTCCCAAAGAAAAACATATCATCCACATACAAGACAATAATGAGAATGTAACTATTTTCAGCTTTATAATAGACAAAATGGTCAAATTTAGATCTCAAATCTCCCAAGGACAACACATAGGCATAAATTTTTTGGTACCACATTCTAGTAGATTTATTAAGACCATAAAGAGATTTCTTCAACTTGCAAACCATGTTTTATTTATCTTTCTCCATGAAGTGCTCTAGTTGTCACATGTAAATATCCTCCTCCAAGTCACCATGAATGAAAATTTTCTTCACATCAATCTTCTTGACTTCCAAGTCATGAGTTATTGTGAGTGATAATAAGAGCCTAATGGATATCACCTTAGCTACACGAGAGAATATCTCTAAATAATCAATTTCCTCCACCTGGGAATATCCCTTAGCAACCAACCATTCCTTGTGCTTCTCAACACTGTCGTCTAAACCAAGTTTCTTCTTGAACACCCATTTACAACCAATGGGTTTTTGTCCCTCAGGCAAAGGTACCAAATCCCATGTAGCATTCTTCTTTAATGCAGTCATCTCTTCCTTCATGGATTCCATTTAGGAAATTGCATCATGTATACCCATTTCCTCTCTTAACATTCATAAGCTCATCAACATTTTCAATCAAAGCAAATATGCAACTAGAATCTAACAATGAATAACCAAACATTTTTGTTGAATAATCATATATATTAGGTTGACACCTAATACGCATAGACTGTCTCACAAATTAAGGCTGAGTAGTTTGTTCCTCTTCAAAAAAAATTGATTTACTAGAACTCTCATCATCATCAGGTCTAGTAGGATTTGTTAGCATCAGTCAGGAAGGAAGACTGAGAGGCGGGGGTGAATCAGTCTTGACCAAAATACCAAACTTTAACACAAAACATAGATCTAATAAATTGTAGTAATAAGACAGATAAGAAAATTGAAGGCACAACACACAACACCAATATTTTGATGTGGAAAACCCGATTAAGGGAAACACCACGGTGGGAACCACCAATAGTAACATTATACTCTGCAGTAGTATGTAAAAATATAACAATGGGGAATGCACATACATTCAGGCACACTGCCTAGATCTCACTGCTCAAATGATAATGGCTCGCAAGGCTACAACCCTCAGGGAAGTCTCACTGACTTACAATAAGATTCAGACTACAATCTGGAAGAAATGAACTGAAAGAATAGAATCTCTAAATGCCTGATTGCAGTTCTAGTTAAGCATAGATGTCTGCTCTGCAACACCAATCTCTCCTCAAACTCAACACAGAAGGATAAGTCACTTGTTCGCACATAAACCTCTTTCTGATAATGTAGACATAACATTGACACACAAATTACATGAATATATCACCTATATATACAAGTCATCAACCTTGATAACAAGGCCAACTAAACCATCAAACCTCAATTACAAAATTACATCACATGATAAAAAGATAAACCACCGAACCAATATAATGGTTTACATAGCATTTAACATGGTCCTAAAATAAATTCGCAAACTCTCAACTCCACCGAAAATCATGTCAAGATCAACCGCAACATGCTACACCACCAGGAAAATCACATAACACAAAAATCATCACCAGTTGATAGAAACCATCAAAATATCGCACAACAATCAATTCGGATCATCAAAATAGATAGGACACAACTAGAAAACACTAGCAAACATGTTAGAAACATTAGGAATTGCTTCTCCAACACCACTTATCAAATCTTCATCGATCAACATCTGAAAGCTCAAGAACACAACCAATCGGCAAGTGTCAGGAAGAAAGATAACTTGTGGAGCACCAAATTATGATCCATCTGAAATGAAGATACACAAGACCATCCCAATCAATATTCCAAAAACTTAGTACAAGATCTGATCACACTGGAATATACCGAAGGATATACTGAGCTCTACAAAATAGTGAACAGCAAAACAAAACAATAAACCGGATCATAAGATCTTCCCAAACACACCAGAGAAATACACAAGAATATGTTGACATCAATGACAACAACATATCCTAATAGTAGCAATGATCAACAATATCCAATAATCTCCCCCTTTGGCATTGATGGCAACATATGAATGTGAAAAACAATCAATGCAAAGAAAAAAGATATCTCTTGTAAACTCCCCCTAAGATCAGGACATATAAAATAGTTTTTCACATGATCTCTCTCCCCCTTTAACAACAATGCCAAAGATCTAAAAATAGAAAACCAAAATCTCTCTCCCCAAAATAGAGACATGAGTCTCAGAGGTCTCTCCAAAAACACAAACTACTCTAGCAGAAGAGCAGCACCAACACACCAATCTCGAAAAAAGGATAAGACTGTGAAGTCCACTGGATTGATGCAAGTCAATGCATCTAGTTCTCATCAGGAGGGGTGGATACCCCTAACTCGCTCAAATAGACAAATGTATCTGTAGGCAAAGGCTTAGTGAAAATATCGGCTATTTGTTCCTTTGTAGATACATACTCCAACTTCACCTTCTCATCATTGACTTTCTCTCTCAAGTAGTGATATTTGATTGACACATGCTTAGTCTTTGAATGTTGCACTAGATTCTCTAACATGTTAATAGCACTCAAATTATCATAGTATATAACAATAGGCTCATCAAAAATAACTCTGATATCCTTCAACATTTTCTTTCATCTAGACTACCTGACTGCAATTACTAGCAGCAGCAATGTACTCAGCTTCAGCAGTAGATAAGGACATTGAATCTTGTTTCTTACTAGCCCATGAAACCAATTTCTTACCCAAAAAGAATGCTCCATCGATAGTTCCCTTTTGGTCATCAATATCACTAGCCCAATCAGCATCAGTATAAGCACATAGCATGAAATCATCATTCCTCTGATACCATAAACCATAGTCCATAGTTCCCTTCAAGTATTTGAATATCCTCCTCACAACTATGACATGACTCTCTTTTGGATCAGCTTGATATCTAGCAGCCATGCACACAGCATGCATAATATTCGGCCTAGTCTGAGTAAGATATAGCAGTCCACCAACCATAGATCTGTACAAACTCTGATTAGCTTTCGGAGATTCGTCATTCTTAGATAATTTACAACAAGTCACCATAAGAGTTCCAACTGGTTTGGATTCATCTAACCCAAACTTCTTTAGCAATTCCTTCACATACTTAGTTTGAGATATGAATATACCTTTTCCAGTCTGTGAAATTTGCAAACCTAAGAAAAATTTCATCTCACCAATCATAGACATCTCAAACTTTTTGTACATATCATCGACAAACTTCTTTCTCAAGTCATCATCACCTCCAAAAATAATATCATCAACAAAGACTTCAACAATAAGGATATTATCATTTTCAATCTTGAAATATAGAATACTATCAATAGCACCTTTACTAAATCCCAAATTTAATAAATATTTATCTAGTCTAGCATATCAGGCTCTAGGAGTTTGTTTCAATCCATAAAGATATTTCTTCAATTTACATACCATGTCTCCATCATCTGACAATGAAAATCAATCAGATTGCTCAATGTAAACTTCTTCCTCCAGATCACCATTCAAAAGGAAGATTTGACATCCATCTGATATACCTTGAAATATTTGTAAGGAGCATAATCAAGCAATAGTCTAACAGCTTCAAGTCTGGCAACCAGAGCAAAAGTCTCCTCATAATCAATTCCTTATTTCTGAGAATATCCTTTGCAAACTAGCCTTAAATTATTTCTGACAACTTCACCGGCTTCATTCAATTTCTTCCTGAATACCCATTTAGTACCAATAACATTTTCATCCTTAGGTCTAGGCACAAGTTCCCAAGTATTATTCTTTTCAATCTAATCTAGTTCTTCTTCCATAGCTCTCATCCAATTTTCATCTTTGCAAGTTGTAGCAACACTTTTAGGTTCAACTTTAGAAATCAAACATACTTCTTCACCAGCTAACCTTCTTCTAGTCATTACACCTTTATTCTTATCACCAATAATCTAAATTTTTGAATGATTCATTCTTACATACCTCAGAGTCTTCTGATTCTTCTGATTATCAGGTTCCTACACTCCTTCACCAGCAGCAACAACATCCGGGTTAATTGTCTCTAGCGAATCATCCTACTTAGGTTATTTAGTCTGAATAGGTGTTGAAACAATATGAAAACCATCATCATAACCACATGCTTTGATTTTTTTTCCAAGATTCTCATCAACCTTCACATTTGCACTCTCCACTATCTTCCTCGGTCTCTTGTTGTAGCACCGGTAGGCTTTTCTCTTTGAAGAATACCCCAAGAAAATTCCTTCATCACTTCTAGCATCAAACTTTCCTATATCCTCATCTCTCTTGATATAACATTTTCTACCAAATACTCTGAAATACCTCACAGTAGCAACATGACCATGTAATAACCCACTCTGCATAACCCAAGAATTTTTGACTATTTTTTTTTATTTACTTATTTAGTCATTTGTGTTTGATTCAATCGCATACTCTAGGCATCTATCCAATTGGATTAGGCATTCATTTATTCGGGATGAGAATCTAACCATATGGGTTAGGCACCTGTCCATACGGGATAGGAGGTTTCATCTATCCAATACGGGATAGGCATCTACCCAAACGGGGTAGGCATCTATCCAACTTGCGATAAGAGGTGCTCTAGCCAGAGACTTAGACTCATCCGGACCATCTGGGTCATGAGTCACTCACTAATAACTACACTTCTCTAATAGGAGTGCACCGAGGTCACTGTCCTTAGGAGCAAATAAAAAAAAAACATAATGCAAGCTTGAATTCTGCCTCAGAATTTAGCCTAAAGCCTCAATAAGTCAAGCGAATCCATATGGGATTCCTTCCGAGTATGTGTTGAATTACTTTTTCGTTAATTTCCCTTATCTTTTAATTAGGAGACTTCACAATCCATCTACTTTACCAAATCCTAGACCCCATCCCCCAACGCTTGAGTACTAGGGACAACTTCATCCCTAGACTGCCTGCATACCCGTTTCGGCACAAGATCAAGGCATAAAGTATGTAGTTCTATTTTCTAATCTATGGTTTAATGTAAACTATTTTGGTGGGTACGCAACCCTTTCTAGGGTCAATGTCCCAAACAATTTCTCTGTGGTTGCTACCCATGATGGTAGCTTTAAGAAAAGGCTCAAGGTGGCCTATTGCTTGTGGCCTAAAACATCTAGGTCCTAACGCCTATCATAAGCGTCACCCTTGACCCAATTGTCAATTGTCAACAATTATTCGAGATTAAGCCAAGTTTATAAAAGCATTTCACTCAATCAACCCTAAATGGGTTTACTAAGGTTTAACTAGTGGATGTAAATTCATTCACAAATTATCTTATTAGATTATCAATCTAAGGGGGATTGCATGTCCCTTTGATTTTAACTTCCAAGTGTCCCTTATTACTCTTGATGATTTATAGGGACGATGCCACGGACGTCAATGATGCAGCTTTATTAGGCGTTAAGTGCAGTAGTTCAACACGAGGGTTTTACACGTAAGCATGACCCAGAGGCACCATAGATACCAAACGCTGCTAAGGTTTTGGTTTCAACTCCACTTATTTAGTTATCTAACTAGGAATGAACCATAAGTTCATGAAATCTTGAATAAACATTTACTTAACAATTACGAAACTATTACATGGAAAATAAATTATTGCTTGACATTAAAAATAAGATATAATCGAAAGGAACATTTGACAAGAATGAAAAATAAATAAATCAACTACCTTGGAGTAACATTCTCGTGAAAATAACTATGATAAAATTCTAATTCTTGAGCTAAATACATGAAAATTCCAATTTCTTGAAAGCTAGGATACTTGTAGGAAATAGCTTACAAAATGATTTGAATTACTAACTGTTACACTTTTAATAAGCACTTAATACATTAAAGATATTAAATTGCTTGCAAGAAGGTTACCAACCAATTTAGTTCCTACTTGCTTGAAGGGAAAAGATATTGATAACCACATTACCCATGTTTTAAATATGAGGTTAGGAGAGAGACGGATTTCTTGCTAATTAACCAGTAAGAATAAGGCTCCTAATTAATACCAATCGATCTACCTTTAATCAACCGTTATGAATATCAATTCTTTTTAATTAACCAATATGAACACGATTCTCAAATAATCTCAATCAATTCACTTTTAATTAACCAATGAAAATAATTACAATCAATCCATTTTAATTAACCAATATACAAAAAGCTCCTAAGTAATTCCAATTAATCAATATACAAAAACTTCCTAAATAATTCCAATTAACCAATATACAAAAAGTTCCTAAATAATTCCAACTAACCAAAATACAAAAGGTTCCTAAATAATTATAATCTTTGTCTAGTTGCTCTTGAGCCAATGCCAAAACCTTCGCAAGATTATAAGGAGATAACTAACTAACCCTCCCACTTGAATAAATGTAACCCTTGGTTATTTAATAACTTTATCAATCTCAAATTCTTAGATGGGAGCTAAGGTTCGCTCCTAGATCTTCCTCAATTAAAATTGTTGTTTAATCTTCTAAGTGATCATGGAAAGGGGTTCTCAAAACCCATATTAAGGAAAGAATCCAACAATAACAAATTATAACTCATTCATCTTTGAAGCTAAGTTTCATTAGACATTTACAACAAAAGACTAAAACCTAATTTGAGGTTCGCAAGCTAAGACAAGTCTCATGGTAAATGATTTCAGATTTGATACTATAAATGTTATAACAACATAGATTATACCATGTAGATTGTATGAAGCTTTATTATGAGGTTCACCCCTACATTAAATGTAATTTCCCCCTTTTACTAATCTTGTGTTTTCTTAAGGTTAGAAAATAAATTTGACCATTATTAGGTTTGACTATACTAAATACCTTGTTTATTTTGCATCTTGGAATCTAATAAGGAACAATCCAATTCTCAACCTACTACTACTAAGAGATTTATATTCAAAATGAGAAGGACTATGGTAACTTCAGTTATGCAACTTGCATGATAATCAAAAATATGTATTTGGTATGATGACAATAAGTATGTAACTTGCATGGAAACAATAATTAAGTGACTTGCATGATAGCGGTAAATAAGTAACTTGCTTGATAATAATAATAATGTAACTTGCATGAAAGATTAACAATGTTCATTTGAATCATTTGCTTGAAATAAATAATTGACTAAGGTGGCTATGATTACTTAAAGAGGAGGTCCCTTTAGACAATCTAAATCAATATAAATTAATAATAGAATAAAAATACCAACCAAATAACCCAATTAAATCTAAAACTAATTAGACGAGTCTAAACTATAAAATTAGCTACAACTCAATTTACGAATTTAGTTCCCTTGTTTTCGCAAGATTGAAGGGTTCATTAATATTAATTCTTCTAATAATTGCCCCAATCATTTGATACGAAATTAATCCCCAAGTTTATTCCCTTTTATAATCTAATTTTAATGGTGAAAGAAATACAACTTTTATATTAATAAAATTTTATTCATAAACTTTTCAATAATAAACTACCCTCATAGATCAAATTTTATAATATAAATTTAAATTAATTCAATTAAAATTTCATATTAATAATCTTAATTTCCACTAATTAATACAAGTAAAATTTTAAAGAAAAAGGCTGATTGCAATTTAACTAGTACAAATCAAAATTTAATAAATTTTTAATTAAAAACAAACTAAAACAATTTTTATATTATAAGGTTAATATAAATAAGTTTAACTTTAATAAATTGAAATTTTAATAACCGAAAAGGGAAGGGGGAGTGGAGAAAGGAAATCCGCACCCCCCCCCCCACACAAGGGGGAGTGGAGAAAGGAAACCCGCACCCCCCCCCCCCCCCCCCCCACACACACACACACACCTATTTTTAATATAATTGATTTTTGTTATCATTTTTATTTATATAAAGAGAAATATTCAGTGATCAAATCAATCTTTTTAATTGAATCTACCAGAGAGGGTTTTTTTTACAGAGAATAAAAATTTACATAGAAGCCTTTCAATTGAATCTACCAGAGAAGGTTTTTTTACAGAAAATAAAAATTTACACAGTATGCTATTTTAATTTAAAAGTAAAAAGGGTAGAGTATCATAGGGATATAAGCACAAATGTTATATATATATATATATATATATATTGATCTGAATTTGACTGCAACACAGGGTGATTTCACAGAGGAATAATTTATACAGGGTATGCTAAAAATAAATTTTCACGGGGATAGTTATTTCTCAGATAGAGAATCTATTGAGATAAGGAGATAAGATATCACAGAGAGAAAAATTCTTTAGGAGAGCGATTTGTACATTTCTTTTTTTTTTTATTAATATAAAAAAAATACATAAGGAATTTCTCAAGAGAATGCTAGATATGAATTAATCATGCTGAAATATTGTTTCATAGGGAAAAAGATTCCAAAGAGAAACAAATTGAATTAATGTGATTGGAATAAGGTTTCCATAGAGGGGCGATTTCTCACAACAAATGATAGTTTATACATTCATTTAAAATAAATAAACAAATAGATCTAAGACATAGAAATCACAGAGAAGGACCTCTCAAAAACAAAACAAAAAAATGTACAATATATTTTTATGCAATTTTTTTGAGGAAAGGAAGAAAAACTACTCTAGAGATAATCACATACAGAGGTTTGAAATCAAGGGAGTAATAAGTTTGAAAGAAAAGATTTTTCTCACAAATCTTTGTCTAAGTTTTAAATTTAGGAAAAACAAAAAGTAAAAAAATCTTTTTTTTTCTTTTCTTTAAAATAGATTAATAAGATCTACATGTGCATTATTGAAAGAAGCTTTTTTTTTGTTTTTGTTTTTTCAAATGCATTTCCCTATTTGATTTAATATACCTAAATAATTAGAAAATTATTTCTTGAAGAATATTATCACACAAATAAAAAATCTAAGAGAGAATTAGTAGATATTTATATAAAATTTACACATGAACGAATGCAAAGAGGGGAACCTGATTGATGAAGCTCTTTGTTGCTGAATTGTCTCCAATCCCTCAACTAGTTTCTTCATCACTTCTTGTAGCTTGATGAGAATTTATTCAAGAACAACTTAACAATTCTATAATGAAGTATGACTACAAAATCCTACTACTATTCACAAGCAATTACAAAAATTTGAGAAAATACTTCATCACAGCAAAAACCAATGAACTCCCCTTTTTCAAAAATCTAGAATTCAATATATAGGAAAAGAGATTCATTTCCCACTACAAAAGAATTAAATGATTTTCAGATTCTTTCTCCCAACATAATTCCATGTAAAATTAATTATTGACAAAGTGGGAGTTACATGCACGAAATTTGAATTTGAAATTCTCTTCTAGAATCTTCTCATTTCCTCCTACAACATGTGCTAAATTAAAATAATTAATTTCTAAATTAATTTTATACAAAAATAATTATTGGCATTGGAAGGGTTACATTTGACCATGCATTCAAAATTTGAATTTGAATTTTCCTTCATTTTATCAAAAATGAATTTCATAACTCCATTGTCATAAAAGACCATGAATAGAATTATTTTTGTCATAGAATAATTTGTAACTCCCCTGTCATATATTTGCTAAAAATAATATTTATTCTTTAATATTTCGAATTTGAAAATTTATTTTCTAGAATCTTCTTATTTCTCCTACACCATGTGCTCAATTAGAAAATTGAGGAAATAAATAATTTCCAAGTAGATTATGACCTCACATGCGAGTCATCACTTATTACTCCTTTTTATTTAAAATTTTGATTTCTAACTCATAATAATAATAATAATAATAATAATAATAATAATAATAATAATAGTATTATTAGCAAGTTGTATCGAAGCCTAAAAAGAGGGTTATGGCATACCGAACCATAGCTCATAAGGGGTCTTTTCGGTATCACCTTTGATGTGAACTCTGTTGAATGTGTAAACAGCAGTGCTAATGGCTTCTTTCCAGTGGATCTTCGAAACATTTCCTTCAATCAGCATAGTCCTTGCAGCATCCAAGACAATTTTGTACTTCCTCTCGACAACTCTATTTTGTTGAGGGGTTCTAGGAGCAGATAATTGTCTTCTAATCACATGCTTCTCACATAATGAATTGAACTCACCAAAACAAAATTCTCCACCTCTATCAAATTTTAGACACTTCACCTTCAATTCAGACTTATTCTCAACCTTTTCTTTGAATATATTGAACTTGTCCAATGCTTCTGATTTCTCCTTCAAAAAGACAACCACATCATCCTAGAATAATCATCAATTAGTAGCATAAAATATCTATCACCCTGCACACTTCTAACATTTGTAGGTCCGCATAGATCAGTATGCACAAGATCTAGTAATCCTTCTGATGTATACTGGTTTTTTTTTAAAGAAATCCTTGTTTGCTTACCCAACAGACATTCCTTACATACCAGATTAGCAGGCTTGACAATTTTAGGCAGATCTCTAACAGCATGTGTAGAACTGATCTTAATCATTGAATCAAAATTTATATGACACAATCTCCTATGCCACAACCAACTCTCATCAATCTGAGCAATCAAACGGCTTTTCTCACCAGCATTCAAATGAAAAATGTTACCTTCGGTATTAGTTCCAAATGCAATCTCTATACCGGAGGCATTTAAGATTTTGCATTTTTCATCCTTTAATTGTAGATCATAACCTTTATCAACCATTTGTCCAGCACTCAAAATATTATGCTTCAAACCTTCAGCATACAAGACATCATCAATGTTATGCTTACCATCAAAAAAATAAAACCTCTCCCATGGATCACACAGGCTTTGTCATCTCCAAATCTAAGTATTCCACTGTATCTTTCCATACTCACAAATTTAGTTTTATTACTGGTCACATGATGTGAACAACCACTGTCAATTACCCATTCATCTTTCTCTTCAACTTTAGCAGCTAAAGCTTTCTCCTCAATAGTACATATTGTGGAATCAATAGGTACAGTTCCATCTTCCTTAATGGTAAGATATACAACTTCATCTCCTTCTAATTCTTCATTTGTAATACCTTCATCAACAACATAGAAATAGTTCTTCTGATTTTTATACTTTCGGTTAGGCTTGTAAGGCTTATCATACTTCTCATGCTTTTCATATCTATCATTCCTATCATGCTTATCAAACTTATCATGCCTATCATACTTAGTCATTATCTTTGGGCATCTAGAAGCAAAATGTCCTATCTTATTACAAGAGAAACATTTCAAAGGCAACTTTCCATCATAATTACCAGCACGTTTGGGCAATCTCCGAACAATCAATGCTTCAAGTTCATCCAACTCCCTTTCTTTCTCTTTCATCTCTCTTCTCTCTTTCATATCTAGATATTTTGCACTCATCAGGATCATATCTATGCTTACCGGATATAGATGCAGATGCTCTAAATGTTGTTTCAGATTTTCCATGTGATTCTCCAAACTCACTTAGCTCAAATCCAGCAAGCTTTCCAACCAGCATATCTCTTGTCACTGTAGTCACACACTAGATCTCATCAATAGCAGCAACCTTATGTTTATAGGCGGGAGGAAAATATCTTAGCACCTTACCAGCAATTTCATCTCCCTCAATGGTTCCACCGACACATCTGATACTTAGGACAAGGTCATTCACCTTAGCCATGAAAGAGTGTACGTCCTCATCATCTTCCATCTTCAATGTCTCATTCATTCCTTTCAAACTCTGTAACTTAACTACCTTCACATGTTTATCACCTTCATACAGAATCTCAAGCTTCACCTAGATCTCATGTGCGGTATGTAGTCCCATTACATTTGTCATCTCAAAATCAGTCAGGGCACTAAGCAATGCTTCCTTCCCTCTAATATTATGTTCATCGTCCTTGATCTCATCAGGAGTAGACAGTACATTCGGAGGAGCAGTGTAGGCATTCTTTGTAATCTTCCAATAGTCTTCACCAAGACATTTCAAGTATACTTCCATCTGGTCCTTCCATATAGCATAGTTACTTCCATCAAATCTCGGATTGTCCTTCTTAAAGATAACACCTTGAGCTACCATCTCGGATCTCCTCAATCAATTAATCTTCTACCAAAGGATCTATCTCTGATATCAATTGTTAGCAGCAACCAAGAAGAAAGACTAAGAGGGGGGGTGAATCAGTATTCATCAGAATACCAAACTTAAACACAAAACACAGATCTGATATACTACAGTAATAAGACAGATAAGAAAATTGAAGGCACAACACCAAGATTTAGACGTGGAAAACCCGGATAAGGGAAAAACCACAGTGGGAAGCTACCCAGAGTAAGATGATACTCTGTAGTAGTATGTGAAAATATTACAATGGGGAATGCACATGCATTCAGGCACACTTCCTAGAGCTCACTGCTCAAATGATAATGGCCCAGAAGGCTACAACCCTCAGGAAAGTCTCACTGACTTACAATAAGATTCGGACTACAATCTGGAAGAAATGAACTGAAAGAATAGCATTTCCAAATGTTTGATTATAGTTCTGGTTAAGCATAGATGTTTGCTCTACAACACCAATCTCTCCTCAAACTCAACACTGAATGATAAGTCACTTGTTCGCACATAAACCTCTTTCTGATAATGCAAACATAACATCGACACACAAATTACATGAATATATCACCTATATATATACAAGTCATCAACCTTGATAACAAGGTCGGCTAAACCCTCAACCCTCAAATACAAAATTCCATCACACGATACAAAGATTGACCACTAGACCAATATAATGGTTTACATAGAATAACATGGTCCTAAAACAAATTCTCAACCGCTCAACTCCACCGAAAATCACGCCAAGATAAACCGCAACACGCTACACAACCAGGAAAATTACATAACACAAAAATCATCACTGGTTGATAGAAACCATCAAAATCTTGCACAACGATCAATGCAGATCATCAAAAAAAATAGGACACAACTAGGAAACACCATCAAACACCTTAGAAACATTAGGAATAGTTGCACCAACACCACTTATCAAATCTACATCGATCAACATCTGAAAGCTCAAGAACACAACCAATCGGAAACTATCACGAAGAAAGATAACTTGCGGACCACCAAATCATGATCCATCTGAAATGAAGATACACAAGATCATTCCAAGAAATATCCCAAAAACTCAACACAAGATCTGATGACACCGAAATATACCGGAGGATTTATCGAGCTCTGCAAAATAGTGATCAGCAAAACAAAACAACAAACTGGATCATAAGATCTTCCTAAACACACTGGAGAAATACACACGAATATGTTGACATCAATGACAACAACATATCCTAGCAGTAGCAATGACCAACAGTATCCAACAAGAGTACATAGTTCATCTCTCTCGGGAGTGGGTGGAATCTAAACTACCTCCATCTATTTATTTTCCTTCTCTAGCTGCAAATCAACTATGGAAGGTTTCATCTCATGAAAGATTGCACTCCTACTATAGAGAACCTTCTTGTCAACTGGATCCCAAAGCTTGTATCCCTTTACATTGACACCTTAGATGATAAAGATACATTTAACCACCTTGTTTTCCAATTTAGATATTTTTTCACTAGGAACATGAGCATGTGTCTCACAACCAAAGACTAAGAGATGTCTCATCGAGGGATTTTTACCAGACCATTCTTACATGGGGATCTTTCCAATAATTGTTGAAGTAGGAGATCTATTTATCATACAAAATGTAGTGGCTACTGCCTCAACCCAAAACTTTTGTTCAAGGCTGACACCAGTCAACATACTCCTAGCTCTCTTTATCAATGTTTTGTACATCCTCTCTGTAACTCCCTTTTTTTGTGGGGTGTATGGAGTTGTCTTATATCTCAATCTCGTAGTCCTTACTGAACCTATCAAACTCATTAGAATAAAACTCACCACTGTTATCCATCATCAAGCACTTAATTTTCCCACTAATTTAATTTTCAACCAAGGACTTAAATTCCTTAAACCAACTAAAAACTTCATATTTTCTTTTGAGGAATATCCAAATGTCCTTCTAGAATAGTCATCTATGAATGAAACAAAGTACACAGATATATTTAAAGAATACAAATTACTAGGACCAAACACATCATAATGAATGTATTCCAAAACCCCATAAGATTTAAGAGAACTAGAATAAAACGAATCATGATGTTGCTTTCCATGTATACAATGTTTGTAAAATTCAAACTCGGGGTTCTAATCACCAAGGCCTTCAACAAGGCTCTTATTTTTTAAGTCTTGTAGGCCCTTTTCATCTATGTTTCTAGGTCCTTGGTGCCACAGCTTTGTCTTCTCAGTTGGGAGCTTCCTCTCCAAAGCATTAGCACCCTTAGATACCCAAAAAGCACAACCATCAGATGTAGATACAATAGTATTCTTCTCTACTTGGTCTAATGGTTAGGATGAAGAATCTAAAGCCCATTTCTTGGAATTCATAGAAGTGTTATTGCACTAAACTATGCATGCATCCAACTTATATGGAATGCTTAACCAAACACCATTAGCGAGCACCACAGAACCTCTTGTCATCTTGCATCCAACTTGCGAGAAAAAAAGCTACACTCTCACATCACTTATCTTTCTAACTGAAAGAAGGCTTCATGCCAAACCAAGAATTTGTAGTACACCATCAATCCCCTTAACTTTACCATCAAAGAATTAAATCTTGACTCTTCCATGACCAACAATTTTTAGGTGAGAGTCATCACCCAAGTATATCGTCCTACTGTCATATTCTTCATACTTTGAGAACTAACCCATATGAGAGGTCGTGTGGAAGGAAGCCCTTGAATCAATCAACCATGCATCTTTAGATGTATGGGTTGCCAAGGCAATATCAAAAGCATCTGTATCATCTTTTGAGGATTTATCAAAATCAAATTTAGAGGCTTTCTTGTTTTTCTTTTTCTTCTTCTCTTTACAATCTTTTTGAAAATGATCATGTTTGCCATAGGCATTTAGCCTTGTAAGTGTTTACCATGAGATTTAGATCTCCCTAGAGAATTTGACTTGCCTTTCTTGTCCTTCTTCTTGCCTTTCTTTATTGACCTTCTATGAGCAACAAGGGCCTCTTTCGCCATCTAGGAAGACTTCCTCTACATTTCTTCAAACAACAATGAAGCAACCACATCTTCCATCTTGAAAGTGGTTGGTATGCTTCCAATAACCACTACCAAGTGGTCCCATGAATTAGGCAAAGAACACAATAGAAGCATCCATCTTTCTTGATCATCAATTTTTACACCAATGGAGTTTAGTTGGGAAACCATAATGTTAAAAGCATTCATATGATCTGCGATGGATCCTCCTTCCTCCATTCATGGAGAATATAACTTTTTTCTCAGGAAGAGATTATTTACTAAGGATTTACCTTAATAAATATCACCCAGCTTTTTTCATAGCTCAGCTACAATCTTCTCCTCGTGAACATTAAGGAGGATAGAGTCAACTAGACAGAGCCTTATCATACCTTTAGCTTTCCAAGATCCATTGTATTCCAAGAACCTTGGGTTGTATTCTGAGGTTTTGAACTAGCTATCACAACCCAATGCTCTTTGTCTACAAGCATTTCCTCCATTTTGAGTTTCCACAACTCAAAATTGCCACCATTAAATTTTTCCATCTCTATCCTTCTAGATCTGTTTTCCGTCTTAGTTCTGCAACAAGGTTAAGAAACTTCTACTTGCAAAAAATCTCATTGAAAAATATTTTCACAAAAAATCCTACAACCCACCAAGGATAACAAAGTAGCTAGGCTCTGATACCAATTGAAAGGAAAGCAGAGGAGCAGAAACAACCTTCAATGAACTCCCTTCATTTGAAGGGGTGTTCATTCGAACCCCCTTTCTATGCTTCTCTCCCCCAAACTCTTCAACTTTCTACAGAATTTTGGCCTTCAAACCTCTGGTTGAGGGCTCAAATCGATCAATCTTGACAACCCAAAATGTAAGATGGTAGTCCTCAAAGAAATATTTCCAATGACTATAATTTTATTACATATTGAGTTTAATATGATCTTATTTTTTAGATTTTGCCAAATATAGGCTTTTTACCGATCATGAACTTCTATGTTCAACACATTGGGAAAAATAGTAAGCTAATTCAAAAAAAATTGAAAAATGTTTATGCACTAGGTATTGATATCTTTTTTCTAACAAAAAAAAAACAAATTTGATATATATAGAACAAGTTATGTGGTCAAACATACACCTATATCTAAATTATAATTAGTTTGACTTCAAAACTTAATAAAATATAAAATATTCAACATATCACTATCAAACCAATTGCATGCACTGGGTATTGATGTTACAAACAAAAATTTGAAAGAATTGAGTATTTATCATTTATAAAAAAAAAAAGTTGTGTTTCAGGATGCACATCACTCTTAAAAAATGTTGTTTGTTGTAAAAACTTCTTTTCGAGGGAGATGGAAAGATCAATACAATTTTTTTCAAAAAAATTGAAAAAAATATATAAATCTATAAACAAGATGTTACAAATTACCAGCTTACTTCATCTTCAAATTCTTAACGGTTTAAAAGTTATAGGTGTTGAAAAGGGAAGGTTTTTTTTCAAAATGTTCATCTAAGTGTCAAAGTTGGCCAAAAGGTGGGAACCAGTATTGTGAGTTCACCCAGAAGATTTAACATGGGAAAACACTTTCGAGATTTGCACACCAAACATAGATCATTTTTGTATTACAATAAACGCTATTACATACAAATACAAAATATATGCTCTTGCAGGTGTCTTCAACTATGATATAAAAATCTAGAATAATTTCGATAACATAACAACTTCTTTAAAAAATGCATCATCTTATTTCTCTCCTACAACACATTGTATTTATAGAGTTTTCAATACAAAAAGGAGCAAGTTCTCAAAAGTGTCCACATTCAATGTACTTGCAAATGTGTCTAAGTTCAATGTATCTATAACATATAATTATAAACTTCCTTTGTGCATAACTCTTACATAAAAATATTTAATACAAATATTATTTATTCCACATGTGCAAGGTGTCCAAGAAAATAAAGCCTTCTACCAAAATAGAACTTTCTATTTTGCTCCAAGCCTATTTGTGTGGATGATATGGTCTTGCAAAGAAACTTTCCAAAAATATGGTAAAGGATTAAAAAAAACAATTGTCACATGTCACTCTAAGGAAACTTTAAGGAACTCCTAAGCACTGTTCATCTTCAAAGTTCTCTCCTTATGACAAGTGTCACAATTTCCCTTTCTACTCAACGCTTGTTGCACCCAACTTGTCATCGAGCCCTGCAATTACGTTTTGCAATTTAGAAACATAATATAACACTAATTTAATAAAATTGGTAACATAGGACCATTAAATAATTGAATTAAATACCCTTGTGACTCCTAAGGTTGAGACACCTTAATCCCAACATTAACAACCCAGCCACAAGCCTAGAACCTGTTGAAATTTGTCATTGATGTCGGTCAACATGGACTATATCATCACTATGTTGATCAGATTACTATCCATTGATATTATTGAAAACAAGATGTTGCTTGACTAAGTTAGATATAATGTTAATTATATTGAAGATGCAATGTTCAATATATGTTGAATACAAATATATTGATCAAAACACACAGTTTGTTTCAAGTGCCAAACAAAAATAGATCATACATCAAAGACAACACACTGTGTGTTTAGAAAATAACCAATACTCATAATCTAGTTTGTGAAAGGTTTAATAGTGATTCTGACCGCAACAATAATAAGTTAAGAAGACAAAAATAACTTGTCAAAAGACTTAAAGACTTGTTATAAATTATTAATGTTAGTGATTACATTGAAAAAAAAATTGTTTATATTCCTCATGATGGTGCGATTTCAACTAAACAAAATTGTGGTGGCGGGAAAAGAGAGATCGGGTGACTAGGACCTAATCCCACTTTTGCCAACACATTGGGAATACAAAAGAGCCTAGGGAGATAGATCACTTTGGCTACTTCTTGTGAGAAAGAGAGAGTCAAGGCTTATCTCTTAGGGTTTATATTCCTATTGTTGCAAATGATGAGAAAAACCAAGGTTTGAATGATCAACTAGACTAAGAGATAAAGAATGAAGCATAAATGAACTGAAAATTGAACAAACTTGCAGATCTGAAAGTGACATACTAAAAGAATGAAAGGAGGAGGATTTTGGATATGTACCTAATGCTGCAAATTGAACAAAATTGACCAGGACCATGGTGCCACGCCATTGTCCCTGATGGATTGACTGGGAGTTGTAACTGAAAAACTACAAATCTGAGATCCTGAAGCTACAACCTATCAAATTTCACTGTAAAGTGGAGGGACTAGGGTACCACACCCCTGTCTTGGGCAAGACCAGGGCGCCACACCCCTGTCCTTGACAATTTTCAACACTTTTGAGACTTTCGGGTGGTGTTGATGCCTTTTTCAGATCTGAAACTGCCTCTGGATACCTATTTCTATACCTGCAACTAAAAAGGGAAGGTTTAGGTGGCTATATAGGGTTTTGCCTCAGTCAAACCCCTGTGTTGGTGATTTGCACCTCCACATATAGCTGATAATGTACTGAAAATATGTGTGCTAGAACCTTGTGTGTATGCAAGATCCTAAATGATAAGAATTTAGAGTTACCCTACGCATGAGAGTAAAGCCTAAATGTAAATGTGAATGTAAATAACAATGCTTCAAACCAAATATGATAAATGATCTAAATCATGAAGGTAAATATGAAAATTAATTTAAAGAAGCTCATACAAGGACATGAAAATAACATGAAATTAAAGATGACACGGAAGTGAAAGCTGGTTCTGAGGAGGAACAGGGGAAGGCAGTTGATGTTGAGGTGGAGAGTGAGAAGAAAGAGGCTGAGGGAGAGGAAGAGAAGGTGCAAAGAAAAGAGTATTTTGAAGAGTCAGAAGTCTCAGATAGCAGAAATGAAGCTTCGCACACTACAGAGGAGGTAAACCCTAGGTCTGTGAGCTCTGTTCTGGGTATGGAGACTGCGAAGGAGGTAAACCCTACCACTCTAGAAACTTTCAATTTCCAGAAATGGGTGATTGAAAATATCTCCAGTATTCAGAATAAACAAAGAGATTTGGATGATAAAATTCAGAATTTGATTAAGGATACCATTACTATAGGTAAAGAGGATGCGGCGGTGGATACTAGTGAGGCAAAGGATGAAGAAGAAATGCAGGATTGGCCGGAAAAAGAAATGATTAAGGGAGATTTGAAGCATCTTGAAGATGTGATAAGAATCATCAAAGAAAAGGGAGAGGTTGATAATGAAATTATCATCAACCAGATTACTAAAACTGAGAAGGCCTTGAAGAAATTTATGGAGCATAACCTTGAGGTTTTGAAGGTTTTGTCTCAAAACATGAACGCTCTGGTTGCTTGTTTGGAGAAGAACAAGCAGAATAAAGAGATGGTGATCATTGACGATGTGTCGGCCACCAGTTCTGCTCCTCACTCCTCCAAACGAAGAACAAGGCAAACTACCAGTGATATGGAGATGAAGACTAAAGACACCCATCAGATGTAGGATAACAAAGACCTGAAAGAAGCTGCTAATGCTATGATGATGTTGGTTAAGGACGCGGAAGAGTCTATAAAGTTTTTATCTAACTTGTAATTGGGTCTTTGGTTGCCAGTCTCCTGCTAGCTTTTTGTTGTTCTTTTTCTTAGCTATTGTTTTCTCTGTTGGTCTTTCACGGCTTTTCTTTCTATCCTTTTTTCTCTAGTTTCTTTTATGCTTATCTTCTTGTTATGTAAGCGGGTTTCAGGTCCCTTAAAACCTGATTTTCCTTAATCAAAAACATGAAATCATACCAATCCCCAAGGGAGAGATATTGCCAGTAGATCTCCTATTACTCTTCAATGTCTTCAAGGCTCCTAATTGACGATAAATGCTTGATGAAATATTGTTGAATGTTGTTGAATCTTATTCAAGACTCCACATAGGCTTCTCTTTCACTACATAGAAGGCTCCTTATGCTCGCTTTGTTGAGAACTCCCTTAGATTAAATAGATCTTAGTTGCCTTCCAATGAAGAAAGAGAGCTCTTATGTATGAAACCCTATATCTTAATTTTGACTTGATTCTACCTTTAGGCCGACCTAGGATTTGAATTTCCAGCAAACCTTTTGGGGTTGAGCATTATAATATCATAGAATTGTGCTTCCAAAATTTCGAGAAAAAAGTCGAGGACCATGTGCACTACCGCCACGGTCCGACCAACTTTTCACCAAATTTTCAAGGTCATTAGATATGATGATATTAGAGAGAATCCCAAAGTTACAACTGATTTCGAGGTGTTTAGATATGCGAAATTGGGTCTTAAAGGTCGAAAAATGACATAATTAGGGTTTATGATTAAATGATTTATTGAAGGAATAAAATAAAAAGGGGCACACTTAGGGTAAAGGGTCCAATTTTATAATGTGTGAAGTGATGAAATATGACTTTATATTTAATTAAATGCTTAAAGGGAAATTAGAAATGCAAGATACAAGACGCACTACATTTAGCCCCCACTTTAGCGGCATATGACACTACATACATATGAAAGATAAAGTAAAGAAAAGTAAACATTCATGAAAAAGGATATACCCACAAGTTGTCGAATAAAGCCCCCAGTAGTATCTGCAGTACACAGTTAGGATCCACACCCTACAAAAACACCTATTAAATAAAATCACAAAATCACCTAAATGCTTACTAAGGAAGGTGATGAAAAATCGAGGGTAGCTATATGCCCCCCCTATTACGGCTTGCTAACTTTAGTGAGTTGAAACAAGGTATCATGTTTACCACATCGAATTGTGAAACAAAATTGATGATAAATGCTCACAAGAAGATTTGATACAAAATCAAAAAAACCAATGGAGAATCATTTTGGTAAGAAAGAGAACTAAGCATTAATTCCAACACAACAAAGAGTGTGAGGATTTTAGAGCTCTCTAACACAAGATGAAATATTTAAATGGAGATAAATGCAAAGAGAAGGAAGAAGAGATAGAAAGCATGAATACACACTTTGGTGATCCATGAGAAGAGAAAATGAACCATGGACATCTCGCCCCTAAAACTAGGTGATCCATGGAGAGAAGGACATGGAAAACTAGCCCCCAGAGTCTATCTTTGTGATCCATGTAAGGGAGGAGAGTGATAACACAATTAGTTCCACTCAAGCCCGTGCATGTGTGTGCAAGTAGAACAAGGATACCTACCTTCAACACCAAGAAGATATTCATCATGCAACAATGTCATAAATCCAAGCAAGGACAAGATAGTTGAAAAGAGATATCTTTCTATATAAGTGTAAAGGAGATCCTTGGAGGAGAAGAGGTCTCTATTCAAAAGACATCTACCTTCAAGAGGAGTTGTCTTACACAAATTTAATATCTTCTATAACGAATGAATGAAGATATTTGAAAAGAGTAGAGGATTGAGATGACATCAAAGAGAGATTATTTATAACAACACTCTTCTAAAATAAGGCAAGAGATCCTCATCAGGGATATACATGTGCACAAAATAGAAGGGTGTATCATAAAATATACTACACAATGAAGAAAAGAAATTGATGAATGATCAAATACTTCCAATCACCAAGGAGGAGGTCGCAATTAAAGATATGAACTTAAGATCCCCATTAGGGATGCTTGTTCCAATATGAGACAAGGAATTCAAGTATGAATACACCTCTACAATCAATAAGAAATCCTTATAGAAGACACTACTTCACAAAGGGGAAATTTTAATCTTAAGGAGAGATGTTTGAAATCACTCTTGCCCCCATATATAGGGAGAAGAGATGAGATAGAAATAGGCTATTATGTTTCTTCCAAAAGTATGATTGCAGGTGAAATTATACCATCATGAATAACAATGAGCCCCCAGTAAGTGAAATACCCATGTCACATAATGATTAGCAACATAATAGCCATTATTGTTATTTAAAGACATGATAGATTGAATGAGGTATTTGAATTTGACATGTTAAATGCTCTACTATAAGTGAGATTAAAAACATGTATAAGATGATGAAGCTTAAAGGGTCTTTAAAAAGAGAGAAGTTTATAAGAGAAGAATAGGCCACTAGGTCATACTTCTCTTGCACACAAGAAATCTTAGAAGAGGGATGAGTGTGATGCATAAGAGCGTTATGCCTAGAAAAAGGAATTTTAGAATGAGTAGAAGATAAAGTCTCATAAGTGGGATTAGAAATATCTTGAGGCGATTCATAAAGAGATTTGTTCGTCGCTAAGGTTTCCTTATGAGGGGGATGAATGTTGAAAGAAGTACGAGATGATTTAATTGAAGTCAGGTCATCATCAATACTAAATATAGCATTCACATTGAAAGATGGTCTTTTAGATTATTTGGTGGGCTTATAAGGATTATATCCAAGTCCGAATGAAGCTTCATGTGTATTATGTTCTAAAGGAACTTCAATTCCTTGTTCACTTGTGCCACAACCATTGCCATCATAGCCACTCTTAGCTAAAATGTGAAAACCAAGACCATAAAGGGATGCCAAATCAAAAAGATATGGTTGTGCCTCATAGGTCTCAGTGCTATATGAATTAGAGGAATGATTTGAAGAATCATTTGAATTAGAAGCAGCCACAAAGTGGTTACTTAGTTGCTTAGACAAGATGGACTACTCTTTAGATTTCTCCTTTTTAGTCTTAGATTATTTCCAAGATACTCTATATTATATTTCATTAATGTAATCTTCATGCAATACCAACAATCTCCCCCTTTAGCATTGATGGCAATTCAAATATCAATACCCTTTTGTTACCAGTTTCCAATCACATACTCTCCTTCAACTATATCTTCATGTCTTCAACTGGTAACTGGATATAGTTCTTCTCCTCTTTCAATCATTCAGTTCTTCTCCCCCTTTGATAGCAATGCCAAAGTGAAAGTAAAACATACAGTGTCATACTTCATTGTTTTGCAGCTAGTTGATCCCCCTATGAAGTAGCTCCACTCAACACCAATCGTACTTCAAGATCTTCAATAGGCTCTGGGACTGATGTCTTCCACATCTATTCAATGAACTTCATGTAGGGGTACAACCCCTAGCTTACCTCTAAGATACTCAAAAGTAGTCTTAGGTAGAGGTTTAGTAAAGATATCTGCAAGTTGTTGTTTAGAAGAAACATGCTTCAGTGACACGTATTTACTCTGCACGTTCTCTCTCAAGAAATGATACTTCAACTCAATATGCTTGGTTCTTGCATGCAACCTCGAGTTCTTTGAAATATTTATTGTACTAGTGTTATCATAGAAAATCTTTACCGGTTCTGAGATCTTCAACTTGAAACCTTCATGAATGTGTTTCATCCAGATTGTTGATCTAGTAATAGCATTGCTCTTCTTGATCAGATCCTTTTATGCTCCTATCTACCTTCACAACATTCTGCAGATACTCATTCTGGTTTGGCAACAATCAAACTACCACAATTAACCAAAATTGTCAACACTATTACAAAACAACTCATCGACCTTAAAGGAAATACAATAGGTCGGTAACACATCAAAAAACCTAAGATCTCATAGAGATTACAAACATATCGGTTCAAACATGACCGTTGGATTACATAGTAATCATCTACACATTGTTCTAGACAACTCTGGCCACTCTTGGATCACCGCTCATCGAATCATGTAATTCATCACGTGGTTTCCACTTCATACTATGCACTTGCTCATTCCCAATATAAACAGTTATCTTCACGCGCTAAAATCACTTTGAAACTCATCATGTGCATCATGCATACGTGGCATAATCATCTTTTATCACCATTTGATCATAGAATCATAACTGATTCACCAAGATCCATCAGTTAGGGTTTAGCATATCAACATATTAGGGCTACCAGTTGATTACTTTGCCTGAAATACTAGTACCGGTTTTCAACACTATTTTACTACTAGTTGCAAAACTGCATCACTACCAGTTGTAATACCACTCCATTACCGGTTGCTATTAACATCAATGGCAATATTATACTTCATTAATGAAATCTTCATGCAATGCCAACAAGATGAACATCTATCCCCAAAGATTCATGCTTAGGAAAGAGATATTTGGAAGAAGTGTTCATAACCTCTTGTTGTACTAACATGCCCCCGTTGGTAAGACCAAATTTAGGAGAAGATAAGTCAATGTCCATCAACACGTTTTCACTAAGAGAGGCATCATGTAAGTAAGGTAAGGTAACATTAAGAAAAATGTTTATGCTATCATCCTCTTCCTCTAAGATGGCTAGATGGGAAGGGCACATTTTAGGAGAATTGTTAAGATCACTCTTCAAATCTTCATCTTTAGAACATGGGAGAGTTTTAAAGGGATTGGTAATAACTCTTTTAGGCACTAAAATGTTGTCATAAATAACAGGTGGTTCTCTAAGAGATGGAAAAATTGGAACAAGGGAAGCTAACTCATTATCACATTTATGAAATGAATGCATCATGACAAAAAATTTCCTCTTTCAAATGATAACATATGCAAAATAGAAGGAAATGTTCAATTTTAACCAATGAAATCACTCTAAATGTTGATTTAGAAAATGAAATTTATGAGTGCAATGTTTTCCTAAATCAGATCTGAAATTAATGATCCAAATTAAGCTATCCACAAGTTCAATTTTCAATTGAAAAATTAGGGTTTTAGCAAAGTTAACCTCTAAATTTTTTTGAAATTTGCAAGAAATTGAAACTTGTAAATGTAAATTTGAATTTGAAATAGCAAAAACACTCAGATATGAGAACATAAATCAGAATAAAAGAATGTTGGATTCACGTTGGGTTCACCAAAATGTGGGGGTCGGAAAAGCGAGATCGGGTGACTAGGACCTAATCCCACTTTTGCCAGCACATTGGGAATACGAAAGAACCTGGGGAGATAGATCACTTTGGACACTTCTTGTGAGAAAGATAGAGCCAAGGATTATCTCTTAGGGTTTCTATTCCTCTTGTTGCAAATGATGAGAAAAACTAGGGTTTGAATTATCAACTAGACTAGGAGATAAAGAATGGAGCATAAATGAACTTTAAATTGAACAAACTTGCAGATCTGAAACTGAGCTACTGAAAACATGAAAGGGAGAGGATTGTGGATGTGTACCAAGGTGCCATGTCATTGTCCCTCATGGACTGACAGAAATCTGTAATTGAGAAACTGCAAATCTGAGATCCTGAAGCTGCAACCTATCAAATTTCACTGCAAAGTGGAGGGACCATGGCGCCACACCCCTGTCCTCGGCAGGACCAAGGTGCCACGCCCTTGTCCTTGACATTTTTATGCACTTTTGAGACTTCTGGGTGGTGTTGATGCCTTTTCCAGATCTGAAACTGCCTCTGGATGCCTATTTCTGCACATGCAACTGAAAAGGGAAGGTTTGGGTGACTATATAGGGTTTTGCCTCAGTCAAACCCCTATGTTGATTATTTCCACCTCCACAAATAGCTAATAATGTACTAAAAATGTGTGTGCTAGAACCTTGTGTGTATGCAAGATCCTAAATGATAAGAAACTAGAGCTACCCTACGCATGAGAGCAAACCCTAAATATAAATGTGAATGTAAATGACAATGCTTCAAACCAAATATGCTAAATGATCTAAAGCATGAATGTAAATATGCAAATTGATGTAAAGAAGCTCATACAAAGACATGAAATCATACCAATCCCCAAGGGACAGATATTGCCAGTAGATCTCCTATTACTCTTCAATGTCTTCAAGGCTCCTAATTGATGATGAATGCTTGATGAAATATTGTTGAATGTTGTTGAATGTTGTTGAAGACTCCACATAAGCTTCTCTTTCACTACATAGAAGGCTCCTTATGCTCGCTTTGTTGAGAACTCCCTTAGATTAGATAGATCTTAATTGCCTTCCAATGAAGAAAGAGACCTCTTATGTATGAAACCCTAGATCTTAATTTCGACTTGATTCCGCCTTTAGGCCAACCTAGGAATTGAATTTCCCGCCAATATTTTGGGGTTAATTATTATAATATTATAGAATTGTGCTCCCTAAATTTCAGGAAAAAAGCCAAGGACCATGTGCAATCTTGCCACGGTCCGACCAACTTTTCACCTAATTTTCAGGGTCGTTAGATATGATGATATTAGAACGAATCCCAAAGTTACAGTTGATTTTTAGGTGTTTTGATATGCGAAATCGAGTCTTAAAGGTCGAAATAGGACATAATTAGGGTTTATGATTAAATGATTTATTGGAGGAATAAAATAAAAAGGGGCACACTTAAGGTAAAGGGCCCAATTTTATAATGTGTGAAGTGGTGAAATGTGACTTTAGATTTAATTAAATTAATTAACTAATTAAATTCTTAAAGGGAAATTAGAAATGCAAGATGCAAGACGCACCAAGGCGGGTGGTAACCTAAGTGTGAAATTGTACCACCCTAGCAAGGGTGTATAATTTACGACACTACAAAAATGTGATGTGATTTGTTAAGGAGGAATTATCAAAGAAGTACGTGAAGAGACATGATGTCATTAACGAGAATGTATTAAAAATGAGATGGTATAATTTATATAATTGCTAAATAAAGTGACATGGTCATTAAAGGTCATAACCAATATTGATTGTGTTTATTGAAATAATACAACTTTTCTTTGAGAGGTTACATAAGAAATATTTAAGGGGATTAAAAATCATTTTTGAAGGGTGTTAGTGAATTAAAAAGTGAAGTTGATAATACCACGATCAGATCATTGATCTAATATAAATATCAGACTTTAGGATTCAAAGAAGAATCAGTAATGAAAATACAACCAATATAAAGAAGACTTTAATGCAGATTGGGAAGGAGATTATGTGCGGATTTTAAAGGAAGAAATTGAGCTTCATTTGTGATTAGAATTATGACAATGTGAAGAAAAGTCTGGTAATTAAATTTGTGTTGGTTTGAATTTATTACGGTGAAAATGATGATGATAAACTATTGCAAAACCACAAAAGATCCAACCACAAGCAAACCCTAATTCTACAATCAAGAATCCACCATACACCAATGAAGAAACCTAAGAACATGCAAATCAACAAATAAGATAATAATACCATTCGCATGCTAAGTAGGGTTTGAACTCCATTGATCATGTTTGATATATTTGCTCTTAGATTTTGTATGTGCACAAGAGCTCAACAAAGAACGGATTTTGGTTGTGAAGTCGCTTGATCACAATTAGGCTTGATTGCATATGTCATTAGGGTTGTGAAAGGATGAAAGGATCCTCTTATATAGAGAACACCTTAGAAAATGAAGGGATAATATTAAGAGGTGAAAAGATAAATGGTCGACCAAGATTTAAGGGTAAGTAGGAAAAATAATAAAATAATGAGAGGGTAGTTAGAGGAAAATTAAGAGATGAATGACACGAGTCATGGAGGGAAAAAGCTAAAGAATTAATTATATAAATAAAGATCTATTTAATCAATAGAGGAAGTGGGAACAATTAAATAATTTAGAGAAAGGATAATTTAAAGAAATAAAAATATTTAAATAGGGAAAGGCTAGAGAAGGCTTAATGAATTAATTAAATTAATATCTATTTAATTAATATAAGGCTCAGGATTAATATCTATTTAATTAGACTAAGGACAATTTTAGGTGTCTACATTTTGCTCCTCTTCGAGAAAATGCAACTTGTCGTATTAGCTCAAAGAAGATAAGATAAACTGATACAAAGTTGCCACAACATGGGAATAATATGTCTCCTCGAGAGATTGGATGAAAATTTTGAAAAAATATCGCAGACAATCTCTCGATAAGAAAGAAAAGCTTGAATAGGGTAAGGACAGGGTGACTGGGTCACACATGAGCGAAGAACTTACTCAAAAGGGATCAATGGATAACAAGAGAGTCACACAACAAACTAGGGTTACACAACCTATATACATGCCATGAGAGAAAACATCATCATTTGCATCCACAACTTTTTGAGAAATCAAAGCAGAGCAGAGCACTTAGAGAGCTTAGAGAGAAGTCAATAGTCAAGGAGAGATGGTAGTCAGATTGCACCAATTCGAGCACGTCTGACGGTTCAAGTAGACAAACAACATGGGTGAGTTGGTATGTAACTCAAACTTGCACATTCATTTTGTATTTATGGTGCATTTATTAGACTAGGAAAGTAGGTAGAACAAAAACACAAAAACACTAAATCAATCTTTAGGGTTAAAAATGCGTCTATGTCTAGTTTGAGTGCATATGTGGCACGCAACCGCATCTAGGTCAAGTTAAAATGCATTTGTGATTATAATCACGTCTAGGTAGCATGAAAGCATGTTTATGTCATAGGGTCACTTTTGGGTTGCCAAGGCACGTATAGGCATAGCAGTGTCGCATTTGTGTTAAAAAACACATTTATGAAGCATAAAATTGCATCTACGTAAAAACAACTCGTCTGTGTCTAAAAAGGCTAAAATTGGCATTTTTGTGATGAACATGTGTTGTCAATTAGATAAGGTACTTAGAGGATTCACTCAAATAGGTGCCCTAGGAAAGACAAACTAAAAACAAGGCTAGAATCAACAACCATGTGATAGACACGTATCGCCAATTGGATAAGTTGTTGAAAGGATTTACTCAACAAGTATCCTTAAGCAAATAGGTTTGCTAAGCTGAATATAGGATAAGTCGTCAAATTGACAAAATTCAGTGAGTGTTCTAGCAAGATAGGATCAAGTGCAATGTGATAAACATATACACCAAGATTTAGTTCCATGTGATAAACATAAGCACTAGGATAGAGCCTGATGAGCAACACCATGTGATAGACATAGGTACCACTAGGCTACGATAGGATAAAATAAGATAAGCAACACTATGTGATACACATGTGTACTACTATGATTGACGCAATTGGTTTGGTTGATTATAGGAATATCTTGAACAGTTGGAGTCTCAAGAGAGATTTATTATGACACAGCGGTTACGGCCAAACTTGATTACTGATTAATCACGCAACAATTGAGGCTATGGGATTGAGGCACATTATGTTCATGCCTGAGATTCGAGCGAACATAAGACTGTTGACTGCGTTGGTTGAGAGATGGTACTCAGATACCTGCTTGTTCCATTTACCGACTGGTGAGACATCAGTGACATTGGAGGATGTCTATAGGATACTGAGGATACCCATCACTGGAGAATTAGTGATGTATGATAGAGAGGGGGGTGTTGATGCAATGTGTCATCTTTGGAAACTTGAATTTAGAGATTAGGGTTGGGCATGTTAGCCAACAAACCATGTACAACATTGGTCAAGTGCTAGTTGTAGTGGTCGACAAGGTTATCGGCGGGTTCCTAATTCCTAACAAAGTTATGCACGATCTAGCTACAGGTTGGGGGAGGGCTCTGGAGATATTGATTACACAGACGACTAGATTTGCATGGGGGACAAGCTTTCTGGCTCACTTATATCATGATTTGCATCAATTTGTGTACCTCAGTGGTTGTGGATTAGGATGCAGGGTGACACTATTATAAATATGGGCCTATGAGCATATAGCAGTGACACAACCTGTGTACCTTAGATTTAGAGGACATAGACAGACATATGTACATATTAATAGTATGATTACTTCCTAGCCATAGATTAGGAAGCTAGAGTACTGGTGGCGAGTTATAGATGATATAGATATGGTTATATGGAGGTTGTATATAGATTGTGAGGCATGGGTGGAGGATGCTACAGAGTTACCATTTTGTTTCCGCAAAAAGTATCTCATTGGGCGAACACCATAAATTTTGGACAGGCATAGACTGGATAGGGTATCAAGGCAGTTTGGTAGAGTTCAGCAAATGCCACAAGGCTCTAGAGAGTTTGCGCAGATTGTGAGGGAACAGGTGCACTGGGGACCAATTTGTCTTATGATGTAGTGGTTTGATAGTTTGACGAGATGGTCCCTATGCCATCGGACATGCTACCGGATGTGGTTAATGTCAGCATGACAGCAGAGTGTGCAGCTTATTTCGTTGAGCATCCATTCCCATGATTGACAGGTCTAGGGGAGGTCCTAGCAAATGAGGATGATGAGGATGACGAGGATTGAAGGGTGGGAGGAGGAGACGGAGGAGAGAAGGGGTGAGGAAGAGAGTACTGAGAGTGCAGAGAGAGGGATATGACAGTGGGGACAGGCAGGGCAAACCATTGAGGCTACCTAGACGGGGAGGAAGACAACCTCTACAGGCTAGAGTGGCATAGGTACAAGTGCAGGTTGCTATTCATGGTGGACAAGGATAGGAGGGATAGGGACAAGACAAGCCTAGATAGGATGACCTAGAGAAAGTCAAACAGGAGGAGGGAGGGGCAGGAGGGGATGAGGAGGAGGGTGAGCTACTCATGTTACAAGAGCTCTTATAGGGATTGGCTAATGAGATCGATGATCTTAAGAGAGAGATGACTTGATTGAGGTGACAGCTACAAGAGGCCAGGGATGAGAGAGTATGGGCCATTGAGCGGTGTACAGTCACTGAGGATACACTCAGGGCAGCCAAGGCCACATTACAAGGAGACACAAGGTCGAGCTATGCTTACTGCATCAAATTCGAGGAGGAGATCACCTACTGAATGAGCCTCTATGAGGCAGCAGTTCCTCCTCATTTGAGAACAAGCAGTACAGGCGGGCATCCCAGACCATGACAATAGGTCAGGATTGAGAAAGGGCATCAACTAGCAGAGGTTTAATGGGGCCACCAGCACCACCAGCAAGGTCCACGGGAGGGGCCATCGAGATCATCCAAGGGCTAGACCTTCAAGTGCTTAGATTCCTTCGAAGCCTACCGATTCCGAGGGAGGGAGTTCATCATAGCTCTCTTGGATCCAGTTTTGTATGATGATATGGACTCCTTCGAGTGATTTTGTAGCAATATGATTTTGACCTCATTGTATCATGACACATTATATTTTTGGTGTATATATGAGATGGCCTATTCCTTGCGGCAGTTATATACATGTGTACCTATGTGATGCATATTCTATAATGTTATGATGCTTTCATATGTTTTATGACATTTTTATGTTATGGATGTATGTTCTACCATGATTATGCAATCACTTTCTATGTAATGCCTATATGATGATTATCATGACTATGAGATGCCATCTATGTGAATGATGTGATGCATTTTATTTTTGTGCGTTTTATGTTTATGTTATGCATGATGCAAGTGTATATGTAATAATGCAAATGGATGTATGAAAATCATGGATATATAAAAATGATGCTTATATGATGTGTGAATGAGTGGTGTGTGCGAGATGTGATGCTAATATGATTTCTATATGCATGTAATAAGATGTACTAACATGTGGTGATGCAGATGAACACTACATGAAATGCGGATATATTTGGCGTGTCAGTATACTCAATCGTGCTATATCAGACTACACGAGACTCAAGACGGGGAAATGGAGGACAAATGAGAAAAGGAGGATGAAAGGTAGAAGATATGGAGGTGAAAGAGCTTCTTGTGCTATTATCATCATTGAGGTTTATTATGGCAAATAGGTTATGACCATCCAAGTATAGGTTCGACCTAGATAATCATCATACCCTTTGCATGGAGATCAGATACTCACAAACAAGGAATGTGTCAGTTCACTCTAGACTCACAATGTCTTCATATCCTTAGACGAGCCATAGTATTACTAAAAGACAATCCACAAATAGAAAAATAGGTGAACATACCCCATCATCGTCTTTCCAGTCAAAGACATCCTAGAGATAGAAACTCTAGTCGGAGACATCTTGGAAAAGTTAAAAGACATCACCACAAAAGATAAAATCAAAGACTTGACATCAACATAAATTGAAATCCTCAAGTTATTAGTGTTTCTTGCCACATATGTTAACATGTTTGATCTGGTCACAATATTGGTATCCTGATAAAGGACAAATAATGTTGAAAATCTTCTTGTTGTCAAAGTCTTGCTGAAAGATTCGATTTGTTGAAAGCTTATTGTTGCTTGCATCTTTCATGAAATTGACTGAATCTAAGAAACTGATACTTTATTGTGGATCAATGATGCAAGTGATCTTTTATTGTGGACTGTATGCAAAAAGGAGGAATGAAAAGACAATGCTCCTAAAAACATGTGATGCTTAGGGTTCCACTTCCATCACTAGATTTAGGATGTGCTGCCAGTTACAGATTGGACCTAATTTATCAGGAAAGGAAAGGGTGAAAAAGGTTTATTATGGATGGCGAACCAATCTTAGGTAGATCAATAACAAGCCATTATGGGAATGGGTAAATTTTATTATGGAATGATAGGTTGTGAATGTGTGCAAAGTGAAAAGGCGAAACTGAATCCTGAAGGAGGGAGGAGGAAAAGTCCCTACACATGGCGTCGGTAACCCGTTTTAACTATGGGCACCACCGAAGTGGTTTTCACCATGGGCACCACTGAAGTGGTTTTCACCATTGGACAAATTAATTCTCTTTACTTTATTAATTTTTCAATTTTTTTGTGTCACAAGGTACCTGTTTACCAAGTTTTCACCAAGTAACGATTTTTATATTATTTTTTGTATTTTTGATATTTTTTATTTTTTTTTATTGAGATACTCTAAAAAACAATGTAAAACCTATGAAGGTGAATTATGTTTATAGGATCCTCCAAAGGCTCTTTGTCTATTGTTGAGAGCTGATATGCACCTAATCCATATATTGTTGTGATGTAAGGGCCAAGCCAATTTGTTTCAAACTTACCCTTTTACTCTTTGTCTTGCTAATTTTTAGGATTTTCTCTAAGGACCAAGTCACCCACCTCAAATGTGAGAAGCTTTACCTTGTGATTATAGCTACGACTCATTTGTTGCTAATATGCTTTGAAATGGCTAAAAGCAGTTTGTCTATGCTCATCTAGTAATTCAAAATCTTGTAAGTAGGAGACCTTATAGTCTTCATCATTGATGAGATCGCGCAAAGAGACCTGTAGACAAGTGGATAAGGAGTGGCTCTAGTAGGTGTGTGGACACTTGTATGATAGGCCCATAGTGCGAGGTTGAGTTGAATATGCCAATTACGACCAGCGTCATTGACTGTCTTCTTTAGGATTTTGAGGATAGTTTTATTGGACGCCTTGGCTTGACCATTACCTTGGGGTAATATGGAGTTGAAAAGCAATGATGGATATGAAATCGATCACAAAGCTCACGAATGTCCTGATTCTTGAAAGGGTATCCATTATTTGTGACAATGAAAAGGGTGACATTGTATTGGCAATTGATATAGTTGAGGATAAAGGTTGCAATCTGCCTTTTAGTGACTTGGGTGAGAGGAATGTCCTCAATCCACTTCGTAAAATACTTTGTGGTTGTGATGATGAATTTATGGCCATTGGAAGAGGGAGAGTGAATCTTGCCCACGAGATCGAGCCCCCACTGGCAAAAGGGCCATAAAGTGGCAATAGACCGAAGTTCTTGTGTTGGTGTATGAATAAGGTCTCCATGAATTTAACATTGCTTACACTTTCTAACAAACTGATATGAGTCTTTTTTCATAGTAGGCCAGTAGTATCCAGTCCTCATGAGTTTCTTGGCTAAAGTCAAACCACTAGAGTGAGCACCACATATACCTTTGTGAATCTCACATAACGCAATTTGAGCTTCGTCACTTTCTAAACATCTAAGGAGAGTACCATTTAGACCCCCATCAATAAAGGGTATCGACTAAGATGACATAGCGTGAAGATTGGCGAATGAAGGTACAACGTTGATTGTTGGAAAAGTCAGGTGGAAGGATATTGTTATGGAGATAAGTGAAAATGCTTCTGTACCAATGGGAATTGGGACCAACGACACATCATTTATGCATGAGTGATCTCATACGAGGGAACCAAAAGATTATCCACCAAGAACTCATAGCAGGTCTCTTTCTGAGGCATGTCAATCAAAGAGGAAATAGTAGCCATTGCATCAACAGCTCCATTATTGTCCCTTGGAATTTGTTCAAAGACTATCTGTGTGAAATATTGTTTGAAATCATCCACTATTTTCTTGCATGGCATTAACTTTTCATCTTTAGTCTGGTAGTCATCATTTGCTTGGCAAATCACAAGTTGAGAGTCCCCAAAAACATGAAGTTTCTGGATCTTCCATTGAACTACGATTCGTAGACCTATTGTTAATGCTTCATATTCTGCTATGTTGTTTGTACAAGGGGATGATAATCGATAAGACTTAGGAATGGAATCCCCTTGAGGTGTGATGAAGAGGATACCTTCCCCTATGCCATGTGTGTATGAACCATCAAAATATAATTGCCAAGGCTTTGAATTTGTCACCATGAAGATAGATTCGTCTGGGAATTCTGAAACAATAAGAATGTCATCAATCATAGGTGCATCTACTAGCTAATTTGCAATAGCTTGTCCCTTAATGGCTTTTTTGTCAACATATTCAATATCAAACTCGTTCAACATCATGATCCATTTAGCCAATTTACCTGTGAGTGTTGCCTTGTTGAGAAGATATTTGAGTGGGTCAATTCTTGCAACAAGCTTTGTTTTGTGAGTTAGCATGTAATGATGCAATTTATGCGAGGCAAAAACCACGGCAAGACACATGCACTCAATTCAAGTGTAATTAAGCTCGTAACCAACCAATGTGTGAATGATGTAGTATATAGCTCGTTCCTTTCCATCATGATCCTATTGTGCTAAGAGTGCCCCTAGTGTTGTCTGTGTAGCTAATATGTAGAGTAATAGGGGCTTTCCGTGAATAGGTGGTGTAGTCACTTAAATCTGTCCATTTTAATTAAATGAATATTTCGTATTTATTTGATTAAAAATCCACTAAGCCATCTGTTAATTAAATTAATATTTAATTAATTCATCTTCAAAGATTCTCCTATTAATTAAATAAATTATTCAATTTATTTTAATTAATTCATTAAACCAATTTCAAATCAATTAAATGAATAAATCATATTTATTTCATTTAAATCCCCTATTCCTCTTTGAAATATATTTAATCAAACATTTATTTAAATCATCTATCCTCTCCCACTTGCATTTTCCTACAAATGCAACTTGCACACATTTATTGAAAAAAATGAATTTTATTTTAAATAAAAATCATATTTTCCCTCACCCACCAAACCTACTTGCAAATCTAATCCCCTTCTAGATTATTCTAACCCCTTCCTAATTAACCTAATCCATCCCCTAATTATTGTCACATTCCTAAGCAACATGAAGTCACTTCTCAAAGACTTCAAAGTCTTTGAAAAAGCATTTAATGCTTTGTGTGTTCAAAAATTTAACCTTCAAAGTCTTCCAAAACTACTAATGGCTCTTACATGACCATTAATGGCTCTGACATAACCATTTATGGTTATTTCAACTTGCACTCATGTGTCTCCTCAAGCATTTATTGCTTTGACCATGGTTATCCCTTTTGTCTTTGCACAAGAGTTTATCCATTGGATAAAAGCTTTATTCTTTGAATAAAGAATTTATTCATTCAACTAACCTTGACCCTAACCCCCAAGTTAACTCCCAGGTCATGTCAAGCATTTAATGCTTATTCCCTCTCCTCTCAACCTATCTCACATTGACACTTGTCATCCTGAGATTGGGTTGAAAGTCCTCACATGGATCTCAAATCATTCAATCCTGACCCTTGTTGAGATTACTCAATCTCAACCATCCGTTGCTCCATTTTTCCTATAAATAGAGCCCATTTCTTCATAATTCAGATCCTGAAAACTTGTATGCATTTAAGCTATAGGCATTTTGAGAGAGCATTTTAGCATAATCAACTCATATATTGTCATTTTGGTTAAAATAGATCATTTTAGTATCAATAGCATAGTATTAGTTTTTTATTCACATTTAGAGCAAATACTTCAATCTCAAACCTCCATAAGCATCCATAGTGCAAAAAGTTGTTGAGAGCTACACTATTTTGGAACTTGGAGAGGAGAGGAACAAAGAAGAAGGAGCCAAGAGTATGGTAGAAGGCATTTGGAGATGTCTTCTTGCATTTACATTCGTAGTTAAGTGTTTTACTTTGTTCTTGGTGTCTCTTTTGATATGTCTGCTTAGGTTGATCTTTGGTTGAATAACACTAACCTTAATACTTGTTTCTTGTTGTTTGTGTGTTATACTACCACAGGTTTTGATCTAACACTTGCCCTTTTTGCAGAGCATCATTTGGTGAACCCAGCATGAATCCAAACACTTAAAAAACACTTCCTTTTTTTACAACATGTTTGAATTTTGAATTTGACACACAGGTTGCACTTTAGCGTTTTTTATCACGTTGTAGCGTTATTGCAACTTGTTGTTCTAGCGCTATTGTTCTTACAATAGCGCTATTGTTCTTACAATAGCGCTATTGTACCAGGTTTAGCGCTATTGACCTTGTTTCAGCGTGTTTGAAATTATTTTGGCGCTTTTGATCTTGTTTTAGCGCTATTGCTTTCGCTGTCAAAATTTTACTTTTAGCATTGTTGTGTCTTTATTAGTGCGTTTGTGTTAAATAGCGCTTTTGTTTAAACACAGAGTAGCGCTATTGTAACAGAACGTTGTAAAAAAGACCCTGTAACCGAAAAAGTAAAAATTCTTAGGCTTGTAGAAGCCCACCATAGGTTCAGTTTTTACTAACTATTTATTTCTTGTGCAGGTCTACAACCAACTTCCTTAAAAATCAAAAATTGTTTTTGGTGTTTTAAAATTGAACAAAACAAAATTTGTTTTCTTGCAAGCTTAGGATCAAATTTTGTATTTGGTGCTCTAAAATTGAACAAAACAACTTTGCTTATTGCAAGTTTAGGCTTAATTTTTTATTTGGTGCTTAAAATCAACAAGACAAACTTATTTTCTAGCATCAAACTTTAGCAAAAATTTACAATCCACACTTCAATTTTTGGTGCAAATAAAACTCACAATCAACTTGTTTCAGTTTTTTTTTTGCAAAGCGATTTTCCTTCATGCATACGTGCTTCAAATTAAGTTGACCAGGATTTTCAAAGTTCTAGTTTACTCAACACTTTGCATTTGAAGTTAAAAAGAACACCATGATTGTTGGAGCAACATCTCCAAATAGTTAAAACACATTGCGATGGCAAGTTAAAAAGAACAAGTGCAATTCGTATTTGGCACGCTTGTGCAAAAAAAGTTGGTCGAGTGGTCCTACTTCTAACACACACTATCCTCTCCCTTGGCTTTCGTGGTTCTAGGTGCAAGAGAAAAGTGTTAGTAACACTCAAAATTTTATCTTTTTAAGAGAGGCCTGTCAAGAGACACATCACTCTTGGGAACAACCTCGCGTAGTAAATCCTTCGAGCCGCTATAGAAATCAGGTGAGAGCGAAAGCTGTAGCCTTGAGTATAGTTGTTCCTACAGTGTAACTTGTCGAAAGGACAAATAGGCCCCACCACAAGTTACAAGGCTCTTAAGTCACTGCAAAATGAACTTATGTCCAAAGACATCGAAAATGACTAAACACCTTTAAGTAGTAGCCTACCCGTTCTATTGATTGAGAATATTTGAGATACAATTCAGTGCAAGAGCATAGATGGTTTTACTCCCAAGATACTCACCATACATATTTCATTGAGTAGAAACATAGCTTTTTGAAAAGTCACTTGTGGCTTGATAAAAGTGGTGACTCCCCCATCATAAAGATCATCTATTTGTTATGCTCACGCAAGACTTAGTATATCACATCCTTACCTGCCACGACGGGATTCATAAGGTATGTAGTACCAAAGTTGAAGAAATATCAAGATGTGGGTTGAATTTATCACAACTGGCCAATTGACCTTAGGGATACAAAGTGTTTGAGGTGTTTTCGTTTTAGTCAAGACCAAGTACAAATTGAGCCAACTTCAGGCTTTGGAAAGAAAAGCACCTAAAATACACTTAAAGAAAAGGATCATAAAAAGTCCAAGGATTGGGTTGATCTAGACCCATACTCATTTGTGCCTCTAAGGAAACATTCTTGTGTTTGTATGCTTGCTTTGTTTTCTTGTCAAAGAATAATCAAAAAATCAATTCCAAAACAAATATTCATCCAACCAAACATTTTTCAAAAACAATCAAAAAGATCAAAAACAAAGAAAAGTATCAAACTTTATGACCATTCTTCACATCTTGCGAAAGAAGAATCATCATCAGAACATCAACTTGAAAAGAAGACCATTGAGCTCAAAGGCTTTGACCAAAAGGAGGAAATTCTTCTATCTAAATAGACAAATATTTGTCTCTCATAGACTTTTTTTACGTCACATGCGTCTCTACCTTCAAGGCAAAACAAATGAATTTGATTCAGAATCATTAAACTGCAAGGCTTTTATGCAATATAGAACTTTGAGTTATCACAAAAAACCAAGGAGGCAAGATTAATCCCAACTTCTTCCCAAACATTTGTATCACATACAACATAACTTGAGAAATGCCACCAAAATGTAGTCACATAAATCTGTCCATTTTAATTAAATAAATATTTTGTATTTATTTGATTAAAAATCCACTAAGCCATCAGTTAATTAAATTAATATTTAATTAATTCATCTTCAAACATTCTCCTATTAATTAAATAAATTATTCAATTTATTTTAATTAATTCATTAAACCAATTTCAAATCAATTAAATGAATAAATCATATTTATTTCATTTAAATCCCCTATTCCTCTTTTAAATAAATTAAATCAAACATTCATTTAAATCATTTATCCTCCCCCACTTGCATTTTCCTACAAATGCAACTTGCACACATTTATTCAAATAAATGAATTTTATTTTAAATAAAAATCATATTTTCCCTCACCCACCAAACCCACTTGCAAATCTAATCCCCTTCTAGATTCTTCTAACCCCTTCCTAATTAACCTAATCCATCCCCTAATTATTGTCACATTCCTAAGCAACATGGAGTCACTTCTCAAAGACTTCAAAGTCTTTGAAAAAGCATTTAATGCTTTGTGTGTTCAACAATTTAACCTTCAAAGTCTTCCAAAACTACTAATGGCTCTTACATGACCATTAATGGCTCTTACATAACCATTTATGGTTATTTCAACTTGCACTCATGTGTCTCCTCAAGCATTTATTGTTTTGACCATGGTTATCCATTTTGTCTTTGCACAAGAGTTTATCCATTGGATAAAAGCTATATTCTTTGAAAAAAGAATTTATTCATTCAACTAACCTTGACCCTAACCCCCAAGTTAACTCCCAGGTCATGTCAAGCATTTAATGTTTATTCCCTCTCCTCTCAACCTATCTCACATTGACACTTGTCATCCTGGGATTGGGTTGAAAGCCCTCGCATGGATCTCAAATCATTCAATTCTGACCCTTGTTGAGATTACTCAATCTCAACCATCCGTTGCTCCATTTTTCCTATAAATAGAGCCCATTTCTTCATAATCCAAATCCTGAAAAACTTGTATGCATTTAAGCTATAGGCATTTTGAGAGAGCATTTTAGCATAATCAACTCATATATTGTCATTTTGGTTAAAATAAATCATTTTAATATCAATAGCATAGTATTAGCTTTTTATTCACATTTAGAGCAAATACTTCAATCTCAAACCTCCATAAGCATCCATAGTGCAAAAAGCTGCTAAGAGCTACACTATTTTGGAACTTGGAGAGGAGAGGAACAAAGGAGAAGGAGCCAAGAGTATGGTAGAAGGCATTTGGAGATGTCTTCTTGCATTTACATTCGTAGTTAAATGTTTTACTTTGTTCTTGGTGTCTCTTTTGATATGCCTGCTTAGGTTGATCTTTGGTTGAATAACACTAACCTTAATACTTGTTTCTTGTTGTTTGTGTGTTATACTACCACAGGTTTTGATCTAACACTTGCCCTTTTTGCAGAGCATCAGGTGGCATCAACACTAGTGGACTTAGGAGATAGTCTTTGAGAATCTGAAAGGTGTGTTGACATTTATCATCCCATTTGAACTTGATATTTTTGTGAAATGCTCAAAAGGATGACATTTATCTGCAAGTTGTGTTATGAATCTGCGTATCGATTGAATTCTTCCTTGTAAAGATCGAAGTTGGCCGATATTCTTCGAAGGTGGCATTTCCAATATGGCTCTGACTTTTGCTGAATCTACTTCAATTCCCCGTTGTGAGACAATGTATCCAAGGAGCTTCTCAAAAGTCACCCCAAAAAACACTTATTGGGATTTAATCTGACTTTGTACTTTTCCAAGCGTTCAAAGATTATTGATAAAATGTCCAAAAGTATTTCCCTTGTGACTGATTTGCCCAAGAGATCATCAACATAGTCTTCCACAGTGATGTGCATGAGATCTTGAAAGATGGTTGCCATGGCTCTTTGATATGTTGCACTTGCATTCTTTAATCCGAAGGGCATGACATTCTAACAAAAGGTACCCCAAGGACAGGTAAATGTTGTTTTATGTTGATCTTCAGATGTTATTTTAATTTGATTATACCGGAAGAATCCATCCATTAGTGACAACATTGCATGGACAGATGTGAGATCAACTATTAGATCAATGTTTGGCAATGGAAAGTCATCTTGGGACAAGCCTTGTTAATATCTCTGCAATTTGTACATATTCTGATGTTGTGGTATGGTTTGCTGGAAGGTACAAGATTAGAAATCCACTCAGGGTAGTCAATCAGTTAGATGAAGCCAACATCCAACAATTTCTCAAGTTCCACTTTTACTAATAGTTCCACCCAGAGATGCATCTTGCGAAGTTTATGTTTTACCAGTTTGGCACTTGGAGTGACTATCAAATGATGCATAACAAAATCAAGATCTAATCCAAGCATTTCGGCATACGACCATGCAAAGTTGATTTGTCGCTCTGTAAAGAATGTTATAAATTTTGGTCTTTCAATTTCTGTCAAAGACTGTACCAAGAAGATGTGTGGTACATCCTTCGTGCCAATGTTTGTTTTGATAGATTCTTCAATAAACATGGATGATTTTTCTTCATATGATGTTATGGGGAGAATGTCAAACCTTCCATCCTCAAGCGCCTCAGAGAAGTTTTTACCGTCGGATGCGTCCTTTATTTTTACTTTTTGGGGTCAGACAGTGCCACAATGTGATTTTCACCATAAGACCCATGATTTGTTTTTATTTTTATACTTTTGCAACCAGAAGGTTTGGCAACCTCTCCAAAATATGTCACGCTATCGAGTTCTATGATGTATCCTTCTTTGTGGTCCACGAGTGGAAGATCATCTCATATACCAAGGTAGTCAATAAAGGCCTCTTCGGTTTGGAATGTGTCAAGTCATGGAGGTCCTTGTTGGTCCCAATCAATGAGTTGTGGATGAACAAGGGGAAGGCCATCACTGTGTTCAAAGTCAACGAGTGTGAGGGTAAAGACACAAGAGTCTACAGATATTTCAATGCAATCATTGAGGTCATCATTGCTACTCTCCTCATCAGTCTTGATTGTAAACGAATCCAAATCGACGTCCCTAGAAGGACACTCAGCAACAGGAGTCTTCACTCTTTGCAATTTTGACCTAGAGCTTCAAGACGTAGAGGCGTTAGGATCCCAAAATATTTTTATCCATGGTTCTCCACTATCTTTCTTTTCTTTAAATGTAGAATCAAATGATGTTGTTCGACCAACTCTGAATTGCTTTCTAAATTTATCTTCTTTAGTAGGCTCGCCTAATTCTCTGAATATTTTTGTAAGCTCATAGTCACTAGATGGCTTGTGTGAACCCCATTCCCATTCATTAGAGTCTATGGAATAGCGTGTCTCTTGTTGTTGGTCATTAGTGGAGATAGAACCTATGATTTGTAATGTTGTTTGGGAATTAAGACCACGCAATCTCAATGGTGCAAATCCAAGTCCATTGGTGTGTTGCTTCTTTTGTACTAGCTCTGGTTGCAACGGCTCAACAATACCTTTCTTTTGTAACCCAAGAGGGCCTTTTTCCATCATATCCAAACTTTTCTAAGAACTTAAAACCTTTTCCATAGTTCTCGCATGGTATTGTGATGTGGTCTTGTTTATAGATTCTTCTTCAGGTTCCTTATAAAGCATTTTGTAAAGGTCTTCTTCTCCCATCTCACCCCATTTCTTGAATGTAGTGGGATCCCACTTTATTATGATTGTGGATACTTTCTTTGAAGGATGTGGTCGTCCATAGTCCTTAAGAGAATCCATTAGTTGACTCAAGTACATGGTTTGATTCAAGTTATACTCTCCCATGCCTTTGTCCTTGTATTTTCCTTTGAGCTCTCCTTGTTTTGATGTAGAAACTTTAAATGATTCTGGATCAACATATGCTAAAGATGGAGTTGCTTCTCTATTAATTGGGACTATTACTTCTAGTCATGGTTGCACGTTGTTGTAACATAAGAATGGAATTGGATCACCTTTGACTGTCACTTTAACTCCATTATGTGGTAATTTTATACATTGATGATATTATGATGGTACTACTCTCATTTCATGTATCCATGGACATCCCAAAAGTATGTTGTATGTGAGATCAAGATCAAGGACTTGACAAACCACATCCTTTGCCATTGGCCCAACACTTAAAGGTAAGGTGATTGTTCCTTTAGATGAGCATTCATCATCATCATAGGCTTTGATGGTGATCTTATTTCTTGAATCCACGATTTGTTCAGAGTATCTCAATTATTTGATAGTGTTCAATGTGCAAACTTTTAGACCTACTCCTCCATCTATCAAGACTCATTTAATACGATTCTCATGGAGAAAGGCTTCAATATGGAGATGTACATTGTGTGGTTGACATGGAGATGTGTCATCGACTTCTATGAATGTAAGGCAATGTGGAATGGAAAGGTATCTCAACATGGCTTGAAACTGGTCCACGTTTAGATCAGTAGGTACGGAGGTTTCTCTCAATGCTTTATCAAGAATAGCTTTATGTGAAGGGGAGATGCGCAAAAGCTCAAGGATGGAGATAAGGGTAGGTGTCTTCCCTAATTGGTCTACAAGGTCGTACTCATTATTGGTAGATGATGAAGTTGTGGTCTTGGATGAAACATCGTGCAAGGTAACTTTACCCCGTTGAGTCATAACATTGCATTCAGGGGTTTCATCATTGGATGATGAAGATGATGATCCAATGCCTTTCAAAACAACTTTACCTCTTCGAGTAGGACCTCTGAGAGTTTTGCCCTTTATAATAATGGTAGAAACATGATTGTCCATTGAAATATAATTGACTATGTAATCATAGTATGTAGTAGTATAATTGGCATTGTTATTCGATTTAGAAGCTTTTCCCTTATCATGCTTTGGGAATATTTCCTTGAACATCGGATGTTCCTCATTGAAAGTGTGACCATCAACTTCTATGTTGCCCTTGTCAATAAGATCTTGTATGATGTTATTCAATCTATGACAATTGCTAGTCTTATGTCCTTTGCTTCACTTTTGGTTCATAAGGTGGATTGTTTGGTATTGTTATAAGCTTGTTTGCAACCAATTTCTTAAATGTTGTCTCAATTGGCTCACCCAAAGGAGTGTATTTTCTTGGAGGCTTTGATGGCCTTTGAGCATTCACTTGATTATTGGAATTAGATGAACTTGCACTAAGGAAAGTTATCTTTGTTTTTACCACACTTGCATCTACTACCCCATTGTTAATGATGTTCTTGTTTTTGTTCCAAAAGCGGGGTTTATCTTTCCCATTTGAGTCATCTTTGTTGTCTTTGAATAGCTTAATGGTACCTTGCTCAATAAGGACTTTCTCAACTGCCAATCTCTTTTCAATGAGTTCCTTAAAAGTAGACAAACAAGCTTTTCTTAATTAATATCCAATGTCCTTGTTGACGTTTTGAGTGAACATTTCCACCTTTTACTTTTGTGGGATATCACAAGAGCATCGACTAGCTAAAATTCTCCACTGCTGTAAGAATGATGCAAAGGACTCTCCAAATGTATAAATTTTAGTGGCATGATTAATGCATACACCAATTAATGATGGAGGTTACACTCATGTAACACAAGTTTATAATGTAGTTCAAAGCATGTGAAGAGAGATGTATGGATGGATGGGCAGATTTGGAGGGAATGCATAAAACTATAATGCCATTACATTTCTTATTAATATAAAACATGCTATTGTGTCATATTCTTGGAACTTTTCTTATGTGTGTATTATTCACCTTATAATTTAACTAATCATGTGAAAATATAGGCTTAGTGTTACTCTACATAGAGGTCCAGTTAAACCTAACGTGCATCTCAAGTGAGCAGCCTCTAAACTAATATCCCGATATAAGGTAGTGTAGCTATGATCTAACCGCACACATCAAAATAATCAACACTGCCCATATAAGTCATTTGCTTAATAAATTCAAATCTTTTCGCAAAATAGCCTAAGGGAATTTCGTTCAATTCTAACAACCAAAGCACAATCCTAAAGAGATGTATCTCAAGAAACAAAGGAAACAATTTAATCTTGCAATCAAGAACTCCGTGTCTATACAATGCTTCTATACGAAGTGAAAGGAGAAGCAACATCATTTGCCAATGAATTATATTCATGCAATATCTTCCAACAACTTAACTATTTTTCCTCTCCAAATTGATTCAAGGCATCAATCATTCTATGTTATACTTTAAATTCTAAAATTGCGGTCAACAACTCTTGTCATACTTCTCACAAAATGGGGCATATTTAGATGTTTGTAAATGCAATATTTCATGTTAACATGAACATTCTTTAATTCAACAATTTCCTTCACAAATATGTAATTAAGGAATTAACATATTTTAGATACACATATCTTCAAACAATGATTTACAATATAAAATTCCCATTTAAAAAGATAGACAAAACATCGCTTCTCTTATTGAAGGGAGATACATAATTTAGTAACATCTTTTGGATAAATATATCTTCAAACAGTCATTTATAATGTAAAGTGACCATGTAAAGCGACCATTTAGAAGGCTAGAAAAGAGAAGGAATCAGAGACATCATTTTCTGTGAAGAAAACTGTCAGGGGAACCAGTGTACAACTACGTATATTGCAAGTAAAAGAAACGAAGCATAAGAATTAGTGATTGTACACTCAGTTTCATCTGTTAAATAGTGGGGCATAGTTTACAACATACTATACTTCTGCCACTTGATATCCAGAACCCTTGTTAGATTCAGGCTGATTTTCTCTATTATTTAAAACTGCAAAGAAATTGTAACGAAAATTCATTTTATATGCTTGCTGAGGAAGATTATCTCCAACAATCTTCGGCTTCAGCTTATTCCAGCTTCCACAAATATGCAACTCCCATCTTCTGTTTTAATCATTCCAAGTGGAACTGGACATATTTTCAAAGGTTATACAATGCTCACAATGCTTTGAGGGAACATATAATACTAAATGGCCATACAAGGCTACCACAGACGACCTATAAAAAATCACATATTTGAAGACTTGTCATTTATCAAATAAAAAAGGAGCTCTAAAAGGCTAAAAAGAACGTCAAATCCAAGGTATGCTCTCAAATGCTAAAGCATCAGAGGATAACTTCTCAATTTCCTAGACAAGAAGCTATCGGAAGAGAAAACAAACAAGGTTAATATATGCAATAATAAGCTGTTCACATTACTAGCCACAAAAGAATACATGTCTAATTCATTATTGCCAAGAACTTCCTTGCTCTTAAGAAAATTAAATGCATTTGGTTAAATCAATTTTGCTATTAGTGTGAAGGTCATTTTAAAAGCTAAACATTACAGTGCATATAATAATAATGTAAATAGAATCAGAACAATCTCACTGCAAGTTAAAAAGAATTGACAATGTCAGTAGGTTATAATCTCATTGATGAATCAGCCTTAATATGAAGAAGCAGCAAAATTTAAAAAAATAAAACGCACTCTGAAATATTAAGTATCCTATGGCATGAAATCATACCTCAATGAAATCTAATAGTTGACACAGAACCAGATTGGGATGATTCAGAGACCAATTCAACAATAGGCTTCCCAATTGAAGTGATAGGTCCCATGGATGGCCGTTCCATAAACACTGCAGAGGAATGGAAGTATAAACTTCCACTGGCTGAGGCTCTGAAGATAGTTGCTGGATGAGACAAACAGCTCTTATTCAAAGGACCTAGCATAGAAGACTCTTCATGATCCCACTAAGGGCTTCTACAACTTCAGGGATTTTAGCAACCGATCCTTCCAGATTAATAGCATGGTACTCCAACCCAGTCCACTGAGAGATTAATGCAAAATGAGGACGCCTGTAAAAGCTACTTATTATCTCCAGCACCACTGTGCCAGGCCTTGCAGAAATAATGTGAGTGAGAGCAGCCCCATGTGCCCCCACAATAACTGAAGCCGCTTGCACAGCCCGCACTTGATCTATCATAGCCATATGAGCAAAGAGCCCATTGACAATCTTCACCTTACATTTTGAATAGCTACTAGCCCATTTTTGTAATGCATCCAGAACTTCCTCTTCATTTCTCAGTCTCGATTCCACCTTGCCTCCATGACGAGGATGAGCTAAATAATGTTCGCGCCGCATGAAAAGGACATTGTGAACTGAAGTTGACCTGAAATTTTTGTTTTCACCAGATAAAAGCCCAAAGGCTGCCCTGAACATCTCTCCATATTCAACCAGCCTTGCAGTTTTCCTGTCCTCAGGTTTCTGTTTCAGTTCACTTACAGAGCAACCATAGCACGGTATGCTTTCAGTAAGTCCCTTGAACAAAGCAGTTTCATAGCCCAATGGTGTAAGAAGCACATGGCGAAAACATACAGGCCCAGAAAAGTGTTTAGCATATGCGACACTTGTAAATAAGGCCTCCCAAGCATCATCCATAGGGGACTGCAAAAAAAATCAGTTGAAAATGAATCACAGGGATAAGCAACCATAATAATCAGAACTTGCAACTACCTCAACATGTCCAAAACTGCCTCAATTTCAAAGAATAACTAGAATTCATATTGTTAATTGACATACTCAATTGTGAGACTGGACTGTGCATACCAATGTACATTGGAAGCAGAAACCAAAATATCAACCAACATATGTAGCATTTGTCAACAAGGCAAACATTGATATGACTGGTGACCTTGGCATGTGAAATGTACACAGGCATTAAAATAAAATCTGACAGCAACATGACAGAGATCAAAATTGGCACCATTCCATTCTTTATTTAAAATAAATAATAAATTAAAATATTAAAATATATATCCAGGGAGTCCCATGAGACCAAAGGGGTACAAAGGGTGCTGCCTTTGCGCCTATAAGGATGGACTTCCTAGGCACCCTATTGTAAAGAGCCCTCATACTCTCTGTCTTGATAAATAGATGAATTAATCACAAGGAAGAGGATAATGGTGGCAAAGTTGAGGAAAATGGTGATAGGATACCTCACAAGGTATTCCACCTCATTTGGATGGCACAAGCCACATGAGGCCAAGGGGGATAAGGTCTGCCCTTGGCCCTAGGGTAGAGGGTCTCTGGAACACCCCACTTAGTCATCCTATCCTATGCCCTTCTATGATTGAATTCTCTCAAGCATAATTTAATCTTGTAATTAGGACTATGCTTTATATATATATGATTGGTGTTTTCTAAGTAATAGATCTATTTAATAAATTATGATAATGTGTATTTCCTAACTTACCTGCAGGGTTTCAATCAAAGTAACAGGTATCTCTAAACCCTACTCTACCTCAATTAGGGTACTTATAATTTGGGGACATTATATCTACTTAGCATTCATTACCCTCTCAATGTGGAATTGTCTCCATACTATCAAAGTTGGCCAATGATCATGCTCAAAAGTGTCTCCCTGACCTTCGCAAGTCATCTCAAGACAATTGTGCTGAAGGAAAATCAAATATCAGCAACCTGTTCAAAAATTAAAAATAAAGCTAAAAGAAAACATTTTTTAAAAAAAGTATTCAAGTGAAACTTTTATTGCTTCACTTACTTCAACAATTCCAACTTCACGAATGAAATGTAGCATGCAATGTGGTGGTTGGTGATGAACATTTGGATTCCTTTAACCTCAACATACCCTTGTTTGATCCTATCAATATTTTTACCAAAAATATGTAGCATTAGGTTGAGTGCATGAACATCACAAATGTCCAAAAGATGTGTAAATAATGTCTCATCCAAAAACCTGGTTGTGATTTTGAGCATGGTTCATTATAATTTAAACAAAAATTTAGGTCACACATCCTCAATAGCTCGTATGAGGATGTCAATGTTAAAATTGTGCATAATTCACCTACCCTTAAAATAATCCTTTGTTTTCAAAAACATTGCCCCTTTAGAAGACATTGCAATCACATTGATTGAGGGTCAATTTTTGTAATCTAACCATCAAAAACGGACAGCCCTATCTCAATCCATAAATCCCTAGTAGGCTGCAATGAATTGTCTTTAAGTTTTACCTACATTGCTGATAAGCTATTGCACACCACCTCAAAAACCTAGGCCCTTGTATCCTTTTGAAGACTTCTTAACTCTCTTCCCCATTTCTTGCCAATAATGGTGACCAAACAAAATTGAAAAGCAAACTATTTGCTTAGATACATCTTGCAAGGTGTTGATCAACTCTCTCTAGATTCATTTTGTAATGTCTTTACCAATGACCCCTTGTTCACTTATTGTAATGTCCCCTTTTGTAAATGCCCTAGTTTTAGCCCTAAATCACAATTTCCAAGTAAAAACAAGAAATGGAATAGAGTTTGTGATACTATTTACCTGATTGAGATCCTGCAAATATGTTAGGTAATCATTGAAACATAATTCATAAAATAGATCTTCACTATTAGAAACATTATTTTAAATCTAAGTTACCCGTTTGGGTTCGGGTGTGGGTTCAAGGACGCGAACCCGATTTGTGGGTTTGAGCAAATTTTTTTTTGCCTTTTTGATTCATATATATATATATATATATGCAAAAATTTAAAGAAATATTTAACAAGGCAAAAAAAATTATTTTTTTAATGTTTAAAAATCACTTTGATGTGACTTAACCCAGCCGGTGGCCTGGGTTTGCTCAGGTTCGGCCAAGATTCACCCTAGGGGCCCTGGGTTCCTTGGGGTGAGTCGTGGCCGAACCAGGCACATACCCAACACGAACCAGGACCCACATGAACCCAGTTCATGTTAGGGGCCTCAAACAGGTGAACTCGGCAACTTAGTTTTAAATCAAAAGCATAGATCTTTCTTATAAGGGTTGGGAACATTAACTTAATCATAAGATATATCTGATTTATTGGTGGAACTTAACCATTGGAGAGTTAGGCTAAAGAGGCATATTAGGGTGCCTTAATGATCCTCTACCCTAGGCCCAAGAGCAGATATACCATCTCGCTTGGCCTCATGTCGCCCTTTGCCATCCATATGAGGTGGTGTACCTAGTGATGAATCCTATAGTCGTTCCCCTTTTCTTGTTATTCTTATTCTCCTCTCTATGATTGGAGTTCCTTGATCTAATGGTCAACCATGGTAGAGGTTTAGAGGATACTACAATAGGGTGCCTAGAACATCTTTCCCTTCTAAACCCACTCCTTGCACCCCCTCTATCACTCACCACCACGAGGTGGCATACTTAGAAGAAGACCTCATAACTGTTTGCCCTCCTTGTATTCCCTTACTATCCCCATGGTTGATTGCAACATTTAAACAGACATATAAAGAATTACACACTATTGTCTATACTCTATATATAAAAGACCATATAATAATATCATATCCTTAGATTTCATACACATTATTCATAAGTGAGTAATTATTCATAAGACTCATTATGCTATCTATCACAAGAATTATTACTTCATACCAAATCAAAATTGTAATACTACATTTTTGCATGGCTGAATTTGGCAATCTCATATCAGATCTGATCTTGTTTGATGCCTTCTTGGAGTGGTTAGTTTGTTGTATAAATATCTCTCTACCGTGGGTGAGGGGTCATGTCTTTTCCTCAACCGTAGGTGAGTAGTCCTGCCCATTCATAAAGTCAACCGTAGGTGAGTAGTCCTGCCCGTTCATAAAGTCAACCGTAGGTGAGTAGTCCTCCCCGTTCATAAAGTCACCGGTTTCTTTGCAAGAGATGTCCCTTTTTATGTTGCCTTTTCATAAACCACTAGAACCTTGTGTGATATTGCACCCTTTTGATATTTAATTAATTTATAAATCTGGGCATAAATCAGTATATAGATTGTTGGAGTTATTATGTGAGATGGCTGCCCTTAATGTTATCATGCATGTTTCTTATAGAGGACATCCCTTAGTGAATTTGCTTCTCATGAATATTACCAATCTCTATAGCCAAGGTCGATCACTTTCTCTTGTTGTTGGTTCGAGTCAGGTTTTAGAAAATTGTGAAGTCTCGGTACAAGAAATTTTCTCTTATTAACAATGGTGCGAGTATGGCAGGGGCATGACAGTCTGCCCTTCCCAAGATTGCTTGTCCTCGAGCAATTTAAGGTTTGGATGATTGAACCTCAACTCCTTCCCAAGTTGCACCTTCCATAGGTAGACCCTTCCATTTAACTGCGTACTCCTCAATAGTTTTATTTCTTAATCTCTTTTCTCGCACATTAAGGATGGTTTCTAGCTCCAAAATCAATTTGCCTTCATCATCTAATGGTGGCAACTTTGGATAAAATCTTTGTTGCATAAAATCTCTAGTTCCCAGCATACGACTCTATAAGCGGATCAAATCTCCAAAAGATGTTGCCGCATATCTGTATAATGCTCGAAAGGGACTCATCCCTGAAGACATATGTTGGGTGGCGTTGTAGCAATACTCTCCCAAATGTTGCCTTTTCATCCATCCATTTTGTTGCCCATCTATTTGTGGGTGATACCTAGTGTTGGGGGTTAGTTTTGTTTCGGCTAATTTGAATAACTCTTGTCAAAATAGGCCAAGAAAACGGCCATCTCGATTGCTTACAATATTTTGAGATAGACCATGCAATCTAAAGACTTCTTAAAATATAATTTCGGCCACTTAAGGGGTTCTAAAATCTATGGACATGGCCATGAAGTGTGCATATTAGGTTAGACATTCTATCACCATATAGATGCAATCTTTGCCTTGTACCTTAGGTAGCCCTATTAAGAAGTCCATAGAAATGCTTTCCCACTTAAAATTGGGTATGGGCAAGGGTTCAAGACCTCCTAGGAATGTATGTTCTTTAATTCTTTGGCACACCATGGACTCCCTAGTATGTTTTAGTATATCTCCTTCCATGAGAATCTTTCCCTGATTTGTTTGTAAGTCTTGTGGAATCCTTGATGCCCAGATAATGGGTTGTCATGGTAGGTTTTCAAAATTTCTTTTCTTAATTTTTGATCTTGGGAGTAATGTATATTCTATCCTTCTAAATGATGATGTCATCAATGACTTAGTATATTTTATCTTGTACCTTTCCTTCTATTATGTCATTTGAGAATGCATCCTTACCACATTCTGTAACTATGGATGTTTTCCATTCCATGGATCTTGTTGTCATGGAGCCAAGGTGGGGTCTTCGTGATAGAGTATTGGCTAAAACATTATTTTTGCCCTTCGTGTACTTGACATCAAAATCATCATATGCTTGTAACTTGCTTACCCATTTTTGTTGCCTATCATTCAAGTCCTTTTGATTTAGAAAGAACCCCATACTATCATGATCAATTTTCACTACAAATCTCCCACAGATTAGGTATTGTCTAAACTTTGCTAGGGCATGCATAATCGCTAGCATTTCTTTGTCGTAAACGAAATAGATTTTTTCTATTCCTTTGAGTTTTCTACTTTTGAAGGTTGTGAGGTGTTTGTTTTGCATTAACAACACCCCAACACCTTCCCTAAAAGCATCACAATATAATTCAAAAGGTGAAGAGGTCTAGTATTGCCAAAACGGGGCAGGAACTCATTACTTTAAGTCTTTCAAAGGCTGCTTGTGCTTCTTCGTTCCAAAAAAATACCCCTTTCTTGGTTAAGTTAGTTAGTGGGGCAGTCAACTTTGAGAAACCTTTGACAAATCTTCAATAATAGCTGCAAAGTCCCAAAAAACGTCTGAGGTGGGTTAGTGTTCTTGGTTTTGGCCAACTTCTTGTTGCCTCAATCATCTCTTCATCCACACTAGCTCCTTGAGCACTGATTTTCTGCCCTAAGTACAAAATTTCTTCCATCCCAAAAGTTCTTGATTTTTTGGCAAATAGTGAATGTTGCTCACGTATCCCCAACACTTCATCTATGTGTCTTAGGTGCTCTTCCCAAGTTTTACTATAAGGTAGGATATCGTCAAAGGAGACCAATAAGAATTTCCTTAGCTGCCCCCTGAAGATGTGGTTCATACAAGACTGGAAAATGGTTGAGGCGTTTGTTAGCCCAAAGGGTAGAACAAGAAATTCAAAATGGCCATAATGGCACCTAAAGGAGGAGACCATTATGTAAATTAATGCCCAACTAAGAACCAAGGCGGTCAACAACAGAGGAACCCCTTACCAACTCAGCAAGCATCTTTTCAGCAAAGAATTCATGCAACTCTGGATAATAAGCAAGTAGAATACCAAATTACACGGATTGAGACAATAGGTATGCTTTATAGAAACTCCATAACTATTCTAATTGACACTAGTACCATAGAATGATTTATATCCCCAAAGCTATTAAGTAGCTTTCCTAAAAGAACTGGTTTTATGGCCAATTCTTGGACTGTAGAATATGCTAATCAAACGAGAGCTCGGGTAGAGCAATGTTTGTTTGAAGCAAGACTTGAACTTCCAAGGTTAACTACAAAGGTCAATTTGTATGTAGCACCCCTAAGTTCGTACAATGTGATTTTAGGAATGAATTGGTTGTGGGAACACAAGGTCAAAGTCGATTGTTTTTCCAAGGCTGTGGAATGTTTGAATGACCTTGGGAACAAGGTGTACCTTCAAGGAATTCAACATGAAGTCAAAGTGTGGCAAATCTCTGACATGCAACTGAAACGGAGTAATAGAAAGGGGTGTCAAGTGTTTGCAGTAAAAATGGAAGAAATTGGGGAATTTGAGGAGGTTGTATACCAAGACAACATGATGATGTATGAAATGACTTCACATAAGAGAGAGGAGTATATGGAAAGTGGAAACCACTAAGAAGGAAGAATCTTTCGTTGAAAAATATCCTTACCTCCAGGATTACCAAGATGTATTTCTTGAAGAATTGCCAAGATTGCCACCAAAGAGAGTGTTTGATTTCTCCATTGACTTGGTGCTAGGAGCTTAACCTGTATCTAAAGTTCTTTATCATGTGACAACTATTGAACTTATGGAGCTAAAAGCACAATTGCAAAAGCTTATTAGTAAAGGATTGATTCGACCAAGCGTATCACCATGGGGAGCTCCAAAGATATTTGTTAAGAAGAAAGACGGAGCCCTGCGCCTATATATAGATTACCAAATGCTAAATAAGGTTACTATTAGAAATAAGTATCCCTTACCTCAAATTGATGATCTATTCGATCAAATGCGAGGGGCTGCAGTAGTTTCCAAGATAGATTTGCAATCAAGATTTCATCAAATGAGATTGAAAGAAGAGGACATTTCATAAAACAACTTTTAGAACTCGGTATGGGCACTATGAGTTTACTGTATTAACTTTCGAACTCACCAACACCCCAGCAGCATTTATGAATCTAATGAACAGCGCATTTAAGGATTTATGAATCTAATGAACAGCGCATTTAAGGATTGCCTAGACAAGTTTGTGTTAGTATTTCTGGATGACATTCTAATCTACACTAAGAATGAGGAGGAACACTTACACTATCTACAAATAGTCCTGCAACGGCTTCAAGAACACAAATTATATGGGAAGTTATCCAAGTGCTCCTTTTTCCAAAAGGAAGTATAGTACTTGGGGCACATTATCTTCGCTAATGGAATAGCAATAGATACAGCAAAGATAAAGGCCATACTAGAATGGTCAGTCCCAAGAAATGTTCAAGAGGTGAGAAGTTTTATAGGTTAGGCAGGTTATTACTGAAAGTTCATAATGAATTCCCCTGCATAGCTCAATCCGATCACTACACTTCAGAAGAAAGGGAAAAAGTTTGAGTGGACAGAAAAATGTCAGGAAGCTTTTCAATATTTGAAAGAGAAGCTAACAACAACACCAGTTTTGAAAGTGCCAGATCTCGAGGACATTATATGGTTGTCACAGATGCATCCGTAGAAGGGTTAGGAGGGGTTCTCATGCAGGAAGGACAAGTAATTGCTTATGAGTCGAGGAAGTTTAAAAACTAAAAGCAAAATCATGCACCCCACGATCTCGAGCTTGCAGCCATTGTGCATGCTCTCCAGATGTGGAGACATTATTAACTGGGAAAACCATTTGAACTTAGATCAAATCATCAAGGGCTAAAATATATATTTATCCAACTTAATCTAAACGCCCGTCAAAGAAGATGGTTGGAGTTGATCTCTGATTATGATTTTGAAATCAGTCACATCAAAGGTAAAGAAAACAGAGTGGCAAATGCCTTGAGATGTCAGAGACACTTATCATCTATGGTAATTGGTAACACAAACTTTAGAACACGTGTTCTATAGAATTTGGAAGGGGTTGAATACTATAATCAAGCCAAAGGGGCCCTTCAAGATAATTCTTAGGATCCAAGGTATGAAGGACTCGTGGAGCCAGATGGCCAATTGAGGTACCTGTTGTGATGAATTCACACATCGCCCCATGGCAAATGGGGACCTGTTGGTCTCTGTTTTATCATCTACCAAACATTAGAATAGGATACCCGAAGGTATTCTATCCTCTCCTGAAAAATCACTATTGATTCCAAGGTCTATATGTGCGAACAAGCGACTTTAGTGAAATAGCTTCTTGGGTAGTGTATGCTGAAAATCTCAAGGGGGACTTACGTTAACAAATGTCTTTGAACTGTTGGACTTAAGACGGAGTTAGCAATTTTAGGCTCTCTTTTTTTTTAAGATTTTCTAAGATTTAGACTTTCAATAGGGACAACTACACAAAGCTGGTGCAATCTTCAATGGATTGTGCTTATGATTGAGATGTTGGGATGCACAGAGGATGGGCTCAGACTAACTTTACACAGTGAAATGGAAATCATCCATTCACCAAAAGTATCAGCGGAGATACACCGTCAATTAACACTTATCAAATCCTTCATTCAATTCTAATAACATGAAAGCAAATCTACATTTAACTTTAACTAAGTGTTGAGGAAATTGAAACCATGCTAATCATTCAAACAATAGGGATTACAAAGCCTTAAGAGAAAGCGCACAAGCAATATATTATTCGAAATGACCTTCACGCAACAATATGTCCAAAACCTCACACTCTCCAAATGAGAGGAGGTAACCTTATGTAGTTTTTCAAAAATCAATGAACGACCGAGATCAAACAATGATCAAGGACCCAAATTGAAAGCTACAAATCCTAATTAGGGTTTCCCAAAACTCTACTAGTTTGAAAGAATGAGAAAGTGACATGTGGCATAGCTGCTATTCTCACTGAGGTGAGCGTCCAGTTTCCTCTTTCGCAGATTCGATGTACCTGAACACGATAAGCCTGACCTCCTCCATAGTGACATTTGGCAAGCTGCTAATCTGGAAGTCGATGATGTCCACATCATCAGTACATGTGGCGAGGATGCTTTCCCACTCAATTGCTTGAGCAAGAAAGTTCTCATCAATGAACAAAAAATTTGCAATCCTTGAAAGATCGCCCTTGTCAATCATCCCTTAGTTCTTGAAGAAACTTGACCGAATCCTGGCTCTCAGGTTCTCTGCCTGCAAATGCTTCTCCCTTATACTCTCTTTTTTCCAGATCTCAGACGCTACATGAAGCACCTTACTCAAAATCTCCCTGACACTCTCCTCTGTTCCAAAGCACTTAGTCTCGGATTTCTTCAATACTTCAATCCAGGTGACCAAAGCATAATACCAGGTTTTGAAGTCATACCTATCCCCAGCCTATATGACACTTGCATCCACCAAACTTCTCTTCGACAAGCCTCAAATAACCTTCAGATGTGGAAGTATTTCATCCTGAATTTCCGACACGTCTTCCCAATTTGTAGCTAGGTCCTGAATACGACTGACCAACGAAGAGGCAAACTCATATGCTGATACTAAATTTTCCACAAGTATATCAGCCCATGTTGAAGCATCTGAAATCCACTCCTTGGCCTGCGTGAATGTGCCCTTCATATCCTCGTAATCCTTCATTGACTCCTGTTGAAGAGACTGTGGAGGGGTGACCAGTATCTCTTGGTTGAGTGGCCTGGTAAGATGGAGAACATACTTCCTCCATTGCTGATTTTCTTCCTCAACCTTCTTTCTCTTCTCTCTCTCCTGAGCTAAACTCTCCTTGAGGGCGTTACAAGAGTTGTCAAAGTACTGGACTTCTTGGTCTTGGGTAGGCTTACCCAACTCTATAGTAGTGATCTTATAATCCTCTGGGGCAATGTTGTCCCGAATTTTCCCTTCCTTTGGCACAACTATTTGAACTGTCTTGAATCCTGCACTATCCCTTTGAATCAAAGAGAACTTTTTGGCTGGCTTGGGTGGCTTGACCATGACTGGTTCATTCACCTTCTCCAAAAATGTTGTTGTAATCTCTTCAAAATGGGCTTCCTTCGGGACCTTAGCCCTTATCCTTTCCCTCAGCCAATCAGGAATGGTTGATTGCTCCACGGTATTATGATCAAACCCATCATCTGTCCCTCCTGGTCTGGTAGCTATGCCATCCAAGAAGACTACTGGAGATGCAGGCGTTTCAACTTCTATAGCTGCATTTAAAATTTGCTCTCTGTCCGGACTTTGGACAACTGCTTTCATTATTTCCTCAATTGAAGGAGAAGGCACTCTCACTTCATCATTTACCATACATATGTCCCTATCCTGCTCTTCAACTGCATTCTGATCAGGCACGGCAGATGCGGCACTTAGGATGGAATGACCTTCGTTGGACTCCTGTCTCTCCCCTACAACCTTCTTTCCTATGGCCTTTCCAAAGCTTCCAACTAACTCCTTCCTCTTCCGGGACCCAACACTCTCTGGATTCCGAGCATTACTTGCAAAGGCACAAGGGTTGGAGGACAGAGAGTCATCTACTCCCATTCGAAGGTCAAGGCCACACCTTTAGACTTCAATGGTTTTGTCCTTTCAAAGGTCCACCATTTAGAATATTCGACCACCAACCTCATGAGGTCTGCCAAATCTGATTTCTCTCCCTCTGACCAATCTATCAAGGCTAGTGGTTCATTCTTCATCTTTTCAAAGCCTAGTTGCTGAAGCTCAAGGTTGTCTTCTACTTGGTCAGCAACTCTAAACACCTTTGTTGCTCTTACCATGCTCAAGGGAATCCTTGACCAGAATCTCTTCCTAACCTCAAAACTATTGGCTGCGTTAGCCCAATAATTGTTAATTTTAGTACTTTCAGATTGAATAAAACTCAGAAAATTAGAATAAGGTTAATTAACTTATTGTTTTCCAGACTTAAGCATAATAAAGGAAATGAAATGCAAAAGACAAAACACAGTTACCCTGGGAAAACCTCCTAGGAGGAAAAACCCAGCCAAAGGATCCTCAGATCTGATTATGATTTTGAATTCAACTGAACATTACATATGGTCTACAGCCTCTTATGAAGTTCGTTGTATGGTCTCCAGCTTCTTATGAAGTTCGCTATATTATCTCTAGCTTCTTATGAAGTTTGCTGCCCTTAATTAGGGATCTGCAGATGTCTAATGGAGTTCGCTGTCTCCTATTGAGGATCTGCTGCTAACTAATGGAGTTCGCTGTCTCCTATTGAGGATCTGCTGCTGTCTAGGGTAGTTCGCTGTTTGCCAGATGCCTTAATATAAAGTTCGCTTTTCACTGAATAAAATTTTCATCTACTTGAGTTGAGTGGTAATAATGAGAAGCAAATGTCACATTTATAGGAGACTTATTTCCTTTTAACATGTCAGCCTTCTTGAATTAAACATTATTAATTATATTAATTATATTAATTCCTTTTAATTGAATTGGATAGGGTCGGCCCTATCAAGGAGGCATGATGTGTTTAAGTGTAGCGTGGGAGCCCTTTTAGGTGGGAGCCGAGGTGTATTGGGCCTGGCCCTATATGATGGAGGCAGATTCCAATGTTGCCCAAGGCAATTGGAATCCGCCAGCCCTAATTACAACCAACACTCCCTCTTAATTAGGGAATAGAATCATAATCATAATCTTCCAGCTTGCACACAAGCATAGACTGGATCCACCTTGCATTGCTCACAGAGGGTGGAGAGGATCCTTTTCTACCATCTTACATTGCCCGCAGAGGATGGTTTAACAATTACACTTCCTTTTACAATACCATCTTACATTGCCCGCAGAGGATGGTTAATAAATACACTTCTCCCTGAGAAGTTTACAATACCACCTTACATTGCCCGTAGAGGGTGGCTAACATTTACAACACCATCTTACATTGCCCGCAAAGGATGGTTAAGAATTATACTTCTCCCTGAGAAGTTTACACTACCACCTTACATTGCCCGCAGAGGGTGGATTTATACAATACAAAGTATCACTGAACTTGAGACTCCCTCTCAATCGGAGTTTCATTTTCTACAATACCGAGTCTATCCCTGAAGTACACAAACTTCACTTTGGATAGAGGCTTGGTAAGGATATCTGCAACCTGCTCATTAGTGCTGACGTATTTCAGTTGAATGGCACTCCTTTGCACCATATCCCGAATGAAATGATAATGGGTTTCCACATGTTTTGACCTGTCATGAAACACTGTATTGATAGACATTTTAATACAACTTTGGTTATCACAGTGAATAACTGTAGGGTCCCATGGCTGACCAAACAGTCCAACAAGAAGCTTACGAAGCCACGCTGCTTCTCTGGATGCTACACTTATTGCAATATACTCAGCTTCAGTAGTACTCAATGCCACTGAGGATTGTTTTCTGCAGGCCCAAGAGATCACTACAGAACCCAAGCTAAAACAAATACCGGAGGTGCTTTTCCTGTCTTTGACGCTTCCAGCCCAATCTGCATCAGAATAACCTTCCAAGGTTATTGGAGTGTTACATGGATACTTCAGTCCAAAGCCAACTGTGCCCCGCAAGTATCTTAGAATATGCTTGGCTGCAACAAGGTGAACATGCTTGGGCAAACTCATGAACTGACAGAGGGCATTCACAGCAAAACATATGTCTGGTCTAGTGTTAACTAGATACATCAGTGATCCAATCAACTGTCGGTACTTAGATGGATCTGCAAATTCAGAGTTAGCTGCAGAAACACTTAACTTCTTTAAGTTAGATTCCATAGGAGTAGACATTGGTTTACAATCCATCATTCTAAATCTTTTCAAAATGTCAATAGTATACTTCCCTTGACTTAGAAAGATTTCGTTAGATCTTTGTCATACTTCTAGACCTAGAAAATAATGCATTAGACCTAAATCTTTCATTTCAAATTCTGAAGCTAATTCTTTCTTGCATCTAATAATAAGTTCATCTTTACCAATCAAAAATAAGTCATCCACATAAAGAACTAGAATTAGCATTTCATCATTGGCTACTTTAAAGTAAATGTTAGGGTCAGCATCATTTTTACAAAAGCCTAGACTTAGCAAATATTTATCAATTCTTTCATACCAAGCATGAGGAGCTTGTTGAAGACCATACAGAGCTTTCTTTAACCTGCACACATGGGTTAATCTATCATGAATCTCATATCCCTTAGGTTGCTCAATATAGACTTCTTCCTCAATGACACCATTGAGAAAGGCAGTCTTAACATCCATCTGATGTAGTTTCCAACCCTTAGAAGCAGCAATAGCAATTATTGTTCTAATGGAAGTATATCTAGCAACAAGAGTGAATGTTTCTTCATAGTCTATGCCTTCCTTTTGGGAAAAACCACGCGCTACAACTCTAGCCTTATATTTTTCAATACTACCATCAGCATTATGTTTAATTTTAAATAACCATTTAGAGGAAACAACAAACTTACCTTTGGGTCTAGGCACAAGGTCCCATACATCATTCTTGATGATTGACTGATATTCTTCATCCATAGCAAGCTTCCAGGCATGATGACTTAAGGCTTCTTCAACATTGCAAGGTTCAGTTTCAATGAGATTACACATTAAAGAAACATAGTTGGAAAATACCTGAGGTCTCTTAGTTTCACGGAAGGTGCCACTTGGAGCAGCAAATCTTTCAGCTTCTTGAATGGTGTTTCTTACCCAAAGTGGTCTCTTCTTGGTAACGACAATGTCACTAGGAATATCAATGGGATTCATGGGTTCTAGAGGATCATCATGATCATCTTGTGGTGGAGGTTCAACTTGCTCACTCTGAATCTCAGGGTTAGTATCAACGTTCATATTTTGATTATCATTAGATTCATCAATAACACAAGAACCTTTCGATTTCTTAAACGCAATGTCTTCTTCAAATTTAACATCCTTACTTACCTCAACATACCTTTGACTTGGGATGTAAATCCTGAATACTTTGGAGGATTCACTGTATCCGACTAGCATGCCTTTCTTTCCGAAGGGTTCCAACTTTGATCACTTTTCCTTGGGCACATGAACATAGACGGGACTTCCAAAGATCCTGAAGTGACTAATGTCTGGTTTGAATCCCATGAAGGCTTCTTCCGGGGTCATGTTCTTTAGAGCACGATGAGGACATTTGTTCTGGATATATACTGTCGTTCTAGAAGCCTCAGCCCATAGGAAGGTCTACAAGTCTTGATCGTGAATCATAGCCTTTGCAACCTCCACAATGGTCCTATTCTTTCTTTCAGCAACACCATTTTGTTGAGGATTGTATGAAACACAAAACTCCCTCTTAATTCCTGACTCAACACAAAAATCATGAAAGCTACCGGAGGTGTACTCACCTCCATTGTCAGATCTTAAACATTTGATTCTTTTACCAGAGAGGTTTTCAGTTAATGCTTTAAACTCCTTAAATTTACTTAAGACTTCATCAGATTCTTTAGATTTCAAGAAGTAGATCCAAGTTTTCCTAGAGAAATCATCTATGAAGATTACATAATAAAGGAATCCACTAGGAGATGCTATAGACATAGGACCACATAAATCAGAGTGAACAAGTTCTAGTTTGTCTTTAGCTCTATTTTCACTTTTATGAAAAGGACTTTTAACATTCTTACCAATAGCACAACCTTTACAAGTGTTATCATGAATTTGACTGAGTTTAGGCATACCTTTGACTAACCTTTCAAGGGATGGAAGGGCTTGATAATGTAGATGTCCAAGTCTTCTATGCCATAACTCACATGATTCTGGGGCCTCATTAATGAGGGCTTGAATAGGGTTAGTAGAGAGCTTATAAAGACTATCATATCTATGACCAATTATACGAGCACATTCAAAACTATCTTTCTTAGACCAAGCAAGAACTTTTCCTTCAGAAAATGCAATTTGATAACCTTTATCTTCTAGAGCAGAAATGGAAATTAGGTTTCTTTTAATTCCAGGAACAAACAATATATCACTAAGAAGCAAGAAAATACCAGAATCTAATTTTAGAGAAGTAGAGCCAGAACCTCTTACTGAATAACGAGCGTCATCACCAATTACTACGTGAAGGCTGGTATCCTTTTCTACTAGGCCTGAAAGATGATCGCAGTAACCTGTGATGTGTCTGGAGGCACCACTATCAATCAACCATGTATTGCTATCTGAGGGAACACTGCTAGATAGAGCAGAGATGAATAAGAAGTCATCATTTTGTTCTGAGACTTCATTTAGGTTTGCTTCACTTTGGTTAGGGTTAAACTGACATTCCTTAGCATAATGACCGAATTTGTCACATCTAATACATCACACACGCGAGGTATCTCTTGGTTTCTTCCAAGGGTGTTGGGGACTAAAGGATCTGAAATCCCTATTTCTTCTAGGATAAGGTTGCTTCCAATTTCCCTTTTTCTTGCATTGAGCTGCAAGCATGTGATGTTCATCTACATGGGGGCTCTTGGATTGACTCCTTGTGAAGAGGCGAGACTCTTCCTGGATGCAATCATTCTTAAGGCGATCAAGAGTAGGTAACTCCGACCGACCACTTACGGTTTGGATAAAGGACTCCCAAGAGAGAGGTAGACCATTAAGGGCAATCATGACAAGGTCTTTATCTTCCATGTTATGGCCAATTAAACCTAGTTGATTCTTTAGTTCTGAAATTTTTATGAAATAGGAAATAACAGAATCTTCTTTAGCCATTTTGATATTAAGTAGTTGTTGTCTTAACGTAATTGCCCTACTAAGATTGTTAACTTCATATGTACCTTGTAGGTGGCTGAACATTTCCCTTGCAGTGGTGAATGAGGCAATAGAGGTGATGAGGTTTGACTAAATCAATGAGGATCTTCTTGGCCTTGATAGCATCCCTTTTGAATTGTTTCAACTCAGCTGCATCCGAAGGCTCAGTTAGCTCTTTCGCTTCAATGAATTGGAGAAGATCTTCTTCCTCAAGAGCCAACTTGATTCGAACTTTCCATGCAGTAAAATTGAGATTCCCATCAAGCCTATCTTCAACTTTCAGCCCCATTGACCTGATCTGCAAAAGCTACAGCAATCTGGAAATAAAGGTGTACTGAATTTTAAATCTGAAGATTGATCTAACCAATTAGCTCTGATACCATGTTAATTTTAGTACTTTCAGATTGAATAAAACTCAGAAAATTAGAATAAGGTTAATTAACTTATTGTTTTCCAGACTTAAGCATAATAAAGGAAATGAAATGCAAAAGACAAAACACAATTACCCTGGGAAAACCTCCTAGGAGGAAAAACCCAGCCAAAGGATCCTCAGATCTGATTATGATTTTGAATTCAACTGAACATTACATATGGTCTACAGCCTCTTATGAAGTTCGTTGTACGGTCTCCAGCTTCTTATGAAGTTCGTTGTATTGTCTCCAGCTTCTTATGAAGTTTGCTGCCCTTAATTAGGGATCTACAGATGTCTGATGGAGTTCGCTGTCTCCTATTGAGGATCTGCTGCTAACTAATGGAGTTCGTTGTCTCCTATTAAGGATCTGCTGCTGTCTAGAGTAGTTCGCTGTTTGCCAGATGCCTTAATATAAAGTTCGCTTTTCATTGAATAAAATTTTCATCTGCTTGAGTTGAGTGGTAATAATGAGAAGCAAATGTCACATTTATAGGAGACTTATTTCCTTTTAACATGTCGGCCTTCTTGAATTAAACATTATTAATTATATTAATTCCTTTTAATTGAATTGGATAGGGTCGGCCCTATCAAGGAGGCGTGATGTGTTTAAGTGTAGCGTGGGAGCCCTTTTAGGTGGGAGCCGAGGTGTATTGGGCCTGGCCCTATATGATGGAGGCAGATTCCAATGTTGCCCAAGGCAATTGGAATCCGCCAGCCCTAATTACAACCAACAATAATCTTCTAAATCAGCTCTGTGCTCAGATGTCATCCCTTCGATCCTTTTTATTTTGCGGAACGGATCAAAATTCTTCCTCGCCTTGTATTGATAAAAGGGGTGCCAAGCCAACTCCTTCTCAGCAATGGCAACAGCTTGTGATGACAGACATGTTTTCAGTCCATTCCCAATCGTGAGAGAGGAGGTTCTCGCCTTCTTCTACTTATCTCTTTGAATTGCCATATACCCCTCCAATTGCCTCACAACCTCGAGTAACACAACTCGGTTGGTAGGGTAAACTAGAAGCTTATAGGGAGATCCGGTAAACCCCTGAATTCTAAGGTAAGTGAATTTCGGGTATTGGATATACCAATATCCGAATCTACTGATGAAGTCCATAGACTCTTGAGAGAGTCTCTGATGCAGTCCACCTTGCAACATCCGTGTGATGTGCATGAGAAATGTGTCATTCACCCTTTTAAAATGGAACTTTTCTTCCATGTGGAGTTGGGGATAACAATCATAGATTGGAAAGTGGTTTTCTTTGTTTCCTACTTCCCCTCTACAAGTGAGACCTCTATATCTGTAGGTTCTAGCCTGGGAATAAAATAGGTACGAACTCATGAAGAAGGTCCTGTTTGCTTCCAGGTTCTTCAGTTGGCTATCCAGTTTGTCACTTATCATCCGAGCCCAGTCTATCATCTTCACTCCATTCATTATTTCATTTATAAAATAATACATCCAGGGCTCGAATGGAGCACCTTGAGGATTCCCCGTTATCCTGTTCAGCAGAACGATCATATCTCCAATATCTTCCTTGAAGTATGCTCTCACCAAGCTCTTCCTCTGAAGTTTGGAGGCACCTTTCCTTGGCTTATCCAGCCAAGAATGATTGACGATGGCGTCATACTCCTCCAAGTGGTCCTGATACATGCGATCAGCTTCATCCTTGGTCACGTACACAGCGTTATGATACACTGGGATTCTGCAGGCTTCTCTGATGGCCTCATCGCTGATGTTGGCCAATACTCTCCTATTGGGTGCAACAATATCCCTACTGGCGAAGTTGTAATGCCTAGCACATTCAGCTACTAATTTGGTGCATAGCATGATGGGGAGAAATCCTGCAGCATGCACAATGCCACTCTTCATCATCTTTCGTGCGGTTGTGGTAGGCACGAGGTTGTCCAAACCAAACATCCGCTTCTTGAACTCCCTCAAATTGATGTGCCCGAGGTTAGTGTCGCTAACATTCTTCCACTTTGAAGTGATCCTTGACTCAGGAGGAGCATCTTTGTCCACTTGAAATTTCGTAGTGCCTAGAATCTGCAATTAAACAATGAAGCTTAAGTTAGAAATTGATTCCTGAATTGAAGAAAATAGGGGCTGCGAATGGCTAAGTGTTTGGAGATTCTATTTCATTTTCATACTTAGCCATAAAAATAGATTTTCATATGTAAATTCTTCAATCCTAAGGATAATTGTGATCGCAATCCAACACCAAGTGATACAACTTCAAAACTCTCCTTTCTTAGTCAATAAAAATGATTTTCCTTCACTAAGAATTCGAATAGATCCACTAAAATTATTTTCAATGACTAAAAAAAACTCAGAAAAAGCAACAAATCTGCATTGTCAATCCAACTTCACCTTCGAATAGATTGAAATAAGGCTAGAAGTTTCTCAGAAAACTTAGAAATAATTAACAATTCTTCCTTATACCAGCTGGCTCCACTCCAAAATCTGTGAATTCTTTGTTAAGAAGCTTGCCCGGCTGCAAACAATATCAAGATTTTCTCCAAGTGAACTCCAATCTGCAAATACTTCTTAATGTTTTCCTTACTTGCTAAGGAATTTCGAACTTCTTGGTGTAAGAATGAAGTTACAAAGGATGCATTTGTAATGAAGTTGATTTCATAATTAGAAACACGCAAAAAAAACAATCCAACTCATGTTTCTAAATTCAACTTAAATTTTGGGAAAGTTTCATCCAATTTTGAGTTGTGTTGTCATCTCTTTTAGTTCGAAAATCTTTTACTTAGGCAAGTTTCTAAATTGTTTTTAGTCCATAAATTTGAACTAGGCTTATAAATTAGCATCTTCCAAAAAGTTTCTAATTTGGAACTCAGTCTGAAAATCCTCTTGATCTGCAAATATCTTCTTTCTAATTTCAATTTTGAGTTTCCATTTTGATTTCCCAACTCGATGATCTTTGAAAATCTCTTTTTCCAACTTTCTAAATTGATTATAAGTTCAATTTTTGGGAAGATTTGATGACATCACTTGACTTCTTGTTGACTTTATTTGACTTCCAAGAGTAGGGCGGAGTTTTAAGTGTTCAACTTCATGCTTGGGCGGACTTTTGGAGACTCTCTTCATGTTTACTTGCCTTCAATTTCATGCTTGGCGGACTTTCTTGTTCCCTCCAACATCAAGGGCTATTGACTACCTCCTCAAGGCATGGCGGACTTTTGATGACCTTACCATCTTCACCATCAAGGCAAACTTTGGGAAGGCGAACTTCATGGCGGAGTTTAGAGCTCTCTCTTCAAGGCGGACTTTCTCCACTTCACCTAGGGCAGAGTTTGGAGACTTTTCTCAAGGCATAGGGCGGAGTTTTAAAGCCTCTCAAAGCGGACTTTAGGTCTATCACCAAGGATGGCGGACTTTGGAAGGCATCAAGGAGGGCGGACTATATATGAAATATCAAGGAGGGCGGAGTTTTATAAGGCATAGGGCTGAGTTTTGTGCTCCCTCTTCATAGCCTCTTCAACATACATGGCGGACTTTTGATGCACCTCATCACATGGCGGAGTTTGGAAGGCATTCTCCTTGGACGGACTTTTGATACATCTCTTACCTTGATCATGGTTGGGCGACTTTTGACTACCTTTACATGGCGGACTTTAGGTATTATCCATGATAGGGCGGAGTTTTAGGCTTACTTTTCAAGGCAGACTTTTGAGGGACAACCTCTAAGGCGGAGTTTAGGAAGGTCTCCAACATGGCGGACTTTGGCGTGACCTCAACAAGGCATAGGGCGGAGTTTTGGAACCACTCCCAAGGCGGACCTTGAAGGCTTCCCAAGGCATGGCGGACTTCAGAGTGACCTCAACCAAGGCAGACTTTCATATTCCCTCTTTAAGGCGGACTTTTGATGGTCCCTCTTCATGTTCTCTTTACCAAGGCGGACTTTAGGAAGGTCTCCTTGAGCGGACCTTAGGCATCTCTCCAACATGGCTGACTTTAGGAAGGACTCCAACATGGCGGACTTTGATGCTACCTCCATTGCTACCATCTTGTGCTGAGTTTTATCACCTGCCATAACACTCAACATTATCCATAAGCCAGACAGAGAAAAAGTTTTGGAAAATTTCAAAATTTCACAATTTAACCAAATTTAACCAGATTAACTTGAAATTTGAAATCCATACTTAGGCAAACCATCTGAAGCATCATGACCCCTAAAATGTAGGAAACTAGCTTTTTAGGTCAAAACTTGGAAATTTTGGATCACGATCGAAGTAGGTCAGCGGTATCAGTGTAAACCCTAGGTCCTCATTCCGAAAAAGCAAAAAGCAGACATCCCTCAAAAATAGGGAAAGCTTTCTAAAAATAGCCATACCGGGGATTGGGCTAAAAATGCCAAAAACGAAACTTCCTAAAAACAGGAAAAAGCAAAAAAAAAAACTTTCTAAAAATAGAAAGTTGCTCAAATTCGTCCAAATCAATTGCGATCTTCGTCCTTTGGCCTTTCTAGGCACTTTGACAGTGTCCTGACTCTAAAATCACTTGGTTTGCAAAAACTAACTTTCAATCTCTAGGACTCGAATTGTTCAAAAACTGAGCAAGGCTTGACAAAACTGAAGCGGAAGGCCACGGGACACTAACAAAAACCCTAGAAAGAAGGAAAAAGAGAGGGTCCCCATTTGCAATGGGGCGATGTGTGAAAAAGGTCACAACAGGACCCCACTTTTTTTTCGCTTTGCTTAGTGTTTAGCTTGGTAGGTTTAATAGTTGTTCGTCCTTGCTTGTCAAAGAAGATGAGTTTAAGGATGTGGTTGTGTCAAACTCGCAAAGTTGCTAGGATTGTCATGATGAAAATTCCCTTTGTCCTAGGGCATCGTCAATCTTAGTAGTTGAAGATGTATTTCATGAGTTAAAAGGTGTGTGAAAGGATTGAGATCATTGAAGTCGCCTAGGTCAATTAGGGTTTGAGATGAGGGTTTGTCTCAATTGTGTCATAACATCAAGATCTAGTGCGAAAGAACCTTAGATGGTCGATTTAGTGAGCAAAGATTTTGACAAGGGATGAAGTTTTGAATCGTGATTTGCCTTAAAGATGAAATTTGATAAACTTAGTCTCAATACCTTGACAAGGCTTTGATTCACAAATAAGATTGCAAAGCTATCTTCAAGAACTGAATTCGATCAAATCTTGCAAAGGTTTTTTATTTGGCCGACTAAGAACAAATGTGGCAAAGGTCCTTCAAATTTCTGCCTTCAAGCAAATGTGGCAAAAGTCCTTCAAATTTCTGCCTTCAAGCAAATGTGGCAAAGGTCCTTCAAATTTCCGCCTTCAAGCAAATGTGGCAAAGGTCCTTCAAAATAAAGCCTCATAAGTGGGATTAGAAATCTCTTGAGGAGATTCATAAACAGATTTATTCATCACCAAGATTTCCTTATGAGGGGGATGAATGTTGGAAGATGTAGAAGACGATTTAATTGAGGTGAGGTTATCATCACTACTAATTATAGCATTCACATTGAGAGATGGTCTTTTAGATGCTTTAGTGGGCTTAGAAGGATTATATCCAAGTCCAAATGAAGCTTCATGTGTATCATGTTCTAAAGGAACTTTAATTCCTTGTTCATTTGCGCCACAACCATTGCCATCATAGCCACTCTTAGCTAAAATTTGAAAACCAGGACCATAAAGGGATGCCAAATCAGAAGGAGATGGTGATGCCTCATAGGTCTCAATGCTATATGAATTAGAGGAAGGAATTGAAGAATCATTTGAATTAGAAGCAGCCACAAAGTGGTTACTTAGTTGTTTAGACAAGGTGGGTTGCTCTTTAGGATCTTCCTTAGATTTCCCCTTCTCAGTCTTAGATCCGTTACAAGGTACCCTATATTCTCCTATAAAAGTAAGGGTAAAGTCTAGAAATCCCCAATCATCATCTGCGAGCACTTCTTCGGGAGAAAAGATATCCTTGGGAGGAGATTTCAATTGAATAGAAGAATCAAGAGTACTAGAAGGAACAACATCATCGAAGGGAATGGATGTATTTGAAGAAGTAGGGGGATTGGAAGAAGAATGGGAAGTGGTTGAACAAGAAGATCTAGATTTTAATTGTTCTTGAAATTTGGTATCAGCTAACAAGGTGTATGTTGTATTGTTATGAATGAACTTGACTCGCCTATGCAAAGTTGAGGGGACAGCTTGCATGCTATGAATCCAAGGTCTCCCTAATAGAAGGTTGTATGTCAAATTACCAGGCATAACATGAATGGGTGTAGGTAACACAACAGGACCTACCTTAACAGGCAAGGTTATGACACCTAGACATTGTTTAGCCACATTATCAAAGCCTCGAATAGTAAGAGAAGAAGATTCGATGAGAGAACAATCCACTTTAATCTTATCCAATGTCCACACCACAAACATTAAGGTCAGATCCATTGTCCACAAGGGTTCGTCTTATAGCACTATCGTGGATAATAACCACAATCATAAGAGGATCATATTGATTTTGGATTTCAGGAGAAGGAAACTCATCTTGTGTGAATACAATTTGAGCTTTGGATTTGTTTGTAGGATCAATCAAAGTGGACATGTTATTAGGTGTCACTGCAGGTGGGACATCTAAGTTTTTCAAAGCATCTTGTAACATCCCATGATAAGAAGGTGAAGTTTGAACCAAATCCCAAATAGAAATCTTAGCAGGAGTGGCCTTAAGTTGTTCAATGAGATCATACTCCTTGCTAAGATTTGATATAAGAGGTGCTTGTGGAAGAATAGGTTGAGAGGGAGGAAATGAAGTTGGGATAACTGGAGGAGGACTAGGTTGCCTATTGTTTCGTGTTGTAGATATGAGCAACCGTATGATAACTCTCTCCAGTAATTTTCTTAGCATATTCATAAGGGCTCTTAGTAGGATAACCTCCTTGCACAGTAATAATAGGTTTCTTAGGAGTGCAAAAAGAATCATCAGCATAACCACCTTGAACCACTAAGATAGGCTTACGTGGGGAATTTTGAGAAGGAAAAGCACCTTGAACTGTGAAGAGGGGTTTATTAGGTGTTTCATTCACATGTATCAAATTGATTGAGGATGGTTTAGGAATATCAAAGGTGTCCTTAGAAGAAGAATGAACAAGATTGTTGGAAGAATTGTCTTGTTCATAGTCTCTTCTTGCACTAAAATGTTATCACGGATAAGATCAATTTTAGGAGAGAGACTAGGGGTAGGCATAGATGTTTTAGAAGAAAGAGTATTACTAGGAAAGGTCATATCATCCTCTATCATCAAAGGATCTACATGGGGAATAAACTCTCTAAGAGAAGGATCAACATTACTCTTTAAAGTCTCAAATTTGAGAGGGAGATCTTTGAAAAAGATGTTAACCATCTTATCTTGAACTAGGGTATCCTTATGAGTAGAACCAAGTTGAGGAGAGGGAGATGCTTTATTTTTAGAGAAAAAATGATTGAGATTCATGGATAGTGAGATGCTATCAAGGGAGTTATCAATCATGATTTTATCCCCTTTGGCTAGGGTTCACTCATGGGGGAGAGAATAATCAACACCTTCTAACGGTTCATCCCAAATAGTGAGGTCATTGAAAGGAAGAGTATTAGAATATCTTGCACAAAGATGTCCTTATTGTTATTGCCAATTTTGGGAGAAGGGATAACATTGTTCATTAATTCTTCATCCTTGGGAAGGAGAGCATCAATACATGTGTTTACATCATCTTCTTGCCTCAAAATGTGTTCAATAGGATCTTTAGGGGAGAGAGCATTAAGGAATGGTCATGGTTTCATCTTCTTTCTCTAAGGCATCTTTAGGGGTAAGACAATCTTTAGGAGAAGGGCAAGCATTTCTCATTAGTGCATCATCTCTAGTGGGAATTTTGTTGGAATCAGTAGAGGAAAAGCCATCACTAGGAAAAGTAGGGACAATATCATCTTCTTGTACCCTCATGAGGGGAGTACTCTTTAGGAGGGATATGAACATCTTTCTCCAAAGCTTCATGCTTAGGAAGGAGATCTTTGGAATAAGTGCTCATAACCTCTTGTTGTACTAACATCCCCCCATTGGTAAGACCAAATTTAGGAGAAGATAAGTCAATGTCCATCATTACCTTTTCACTTAGAGAGGCATCATGTAAGTAAGGTAAGGTAACATTAAGAAAAGTGTTTATGATATCATCCTCTTCCTCTAAGATGGCTAGATGAGAAGGGCACATTTTAGGAGAATTGTCAAGATCACTAGAGCATGGGAGAGTTTTGAAGGGGTTGGTAACAATTCTTTTAGGCACTAAAATGTTGGCATAGATAGGAGGAGGTTCTTTAAGAGATGGAAAAATTGAAGCAAGGGAAGCTAACCCATTATCACATGAATGCATCATGACAAAAAATTCCTCTTTCAAATGATAACATATGCAAAATAGAAGAAAATGTTCAATTTTAACCAATGCAAACACTCTAAATGTTGATTTAGAAAATGAAATTTATGAGTGAAATGTGTTCCTAAATCAGATCTGAAATTAATGATCCAAATTAAGCTATCCACAAGTTCAATTTTGAATTGAAAAATTAGGGTTTTAACAAAATTAACCTCTCAATTTTGAAATTTGCAAGAAATTGAAACTTGTAAATGTAAATTTGAATTTGAAATAGAAAAAACACTCAGATCTGAGAACATAAATCAGAATTGAAGAAGGTTGGATTCACGTCGGGTTCACCAAAATGTGGTGGCAAGAAAAGCAAGATCGGGTGACTAGGACCTAATCCTACTTTTGCCAACACATTGGGAATATGAAAGAGCCTAGGGAGGTAGATCACTTTGGCTACTTCTTGTGAGAAAGAGAGAGCCAAGGATTACCTCTTAGGGTTTCTATTCCTAGTGTTGCAAATGATGAGAAAAACTGAGGTTTGAATGATCAACTAGACTAGGAGATAAAGAATGAAGCACAAATGAACTTGAAATTGAACAAACTAGCAGATCTGAAACTGAGATACTGAAAGCATGAAAGAGGGAGGACTCTGGATGTGTACCTGATGTTGCAAATTGAACAAAACTGACCAGGACCAGGGTGCCACGCCACTATCCAATTCTGCAGACAGGAGGCTGCAACTGAAAGACTGCAAATCTGATGACCTGAAGCTGCAACTTGCTAAAAATCACTGAAAAGCAGAGGGACCATGGCGATATGTCACTGTCTTGGGCAGGACCAGGGCGCCACGCCCCTGTCCCAGGCGGATTAGGGCAGATCAGATGATTCTGGGTGGTTAATGTGCCTTTTGTTGAGCTGAAATAGCCTGAAAGTGCCTCTAGGTACCTGTTTCTGCACCTGCAACTGAAAAGGGAAGGTTTGGGTGGCTATATGGGGTTTTGCCTTAGTCAAACCCCTATGTTGGTGATTTCCACCTCCACAAATAGTCGATAATGTATTGAAAATGTGTGTGCTAGAACCTTGTGTGTATGCAAGATCCTAAATGATAAGAAACTAGAGCTACCCTACGCATGAGAGTAAACCCTAAATGTAAATGTGAATGTAAATGACAATGCTTCAAACCAAATATACAAAATGATCTAAAGCATGAATGTAAATATGCAAATTGATGTAAAGAAGCTCATACAAAGACATGAAAATAAAATGAAATCATACCAATCCCCAAGGGAGAGATATTGCCACTAGATCTCCTATTACTCTTCAATGTCTTCAAGGCTCCTAATTGATGATGAATGCTTGACAAATGCTTGATGAATGTTGTTGAATGTTGTTGAACAAAACTAACCTGGATCAAGGTGCCACGCCACTGTCCTGTTTCTGCAGACAGGAGGCTGCAACTGAAAAACTACAAATCTGATGACCTGAAGCTATAACTTGCTAAAAATCACTGAAAAGCAGAGGGACCATGGTGCCACGCCACTGTCCTGGGCAGGACCAGGGCGCCACGCCCCTGTCCCAGGCAGATTAGAGCAGATCTAATGATTCTGGGTGGTTCCTGTGCCTTTTGCTGAGCTGAAAGTGTTTCCAGGTACCTGTTTCTGCACCTACAACTGAAAAGGGAAGGTTTGGGTGGCTATATGGGGTTTTGCCTTAGTCAAACCCCTGTGTTGGTGATTTCCACCTCCACAAATAGCCGATAATGTATTGAAAATGTGTGTGCTAGAACCTTGTGTGTATGCAAGATCCTAAATGATAAGAAACTAGAGCTACCCTACGCATGAGAGTAAACCCTAAATGTAAATGTAAATGTAAATGTAAATGCTTCAAACCAAATATGCTAAATGATCTAAAGCATGAATGTAAATATGCAAATTGATGTAAAGAAGTTCATAAAAAGACAAGAAAATAACATGAAATCATACCAATCCCCAAGGGAGAGATATTGCCACTAGATCTCCTATTACTCTTCAATGTCTTCAAGGCTCCTAATTGATGATGAATGCTTGGCAAATGCTTGATGAATGTTGTTGAATGTTGTTGAAGACTCCACATAGGGTTCTCTTTCACTACATAGAAGGCTCCTTATGCTTGCTTTGCTGAAAACTCCCTTAGATTAGATAGATCTTAGTTGCCTTCAAATGAAGAAAGAGAGCTCTTATGTATAAAACCCTAGATCTTAATTTCGACTTAATTCTGCCTTTAGGCCGTCCTAGGAACTGAATTTCCCGCCAATCTTTTGGCCGTTAGATATGATGATATTAGAGCGAGTCCCAAAGTTATAGCTAATTTCGAGGTGTTTTGATATGCGAAATCGGGCCTTAAAGGTCGAAATAGGACATAATTAGGGTTTATGATTAAATGATTTATTGAAGGAATAAAATGAAAAGGGGCACACTTAGGGTAAAGGGCCCAACTTTATAATGTGTGAAGTGATGAAATATGACTTTAGATTTAATTAAATTAATTAATTAAATGCTTAAAGGGTAATAATAATGCAAGATGCAAACACACTAATGCGGGTGCTAACCTAAGTGTGAAATTGTACCACCCTAGCAAGGGTGTACAATTTACGACACTACAGGTACATCACATACAGTTCTACATTTTTTAATGAAGATTGATTGCAAAGAACTCTGCATGAAATTGTTGGCTACATTAAGGTATTTTCCAGCCCTAGAGCTAACCATATAGCATCAACAGACCTTAGGGACAGGCCAGGTCATGAAACTGTTGTAAATGCAGTAAAGAGATATTTGAAATACATAGCATTTGTGCTAAATCCACAAGGACCATTTACAGTAACAGCACTTTTTGTTTTTTCTAATTCTAATGTGATCTTGTGATATATGTTGGGATTTTACTGATGGTTGTTTATCATTTCTTTGCTTCAGTTTCTTCACTGTGAACTTTTCTAATAACAACTGAAACAAGATGATCACCATCATGATTAAGCAAGTTTTTTTATAAACCCAAGTATTTCAAATATGCAATGTGATAATGATCCTGTACAATCAACATCATCATAACTTATCTTAGCAAAAAGTTCAACATAACACAGCTAAAACACTTAGAAACTCTGTAGCAAGATTAATGAACTGACATTGGCCAACATTTCTTCATACAAACAGAAAATTTGGAATCTGGAAAACTACAACTTCTCAAAAAATGGGAAAAAGCAAGCCTTGTCCAGAAAATTATAATGATTTTTCAGATATTATAGCATATTTGTGCATTACAACCTCATTTTAAAAAGATTAAATTTGACTTCAATTTCAGTTTAAAATCCTTATCAAATTTTTGTGCAACAAACACTGCTTTCCATTAATCCTCAATTGTAGTATTAACTTTACCTTTATGGTTTTCAACATGTCCGTATATTCTTCACTTTCTTTTAGCACTGAAATCTCCTTTGGCATTAGCTCATTCCAATAATAGCCTTTATCTTCTAAGATTTGGATAAGGTATTGAACTCCAATTTACTTGCTTTGAATATACAAGATGATCCTAAAATCTGATTTAAATTTCTCCTCAAACTATTGATTCATTTATTCAAAATTTAAATCTTTGATATAATTTACTAAGTAATTACTATTTTTTGGTATCTCCACATGAAGCCAAGAATGTGATCTGATACAACAAAGGAGGAGGTTCTCTGGGTTGTGTTGACGTGTATTTTGTACACAACCAAACACAGAATAAAATACCCAAATGGTACCTTATCCTCTCTTGATTAAAGCCTCTGAATGCTGAAGATATCGCAAAAAGGATCAGTCAAGGTGGCTTCAAGGTTCTTCGTTGTAGGATCTCTACGAGTGGATAAGCACCAGTGGGTATTTTATTCTGTGTTTGGTTGTGTACAAAATACACGTCAACAGAATTGGTGCTAGAAGGAGGGCCCGAACACAAAAATTTAAAGGAACAGTACTATCCAGAAAATTCAAAAAATATATTTTTCAACATGATCATGTATCACGATGGTGTTGCCGCATGAGGGACTGAATGAGATAGTACAACCTAATTTGGAGATAGGTAACATTCAAGAAGACATTGTTTCAGGATTGAATCACCTAGCGTGGAACTTAAGGAGAAGTGAAGCTGAGTATAACAGAGTTAGAATCATCTTGGAACAAGAAGAAGATAGAGTTGAAGAACGCCAAAGAGCCGCCGCCAGAGAACTTCGCAATCAAAGGAACCTGCAGTAATCTCCACAAAACGGATTTTCACGCTGGATCGTATTGGTTCTTTCTCGCTCGAGAAACATCAAAGAATATTGAGGTCTACTCCAAGCACCAAAAACCTGAATGAGCTTCAGTTCACTTCAAGGTCAAAGCGAGTTAAGAGAGAGGATACTCCAAGGGAATTTGAGCCGAGATTAGAGGGCACTTCTGAGACATCACAAGCTCCATCTCTTCAAGAACAAGTACAAGCGGCAATTCAAGCAAGTATCCAGGCAATTTCTCAACCAACAAGCCAGGCCAGTTCATCAAGTCTCCTGTCAAGCTTTCAAACTTCGGGAAGCACGATGGCACACAATGCTCCTCCTCCTCCTCCCCCCGCTCATGCAATCAACGGCGCTACATGGATGATCAACAATCCATCCCCATTAGAATTTGCAATCTATCATGACATGCCAAAGAATCCGAAGAATTTCTGTCCCAAATTCAATGTCAGTGATTTCAATCGTACAGCGGAGGATCACATCAAGATGTTCGAAGATCTTCTTCATAACAGGCGAGTTGAATATGGAGATGTAGCATGTAGGCTCTTTCCCTACTCATTGGGAGAAGAAGCATACTTCTGGTTCATTCACTTACCCACAGGATCAATCAGAACTTGGGATGACATGAAGGATGCATTTATTGCAAAGTTTGGTATACCAACCACACCAGCGGAGCTATATAGGCAGTTTGTTTAGAATCGAAGGAGAGAACATGAGCCGATCACTTCTTTCAACAACAGGTTCCACAGGGCTTACACGATGTTACGACATCCCTACCTCATTGCTGTCCCAAGGGAGATTTATTATGGAGCCTTAGATCATCTTACCGCCATGTTCGTAAGGACACATCCTATCCCCAATGATCTGAACGCAGCATATGCAAAAGCTATTGAAGTCAGTAAGCACATGGGACAGAATATTACTGAGCCGCTACTTCATATGGGACCTGCTGCAGCACCAAACCAAATACAAGCAGTTAGTATGGCATTAACCAACCAGACTCCAGTTATGAATCCTGTTCCACAAGCAGCATATCCTAGCGTACAGCCGGCAAACCAGCTAGTGCTTCATCCCGGAGTTGCACTTTCACAAGCCCCACCAGCACAACCTATGTACCTGCAAAACGCAACAAACTCTTCAAGAACACAGGAAGAAAAGGATGAAATGAAAGAGTTGATTGAACAAGTCAAGAAGCTATCAACCAAAGTAACTCATTTGAGGAATCAGAATAATCAACTTCAAAGCATGCAAAGGATCAACCAAGGCCAACATACAAACAATCAAAATTTCCAAGGAAACAATAATCAAGGTTTCAGGAATAACTATCAGGGAAACAACAACCAAGGCTTTCAAAGGAGAACATGGAATACAGCTCCTAATAATGGAAACGTGGTGACGCCGTTAGACAACCCATCAAGTTCACAGAATCAAGAGAATCATCCTACCAGTAAAGTATTTCTAGCAGAGGCGGCCTTGTCCAGCTGGTGTAGACTCCACAATACAAACCAACATTCTGAGTTGCAGTGTCCTGAATTCAAAATTGCAGCCGACATATTCCAGCAGGAGATGTGCAGCAACGATCCACCTGAAAATCCGCCTACAACAGGATATGAAATGGTCCCAACTACACGGTACGATCAAGCCATGATTGTGGAAAGCTACAAGCATTTGCCAGAAGGAGAAAATAGCCAAGCTCAAAATGGGAGATTTCCACCAGAATCGGCTAACGGACCAATGGTACCTCCGGGTTCCCAGTTTCCCACCTTTTGAAGACTCAGAGTATTATTTCCCACCTTTGAATAATAGTGTCCTAGTTGAAGGAATAAAGGAGGTATTCCACCAGTCCTCAGGAGGTGTTGGTCCGAGAGTCTATCATAGAAATCAGAGAAATCAAGAACCTTTGACAACATCGATTCCTCCAAACAATTTCTCTACTCCTCCAGATCCACGGGCTAGTAATAATCCGGAGTATCCACAAGACGCGCGAGAATACAGGCAAAAGAATGTTTCCCCTCCCGCAAGGGATGAAATGAAAAGGCTAGCTATGTTGGTGTTGGAAGAACTCAAGAAGGTTAAAATTAGCCTACCGCTTTATGAGCTATTGAAGGTATCAGAGATTAAAGATGTTGTGAATAATAGTCTGAATGATTCAAACACAGTAAGGCCAAATGTACAGCATGCGTCCAAAGAAACGGCCAACAATGTTCAAGCCACCATCAATGTAATTCAAGAGGAGGCTGATAGCGAGCAACAATCTAAACAAGACGAATGTATGGTCCAGACCATAGCCTTCCCAGCCAAAAAGGAAGATATGTTAGAAGGCAAGGTGTTACTCAAAAGGGGCGAGGTTAAGAAAACTCAGCCCGCCGTCAAAGTCAGTCTCACTACAAGTCAGATTCTTCCAAAGAAAGGTGTTACTCAAAAGAGGCAAGGTTAAAAAAACTCAGCCCACTGTCAAAGAAAGTCTCACCACAAATCAGATTCTCCCAGAAAAGGGGGTCGCCGCTAAGAAAGATGCGATCAAGAAGGGAAAACCTTTAAAGAAGACGGACGATTCAAAGGAAGAAACATCAGAAAAGAGTAACAATCCGAAGGTCAATGAAGTAAAGAATCAAGAACATGATGAGGGTCCTTCAATCCTTTGCCAAGGAAAAGATGAACCAGCCCCGTTCCTGCTGTCAGTCAGAATTTTTGGGAAATTATTGCACAATTGCCTCTATGATTCAGGAGCTTCTAGTAATGTGATGCCCCTGGCTGTCTATCAGAGACTAGGTATAACTCCTGCTCCTACCAGAAGAAAAGTCACTCAGTTAGACAAGACAGAAGTCCCAATCATGGGAGAATTGAACAATATCCACATGCAATTAGCTGCAGACCCAAGGGTTCAAAATTTCATTGACATATCAGTCGTAGATATCCCTGACTCATATGGGATGCTTCTGAGTAGAGATTGGTCAAGAAAGTTGAATGGGTACGTGTCAACGGACTTTGCACATATGTGGCTGCCCTGGAGAGGAGTTCCGAACCAAATCAAAATCGACAGTACTCCAAGATTGAGGCTTATGATAACTGAGTATGGAGAAGATAATGAAGTCCTATTCTTAGAGACGGATTTAGGGACATACAAACCTAAAGTGGAAGAAGACTTGATGATACAAAACCTACACGATAAAGACAGTCAACAAGAAGTGATGGAATCTACAGAAATTGTCGTGGAGAGTGACCAAGGATCTGACCAAGAGGATGATGGAATGTTTGAAAATTTTAAAAAATTTGTCCACAGGAATGTACAACAAAGTATGCAACTTGGCAACATGGCGTCCGTCCGAGATCTACTCCTCCCCAATTGGTGTAGGATACATAATGCCGTCCATTTAGAACTATCCTGTGCTTTGTGCCAGACTGCATTAGAACAAGTATACAAGAGAGTCCCACAGACATTGATTGTAGAAGAAATGGAAGACTCAGGAGTTGGAAGTTCCTCAGAAGATGAAACTCTATCCGACACAACAGTCGAAAGCCAAGAAGACAAAGAGACGGAAGACCAAGGAAGTGCAATATGGACATTAAGGTTTGATGGATCTAAATCCAAACAAGGATCTAGAGCAGGCTTCGAATTAATTAGTCCGACAGTAGAAACTTACCTCGCCGCCCATAGGCTACAGTTTCCTTGCACCAACAATGTGGCTGAATATGAATCCTTGATTCATGGGTTATTGCTGGCTATCAAAAAGAAAGCTAAAATACTGCAAGTGTATGGAGACTCAGAAATAGCTATAAGACAAATCAGAAGGCAATACGTGTGCCACGACAAAAGGCTGACTAGATACCGGAATCGAGTTTGGGACCTCATCGAAAGTTTTGAAGCATTCAATATCAAGTCCATATACAGGCATCAAAATCAAGTAGCTAATTCCCTTGCACAAGCTACCAGCTCTTTGATACCATTAGCAATGAAAGGATTGAAGAAGTTCATAGTGGAGCTAACCTCAGTACCTTCAGTCCCAGATAACATCACCAATTTTCAAGTCTTTGAAGATGACAAGCATATATTGGATTTCTTGACCAACACAGATGTCTTCTTAGCCCAAATCATTGATGAAGAAGAGGTGGAGGGAGCAGAATTGGATGCAGAAGGAGTTTTGAATTTGAAGATAAACACTATTCCAAAAGGAATGGTGGAGTTAGAAAGAATCTTTGATCCCGACAAATTGAAAGAGATGAAAAGCCATAGCATGGAAGGAAACGTGTGCGACACAATCAATGTCGGTGATGGTATACAAGTTAAGAATGTGTTCATTGGAAAGGCCTGCACCGCACCAGAAAGAAATGGTATCTTGAAAAATATAAGAGATTTCCCATATGTCATCGCTTGGAGTTATGAAGACCTCAAGACTTATGATACTGCAATCATCACTCACACGATCCCTTTGAAGCCTAGAAGCAAACCGTTTAGACAAAGACAAAGGCCGGTCAATCCTTTACTGGAACCCCTAATATATCAAGAGGTTAAGAAGCTGCTCTCAGCCAAAATCATCTTTCCAGTGAGACATTCGACGTGGGTCGCCAACCTGGTTCCTGTCAGGAAAAAGAATGGAGAGATCAGATTGTGTGTTGATTTCAGAAACCTCAACCGAGCTTCAGAAAAGGACAATTATCCACTGCCATCGCTGGATGAAGTATTGCAGATTGTCAACGGGTCACAGATGATGTCTTTTCTGGATGGATATTCAGGTTATAATCAAGTATTGGTCGAACCAGAAGATCGACTCAAGACCGCTTTCACTACCAAGTGGGGAACATTTGCATACAAAAGAATGCCTTTTGGGCTTATCAATGCCGGGGCTACATTTCAAAGAGCCATGGATATCGCCTTCAGAGACCTAATTGGGAAAAGCATTATCATATATATGGACGATATCACGGTCTTCTCCAGAAAAAGGGAAGATCATGTGGATGACTTAAGAAGAGTATTCCAAAGGTGCAAAAGATATGGTGTTTCTCTCAATCCGAAGAAATGCATATTTGGAGTAATGGAAGGAAAACTATTAGGACATGTCATTTCAGAAAGGGGAATCTCCATTGATCCTGAAAGAGTGAAGGCTATATCAACCATCAACCTGCCAGCCAGTAAGAAGGAACTCAAATCATTCTTCGGCAAGATCAACTTCGTCAGGAAATTTATCACCGGATTTGCCAAGATAGTCAGGCCTTTGAACGAGATGTTGAAGAAAGACGCAAAGATTGAATGGTCGACACAGGCCAAGAGAGCATTTGAGGAGATAAAATCGGCAATCACAGAAGCACTAGTACTGATCAGTCCTCATTACATGAAGCCCTTCTACCTATATTCCTTCGCCTCTGAATACACTTGTGCGGCTATTCTCACCCAGAGGAGTGAAGAGAAGGACGAGAATCCAATTGCATTCATGAGCACCCCATTGAAAGATGCGGAACTCAGATATCCCAATATTGAAAAACAGGCATATGCATTGGTCAAAGCCATTAAAAAATTCAGACATTACCTCTTAAGGGCCAAAATCTATGCAATTGTACCAGATGCAGCAGTCAAAACCCTCCTCATGCAAAATGAACTAGGAGAGAGAAGAGGCAAGTGGGTCGCCATTATTCAAGAGTTCGATATTGAAATCCAACCTATGAAACTTGTTCAAGGGCAAGCTTTAGCTCAGACACTGGCAGTTGACGGACCCGGGTTAATCCAGCAAGTTTATGAATTGGAGGATGTCACCCCAAATGAATGGTACAAGGAAATTGTGACATACCTGCTCAACAACAAGTGCCCTGCTCACATGACACCCACGCAGAAAAGAGCATTGAGGATAAAGTGTCAGCATTATATGCTTCAAGGATCCGTCCTATAGCGTAGGAATCACGAGGGAATATATCTAAGGTGTGTTGGCAAAGAAGAGGCCAAACAAATAATTGAACATTTCCACTCAAAGTTTGGGACAGGACATGGGGCTAACCTGGCTACAGCTCATCAAATCCTAAGGGCAGGATATTACTGGCCCACACTTTTCAAAGACACATTTAATCATATCAGGACTTGTCACACTTGCCAAGTCGCCGCCTTCAGAGAAAAGAATCCTGCCATGCCCTTGAATCTGGTGATCGAAGCAAAACCATTTGCCAAATGGGGAATGGATTTTATTGGTGTCATCAACCCCGCATCCTCGACACAACATAGGTATATCATCACTGCTACTGATTACTGTACCAGATGGTCGGAGGCTCAAGCTCTCAAGGTGTGCACTACTGAGGCCGTAATTAAGTTCTTGGAGGAAAACATTATCACAAGATTTGGGTGTCCTTATGCGTTGGTTTGTGACAATGGCTCAGCCTTCACATCATTAAGGTTTTCAAATTGGGCTTTTGAGTACGGTATAACCCTTAAGTTTTCATCAAATTATTATCCTCAGGGTAATGAGTTAGCTAAGTCAACTAACAAAAACCTACTCAGTGTTATCAAGAAACTGCTAGAGAGAAGTCCACAAGAGTGGCATACCCAACTGAGATTTGCCCTATCGGTAGATAGGATCGGGACCAAGAACGCATTAGGGATTTCACCTTATTTTTTGGTTTATGGCCAAGACCCAATATTCCCCATGCAACTTAGGATCCCGACCTTGAGATTTATCCAAGAATACATGGAAGACACGGATGTTGTCCAAGCACGATTAACACAGTTATTGAACCTTGAGGAAAAGAGAGATCAAGCTCTGGAAAATTTTGCAAAGCATCAGGGAGTTGTGAAAAGATGGTTCAATCGTCAAGCCAGAGTCAAGGCTTTCCGAATCTCAGATCTTGTTTTATACTGGGATAAGGCACATGAGAAAAAGGGGGAACATGATAAATTTGATAAACTGTGGAAAGGTCCCTATCAAATCTCTGAGATCCTAGGAGAAAATGCATTCAGACTGAAGACTTTAACCGGAGAAGACGTCCCATTGCCTGTCAATGGGAGGTATCTCAAACATTACTTCCAGTCCTAGAATTCAGGGGGCCTTCCCTTGTACATAGTTAGTTTAGTTTGCTTTCGTTTTCACTTGTCTGGTTTGCTTTGTTTTGGTTTGTCCTTCGCTTTGTTTTATGGGTCTTAGTTTAGGTGTGTCTTGGTTTAGGTTGGTTGGTTTGTCCTGAGGGGTATCCATTTGAAATTGGGCGATTTTGTCATGAAGCACTCTGACCTCTCGCTAGATTGTTTTGTTTCATGTGGACAATTATGAGGTCTTTTGGAAATTCGAGTAAGTTTTCTCTTGATAAAATTTTGAGTCAGGCCGTATTTGCAATGAAGTTGGATTAGCTTATTGGACTCGGATATTATTGTCCTCCAGTTATTATATCTTTTCACACTTATAATCTCCGAGTCGTCGTGATTTTCAGGCAAAGCTGTGATCGGTGAAAAATCTAAAATCTGGCTTCAGCGCCACCGCAATCCTCAAACCCTAGTGAGCTTCACTACTCACAAGCCAAAAGAATTGACGGAACGAAAAAGCAATATCAAAAGGAAAAATGAGAAAATCAAAATCAAAAATCAAAAAAAAGAAAAATGAGCTGAAAAGGAAATATCCAAAATTGGCTAGCAGGAATATACGAATAACTCCATCGGGGCTATGGACGCCTGACTGGCAGTGGAGCAATGTTCGTGAGCTTGCGGCGATAACCTCGTCGGGACAATGGACGTCTGACTGGCAACGAGGCTCTATCCAGGATGCTTTTGAAGTTCAGATAAACTACGTAGCTTGTCACAGGGGAACCTGGAGATCATGATTGTCTTGTTGAGGGCAATTAACTCATTTGCACACACATGGGTAACTGTGGACTTAATACTTTGTCTCAATATGAGGATCTCTTCTTGTAAGTGTTGTTTAACTCTTTGTTCTATTGAGGGAGGTTTTCTGAGTTTTTCTTTAAGATGGATTGATTCCCAAATGTTTGCAAACATTCTCAGTGGTGTCGCCAGATGTTGTGACCATTTCACACATCGCCCCATTAGAATGGGCCCCCCCTCTTTTTGCTTTGTTTTTTGCTTTCTCTCTGCTTGTTCTTCTCTCTCTTTTTAGGGTTTTGACTGAGTGAGAGGTCTGTCTGGGCTAGGGCTAAACCTTAGGGGTTCCTTTGTGGCATCATTCAAGCTAAGTCCAGTCAAATTTTGAAAATTGTTAAGTGTCTTCCTGAAGAATTGTGATTGAATATTGAGATAAACCTTTCAGGGTAATCAAATTGGTTAGGTCAGGGGAGTCAAATGGGTCTCAGGTTAGGTCTAATAAGGCTTTTTTAGGGTAAAGTCCAGTTTGTTTGTAAGTCTGAGTCAGTTAGGCAAGGTCAGTGAAGAAAATGAGTCTAGTAGGCTAAGTCAAACTGGGAATGAAATAGATCAAGAGCCTAATAATGTCAAAATTCGCTCCTGACCCTCTCTGAAGGTCCAGGGCGAAATTCCTTGTAGACTGGATTTGCTTCACAATTTTGACTAAGTATTAGCATTTTTGAAGGAGAAATTGTGTGTTCTTGCCGAGGGAAGTTTTGATCAATTTTTGGAAAGTGAGATGATGCCTGAAACAGAGAATTCGCTCTTGACCCTTGCTGAGGGTCCAGGGCGAACTTTATCCTAAGCACAATTTCTTGTTTTCTGATGGACTTGCTAACTGGTTCCTGGCCTTGAAAATGACCTAACTTTGCCTTGTGAAGTGATTTGAGACTCAAATTTTGAACAGTTTAGCCTAAAAGGGTAATTTCGCTCCTGACCCTTGCTGATGGTCCAGGGCGAAAAATGTTGTTTAAGCATATTTGTCACTGACTTTTCTAAATTGTTTTGGGGAAAATCGCTCCTGACCCTTGCTGAGGGCCCAGGGCGAAATCTTGATTTCCCTCATTTTGCAATGAAAAGAGACCAAGTTTTTTAGCATGAATGGAAAATGAATGACTTTCTCCACCCGCCTGAAAGGGTTTTAACTTGAAATGATGGACTTTGTTGAAAACATCAAAATCGCTCCTGACCCTTGCTAAGGGTCCAGGGCGAAAAATCTTATGGGGGTCATTTTTAGCCTTGTTTGGTCGATTTGAGATGTCAAAGGCATGATGAAGGATGAAATGAGCATGATAAAGTATCCAAACTTGATTGAAGATGATGAGATGAAGGAGTTTTGCCCAGGAAAGGTAAAATCGCTCCTGAGCGTCTCTGAAGGCCCAGAGCGAAATTCCCAAAAGCACATTTATCTTGCAAAGTCAAAATGATTTTTATTATTGGAATGGATGAAAGGAGGCATGTTTTACCCATTGAATATAACTTGGACGATCAACGAGGAAGCAATCAAGCCAAAATTGGAAAATCGCTCCTGACCCTTGCTGAGGGTCCAGAGCGAATTTCCAAGGTTCTCTCCTTTTTGTGTGGAATTGAGACAAAATCTTGCTTGGACAGGAAGAGGACGTGATGTGTTATGCCTTAGAGGCGATTTGAAGTTTAAAGAATGAAGGAATATGCCTAAAACCAAAAGGTCGCTCCTGACCCTTACTGAGGGTCCAGGGCGAAAATCACAATAACTACATATTTCCTTCAAAATTTTGCTAAGGCAAGGATAGGCTAAGATGAAAAGGCCTTCAAAAACATGATGAATAAGGATTCGCCTCTAAAGCTTGATGATCTTGGGCTAAAAATGGAAAATTGCTCCTGACCTTGGGAGAGGGTCCAGGGCGAAAGTTTTGAAAACTCTCATTTTACCTTGCAACAACAAAGCAAATTTGGATGGAGTGGATAAAGGAAGGACATTGCCTAGTGGCGAATAAGTTTTCAATGAAAAATGATGGAGGATTGAGTTTAATTTGCAAAAATCGCTCCTGACCCTTGCTGAGGGTCCAGGGCGAAATACTTGGAGAGGAGACTTTCTCGCTTAGTTTGGAGGCGTGAACATGATCTCACTTGGTGAAGAAGTGTTTCGATAAGGAAATGAAGATTTGTGGTCAAAATTGAAAAAATCGCTCCTGACCCTTGCTGAGGGTCTGTTGACGTGTTTTTTATGCACATGCAAACACAGAATAAAATACCGAAGTATCTTATCCTCTCTTGAGTAAAGTCTCCGAATGCTGAAGATGTCGCAAAAAGGATCAATCGGGATGATTTCAAGGTTCTTTTCTGTAGGATCTCTACGTGTGGATAAGCTCTTTGTGGTATGATGTGATTTTGCTGGAATCACAAGGGGACTTACACTTGATGACCTGAACGTCTGATTTGCTTTGAATATTGTTGGAACTCAAGATTTTACTAGCTTAGATTTGAAAAAAGGAAAAAAGATGAAGGTGAGGAAAGGATCTAATTCTGATACTAAGAATGTAGGAGCAATGAATGATCTTTGATGAAATTCTAACTAAGTCTTGTTTTGACATCCCAGGACCATCTCCACAAGGTTAGTGCGATCTTCGAAGGAAAGCTTTATGGTGTTCAAATCATCACTACAGGCATAGACATCATCAGGCTGATGCATATCAATGAAGAAGCAACAATTGAAGTTAAGCTTAAGCTAAATGATTCCAGTTGACTACACATGGCAAATCTGCAATCAACAAACTGTTAGTAGTATGGATATACGAATTTCACCATCAATCAAACACATTTCTTCCACTCATCTAATAACATAAAATCAAACATGAGAAGTATAGAGACCATGCAAATTGTTGAATCAACCCATAAATTTCACCATTTCTTCAATGAAGTTTTACAAGTCTTTTACAACAACATCTTGGCAACAATCTTTGCCTTCTCTCTCTACTCTACTCTAATTGCTAGACTAATTCGCTATTCTAACTACTGACTCTCTATCTTCTATTCTATATGCCCTTACAAAATGAAGAGTCGAGGCTTATATAGTGCCCATAATACAATTCGATGGCTCAGATCCATTTGAGATCGATGGCAAAGATTCAATAATGAAAACCCTAATTAGGGTTTGTTACAACCATTACATAACATTTAATGCTTGACCAATGATAAAATTACATTTTCAGGACACGTCTTCTCTAGAAAATTCGACCAATGGATAGCTGGGGTAGGTACATCGAAGTTTGTGCCACCTTCCATGAGTTAGGTACATTGAATCTGGACATGCTAAGGTGGACCAATCCAACTGGAGGAGTGATGACTGGGATGCCAACTCATCTGACACTTGGTTGATGCCAATTTGATGTTGATGAGAAGCTAGCTTTAATTGACTCTTTTGAAACTATCTGCTTCTTCAACGAACCCCTGCTCTAACTTCCTGTCTTTGATGTGCAGGATGATTGATGTACCTCGCCTTGGAATGCTGGATTGGAAGAAGTTATTCCTGATGATGCTTGACCGAAGAAGGTCATCCTTGTCGATGCTAGACTGGAGGAGGTCGTTCTTGTCCTTGCTAGATCTTTTTGGATGAGAACCTGCCAACTTGTAGATCCTCCGGACTTTGGAGTCGCCATCTTGACACCTACACAACATTTCAAAATTAGTAATATATCTTGAAGTCTAGAAATTAAACTTAAAAGGAAGATTTAAGATTTTAATTAGGAAACTTCATGATAAATCTTGAGTTATCATTTCCTAAGTAAACATGTAATACTTAGATTTTTCCAAAACAAATGTCCAAAAATCAAACCTTAAACAAGGGTGTCAAGATGATTTTGCCATACCTCCTCTTGAGTATTAAACTCTAAGAAATGATGTAAAAAAAATAGATGAATTTCGCTAGGCAAAGTTTAAATCATAGCCTCCTCTTGGATGAATCACGCCTCCATTAACTTCAAAAGAATAGACTCCACCCTCTTTGATCTTCAACACTTAGTAGAAATTCGCTCCACTCTAGCTAGATTTTGCTCCACCAAATTGCACTTCAACCTCTGGATTTCGCTCCTCAAATAGCTCTCCAATTTCGCACTTAGGAAAGGATGAATGAATGATTAAACTTGAACAAAGCATCACCCATATATAGAGCGCTCACCTTGATTCCCTCCAAGGCCGACTTGCCAAAAGGGAAATGAAAATGAAATAAAATCCCCCTCAAAAGAAGGCCGACTTGCTTGTAAAAGCAAATAAATGTATTTGAGGGCTCACCTTCATTTAAAATTTGAAAATTAATTTTAATGCCTCCAAAGTGGATTTTTTATTATTTCAACGTCTAAAAATTAATTTATTACATTAAAATGCCTTTAATTTAATGCAAATTTGATTTAGCCCTTCCAAAGGCCTCAAAGTTAGCAACTTGGTGAATTTTAAAGAATATCAACGCTCAATAATGTAAAAATGAAGGATATCACCAATTTCGCCCTGGACCTTCAATGAAGGTCAGGAGCGATTTTTCAATCTTGCTCTTAATCCTTCATCTTTTGGATTCCAAATTGCTTCCAAGACATAAAATATCATCTCTTCTTCCTATCCACACAAGATCTTACCTCAATTTTTCAAACAAAGGAGAGAAAACTAGAAAATCGCTATGGGCCCTCTCTGAGGGTCAGGAGCGACTTTTTGATTTTAGGCTTGATTCTTCATCATTTTTCATTGAAACTTCATTCGTCATTAAGCAACATCCTTCCTTTATCTACTCCATCCAAATTCGCTTTGTTGTTGCAAGGTAAAATGAGGATTTTCAATAATTTCGCTCTGGGCCCTCTCTAAGGGTCAGGAGCGATTTCTCGTTGTAGGCATTCACTGAGGGTCAGGAGCGACTTTTCATTTTCTGACCAACATCATCAAGTTTCGAAGGCAAAATAATATTCATCCTGTTCTTGGAGGTCTTTTCTCCTTGTCCTAACCTTGCCTTAACACCATTTTGAAGAAAACATGCCTTTTTTGAAAATCTCGCTATGGGCCCTCTCTGAGGGTCCGTAGCAATTTTTGTAATTGCCTTCAAAATTTTGATTCTCAACGATTTCTTTTCACTTCAAGGCTTTTCAAACATCGTTTCAAACCCATGCCTAACCTTAGCTTTCCTCAAACTTGGATGAAAAATTCCCATTTTAGGTTTCTCGTTGTGGGCCCTCTCTGAGGGTCCGGAGCGATTTTTCGCTATGGGCCTTCAATGAGGGTCAGGAGCGATTTTTTCATTTTCAGTTGATTTCTTCTTGTGTTGATCCTCCAAATTATATTCAACGGATAGGACATGCTTTCCTTCGTCCCTTCCAATCATAAAATCACTTTGATCTTGTAAGAATAATGCATATTTGAAAATCTCGTTGTGGACCCTCTCTGAGGGTCAGGAGCGATTTTTGCTACCTGGACCAAAATGTTTCACTTTTCATCTAAAAATCACTTTGCCAAGGGAGATATCGTCTTGTTCTTTGCTATGAATAAAAATTCATGTCCAAGAAAGGTCCAAAAATGTGCACACAAAGAAAATCGTTGTGGGCCCTCTCTGAGGGTCAGGAGCGATTTTACCTTTCCTGGGCAAAACTCCTTCAATTTATCATCTTTGATCAAGTCTGGATACTTCATTATGCTCATTCTATCCTTCACCATGCTTTTGACCTCTCACATCGACCAAATAAGGCTAGCAATGACTCTTATAAGATTTCTTGCTGTGGGCCCTCTCTGAGGGTCAGGAGCGATTTTTCTGTTTTCAACAAGGTCCTTCATTATTTCAAGTCAAAACATCTTCAGGCGGGTGGAGAAAGTCATTTATTTTCCATTTATGATCAAAACTTGGTCTCTTTTCATTGCAAAATGAAGGAAATCAAAATCTCGTTGTGGGCCCTCTCTGAGGGTCGGGAGCGATTTTTCCCTTATTGCCCAAAATTCATCATCTTTAATGCTTTCCAACCTTTCAAAGGCAATAAGAATGTCCAAGCTTCCCTCCAAGGTACCCTGCACATCACAATTTAGCCAAAATTAGTGACAAATAGGCTCAAATAAAATTTTCACTCTAGACCTTCACTGAGGGTCGGGAGCGATTTTTCGCTCTGGGCCTTCACTGAGGGTCAGGAGTGATTTTCGCTCTGGGCCTTCACTGAGGGTCAGGAGCGAGTTTTTGACCTTTTGAACTCTCTGTCAGGATAATTTTATGGAATATAACATTTAAGTATAAGAAAATGTCACTTATACTTTAAGTTATATTCCATATATACTTTCAGGATGTTTGAGAGTGGTTTCAGACCTCCAAGAGTTATATTGCAAAATCTAGTTTTTGGAGGTTTTTCAGTTTCCAGACTTAGTCAAATTTCAGGATCAGGACATTCCAGACTTAGCCAAATTTCAGGATCAGGACTTTCCAAACATAGCCAAAATTCAGGATAAGGACATCACTCCAGCAGGACCTGCTATCTAGGTGATCCCCTTGGCGACACTCAAAATGCAAAGGCTAACAGACAAAACCCTAAAAGACCTAAAAACAAACCCTAGAAAAGCAAAAAGCAGGGATCCCCATTTGCAATGGGGCGATGTGTGAAATGGTCACAACAGAGTCCAGGGCGAAAAACACCAAAAGTGCACTTTTTTTTCCAAGTTGGATAGAGCAAAGTCTGGAAGTCAGTGAGAAGATCTATTTGGAATGTCTTTGTAGGATTTTACCAAGATCAAGGGCACAATGAAAAGCATAAAAAGAGACAATAGAATAACAAGAACAAACTGTATTCTCATCAATATGCAAATGATCAACTGGATTAACCAATACAATGAATATAGGCTTGCTTATATAGGCAAGGCCATATGGATGTATGAGCACACAAATATGACATGTGGCTCAATGAGAAACAAGGGTAGGTAAGAAATACTAAGGATAGGTAGGAGAAATAATATAATATTCCACAAGAGGTGGATGACCCACCGAATGTGGAGTGTAACAGCAAAATAAGACCACAAAAGGTGGAATTTCTCCTACAAGCTCTATCCCTATGTGTACACTTCCCTAAGTGTCTCAAATCCAAACTACGAAGAGATGCATTATCCTAAGTTAACTTAAGTGTAATAATATCCAAAATGAATATTTATTTACACCAACACCCCCCCTTAAGTGCAACTTAGGGGAATGTAGACTCAAGTCAACAATGCAAGATGGGTCCCGGCTACTAGGCCATGATAGGTACCCATGTACAATATGCAAATGCAAGCAAAACTATGCAATGCAATCTCTCACAAACGGAGAAAGGGAGAAAACCCAGTGGGAAAAAACTCCCCCCAAAAAAGAGATGAATGTACAAAAGACTCTCAAAGAAGAAGGACAAAACCTCAAAGAGGAAAAAGTCCCCCCAATAAGAGAGGAAGGAGAAGTCAGCTGACCCCCCCTAATGACACATCCCGCACCCCCAAGAGAGCTCGCAATTGCTGGAACTTACTCTCGGTGAAAGGTTTGGTGAATATGTCAGCAACCTGCTCTGTTGTAGGACAATACTGCAAATCAATGACCTGCTCCTGGATGAGCTCTTGGATATAGTGCATATGAATCTCGATGTGTTTGGTGCGCTGGTGCTGGACCGGGTTCTTCGAGATCGCAATAGCACTCTGATTGTCACAATGTAGAACTGTCGGTCGTGGAGTGGTGAATCCAAACTCTGTGAGGATCTGCTGGAGCCAAATGGTCTCAGTCGTTGCGTTAACAGCACCTCGATACTCAGCCTCAGTCGAAGAGACAGCAATAGCATGTTGCTTCTTGCTCTGCCAACAAATGGGGCCCGAACCAAGGTGAAAACTGTAACCAGAAGTAGACTTACGATCAACTAGATCGCCAGCCCAATCGGAGTCTGTGTAACCAACCAAGCGAAGTCCTGTGCCTGCTACATAGTGAATCCCATAGTGATGTGTACCCTGGATGTAATGAAGGATGCGTTTGGCGGCTTTCCAATGAATCTCATGTGGTTCCTGCATGAAGCGGGAAACCATGCCAACTGCAAATGAAATATCAGGGCGTGTATGAGTCAAGTAGATGAGACTACCCACAAGCTGACAATACAAAGTGGCATCAACTGGTGGAGAAGAACACTGAGCCTCAAGCTTGACTCCTGAAAGAAAGGGAGTCGGGGCAGGCTTACAATCAGCCATATGAAAGCGTGCAAGTAGATCAAGAGCATACTTGGGCTGCAATAGTGTAATCCCGGAAGGTGACTGTGAAATCTCTATCCCGGGAAAGTAGTGCAAAAGACCCAAGTCAGTCATAGCAAATCTGTCATGCAAAGCAGATTTGACCCTGCTAATGATGGATGAAGTACTCCCTGTAATGATCAAGTCATCAACATAGAGCACAAGTATCAAGTGAGAGTCATCCTGTCGCAAAATGTAGACATTCGGATCGGAATGACACCTGGTGAACCCTGCGGAGAGAAGAAAGGAATCCATCTTGGCATACCAAGCCCTGGGGGCCTGCTTAAGGCCATAGAGAGATTTCCTTAGTCTGCAAACCAAGGAAGTATCCTGGATGAAACCCTGTGGTTGCTCCATATAAATCTCCTCATCAAGATCACCATGAAGAAAAGCACTCTTCACATCCATCTGATGTACAGCCCAACCATGAGCTGTAGCAATAGCAAGTGTCAAACGAATGGAGTTCATCTTGGCTACGGGTGCAAAGGTCTCAATATAGTCAACATCTGCAACCTAAGAGAAACCTTTCGCAACAAGCCGAGCCTTATACTTATCCACACTACCATCCGCTGCAAACTTGGTCCGATAGATCCACTTACATCGAACCATCTTTCTCCCCTTAGGAAGATGGACTAAATCCCATGTGTTGTTCCTCATCAAGGAACTATACTCTTCCTCCATAGCTTGGTCCCACTCAGGAACCCCTGATGCTTCCCTAAATGTCTGTGGATCGGAAGCGGTAGCAATGAATGCATGTGGAAGATCCTGATGTTGTGATCGAGTTCTCCGTGTATCTGAAGGATCCCCAACAAGAGAACCCGCGGACTCAAGTGTCTGTCGAGCCCAACGAGGTCTAGGTGGAGGTGGAGAATGAGGCTCCTCAACTGCAAGTGGACCCTGCGGAGGTGTTACCCTGCGAGTCAGAGTTGAACGAGTCTCCTCATCTGAATCACTAACATCACTATCCACAATGGAGGAAGGTGGAGGAGGTAGAGAGGCTAAGCTAGGAGAGCTTTCCTCAAAGTGAACACTCCTCTCAATGAACACCTCATGTGTCTCTGGATCCATCAATCTGTATGCCTTAACACCCTCAGGATATCCAACAAATATGCAAGGTCGACTCTGTGGTTCCAATGCCTTGCATTTCTGCGGAGGTATGCGAGCCCATGCTGGACACCCAAAGACCCTGAAATGTCTCACAATCGGTTTCCCACCAGCCCAAGCTTCAAAAGGAGTAATACCTTGCAAAGCTTTGTGAGGAACCCGATTCTGGATGTGTGTGGCACAACTGATAGCCTCTACCCAAAAAGCGGGATCAAGAGAACGTGCATGTATCATACAGCTAGCCATTTCTTTGAGAGTTCTATTCTTGCGTTCTGCAACCCCGTTTTGTTGTGGAGTGTATGCGACAAAATGCTGAAGATCAATCCCCTCAAATGTACAAAAATCCTCAAGTCTCTTGTTCACATATTCCCTTCCATTATCTGTGCAAAAAATCTTGACCACTTTCCCTGATTGCTTCTCCACACGAGTCATGAAGTCCTGAAATCTGTCAAATACTTCACTCTTCTGAATGAGAAAGTAGACCCAAGTGAAGCAGGAGTAGTCATCAATGAAGGTGAAAACATAGCGGGCCTTACTAAATGAAGGTGCTGGAAATGGACCTACTACATCGTTGTGAACAAGTTGAAGAACTTCCAAAGCTCTCCAAGTTTTCCCTTTATCAAACTTCTCTTCGGGATGCTTGCCCATGGAACAACCTGAACATACACCCTCTGAAAAACTGATTCGAGGTAGACCTGTGACCATGTCTTTAGTGCTGAGTTGCTGAAGATAGCGGTAGTTGAGGTGACCAAACCGCTCATGCCATAGCTTACTTTCTGAATTTGAATGAGTAAGCAAGGCCCTAGAAGGTGAACTTGGCACAAAGTGGGAGAATGAATAAAGCCTTGAGTTGTCATTGACTTGTCCCGCTGCTACCAAGGCATCATCATCAAGTTCCTTTACCACAACTGAATCTGGTGTAAACTCAACCTTTTTCCCATTCCCATAGTGAGTGATTTGGTAGATGGAGAGAAGATTGGTAGACAAGTTAGGAACATAGAGAACATTCTCAAATATTCCATCATCCATGTCAACTGAACCTTTCCCTTCAACCTCTACTCGTGTGTCATCACCTATGTAAATGTGGGGTACCTTAGATTGCTCCAATGAAGAAAACTGCTCCTTTGTAGAACCCATGTGATATGAGGCACCCGAGTCAAGTCTCCATTGCTGTGAAGAACCTGTTGTAGCCACAAATGCTTGCCGTTTTCCCTTAGACTGTGAGGAAGAGGAAGGAGATGAATCCTTCTTTGTGTAGGCGGATGGCAAGTTGATGTTGTTTTTCTTGAGAAGATTGGTTAACTCATCAACTTGTTTTGCATGGCATCGATGCTCATCATGACCATACTTCTTGCAATATGCACAAGTTGGTTTATCCTTCTTAGGTGGTGTCCCCTTCTTGGAAGAGGATGAAAAATCGCCTTGTGATGGAGAGGATGATTGTCCTTTTTCCTGGTGTGGCTTAGACTTAGAGTGCTTCTTCTTCTTGTTGGAATCTTTGCCTTGACTTCCTTGATTCCCTTGATTAGCCACCAAAGCCTTGGACTTTGAAGACTTGAGAAACCCCATGTTCAACAACTTAGATTGTTCCAATATCAACATTTCTGTGAAAGCATCAAATGAAGGCATAACATAGGAATTCCCCACTGTCAAACGATGAGTTTGGAAGCTAGACACAAATGTTGCATATTCTGGTGCAAGCTTGTCCAACAAGTTGAATATCAACTGAGCATCCTTTTTGTCAATTCCACAATCCTTAAGCTTTGCTCTTAGCTCATTTGCTTTGGTGACATAATCTTGGATTGTATCAAAACTCTTGGGATCCAAGTTGGTGAGCTCATTGTCAATCTGATAGCCTCTGATTTCATCAACTTGACCATACAATTTCTGAAACATATCCCAAGCCTCTTTGATTGTTTTACACTTCTCAATGTGAAAAATGAGGTCATCTGATACATACTTGCGTAAAGTTCCAAGAGCCATGCAATTCTTTGTGAGCCATTCTAATTGAGCATTTGGATCAGCCTTAGGATCAGGTGGTGTTGTTATTGTTCCATCTATGTAGTGTGTGAGACCCTTTTCCATTAATTTACTCCATACTTTAATTTTCCATGATACATAATTATGTGGAGTTAAAGGTGGAAATTTATTAGGACTCATTGCAACAAAAATGGAAAGAGCACAAAGAGAGGCACAATCACACAAGACACCCCCCCCAAATTCGCTCAATCAAAGAACCCCCCCCAAAAGTGATGATTTGGCACTTTATAATTAGTGCGTATACAATGGGCCACTTGCAAAAAATGGCAAAGTGGACTTCTGATTACAATTTTACAACTGCCTCAATAAGGCCAAAAGAGACTCAAACTGATAATGCAAGAGATCTAACTAAGATCCAAGCAATTTACAAGTACCTAATAGGCCAAATAAGACCAATATCTGAAAGTACAATTTCCACTCAAAATCTCTGAAATCTTATCATAGATTATGAATGTAGATGAAAAAATATGCACTTTCAAAAAAAACGGCACCTGAAAAGGAGGTCGTATGAGCTCAAACGAGGCCTTTGAAGTTGCAGAATTGAGGATTGGACAGGTATAGCTGAGAGAATCCGAAAATTCCGAAAAACCTGTGCACCAAAATCAGAAAATAACCACACCACTACGAAGATCATGAAATTTTAGCCCATTTCAAAAAAAATTGCACCAAAAAAGGAGCAAAAATGAGCAAGATATGGCCTTTCAAAGTTGGACTGCAAAACTAAAAAGCCCAATGGAGAGGGGTCAAAAAAATTTCAAAAAACTACTGATGTGGCGTTGACGTCAGCAATTCACTGTCTTAAATTTGACGGTCGTATGACCGTCGCGAAAACTTCGCCTCCTTGCTGACTGGGCTTCCGTACTGTACGGACTGCTAACTGTACGCGGTGACTGTGCAGATGACCGTGCTGCCGTACGGATGCTGATGTCACTGTGTAGGGTGTACGGTTTTGCCCGCGGGCCAGTGGCCGCTTGCCACGTGGCGGACGCAGGTCCTCCTGTTTTAGTGGTCGCCGGAGAGGAGGGAGCGGCCGGAGCCGAGGGGTCCGACGGTGAGCCGGGAGTCGAGGCGACCGGCGGCATAAGGAGCTGTCGGAGGGTGTGGGCGGCAGTGGCAACGCGGGCGGTGGGGAACCTGGACGCCGGCGGGAGGTGCACGGCGGGGCGGCGGCGTACACAGCAGCGGCAGCGCGGGCGGTGGTGGCTGGAGATCCGGGCCGGCGAGAGGAGACCTGGGCGCCGATGGGGAGACTAGTCGGCGTGGGTCCCAACGGTACTGTACGTGTCGACGGCGGGTACAACTGGTACGCCTGCGACCTGCGGCACACGCAGGGTATGGGGGGGTCTGCGGACCCTCAAAAAACCAGCGACAAAAATTATTTTTTTTTTATATCGCTTTTTTTTTTTTCGATTTTTTTTTTTTGAAAAAAAATTTTGAAATCCGTACGATAATAGCCAAAATGGGGAAAAAAAAAATTTCTCACCAAAATAGGTCGACTTTATAGTCGAAATTTATGGAAATGGCTTCCCGGATTCAACGGTGATGTCCAAATCGCTGTATGACGCCCCCAAAAAATGAAGATCCCCAAATCCGAAAATAGAAGTCTTCCACGATGTCTCCAAAAACCAATCAATGAAGCCCCAATAGCTCTGATACCATGTAGGATTTTACCAAGATCAAGGGCACAATGAAAAGCATAAAAAGAGACAATAGAATAACAAGAACAAACTGTATTCTCATCAATATGCAAATGATCAACTGGATTAACCAATACAATGAATATAAGTCTGCTTATATAGAAAAGGCCATATGGATGTATGAGCACACAAATATGACATGTGGCTCAATGAGAAACAAGGGTAGGTAAGAAATACTAAGGGTAGGTAGGAGAAATAATATAATATTCCACAAAAAGTGGATGACCCACCGAATGTGGAGTGTAACAGCAAAATAAGACCACAAAAGGTGGAATTTCTCCTACAAGCTCTATCCCTATGTGTACACTTCCCTAAGTGTCTCAAATCCAAACTACGAAGAGATGCATTATCCTAAGTTAACTTAAGTGTAATAATATCCAAAATGAATATTTATTTACACCAACAGTCTTGAAAAGATTTTGAACGTTGAAAAATGCTAATCTTGAGCAAAATTAGGAAAATCGCTCCTGACCCTTATTGAGGGTCCAGAGCGAAATTTCCTCTAAGGACATTATTTCCTTCAAAATTGTTGATGAATTAACTTGGTAGTGCAAGGAAATGGATCTTAGAAGTGACGTTGAGGGTTTAACAATCAATCTAAGGTGGATTACAACTTAAAATGCAAAAATCACTCCCGACCCTTGGAGGGGGTCTAGGGCGAAATTGACATTTCCACCTATTTTCCTCATGCAAAATGTCAAAATTTGAAGTGCAACACCTTAACTGGATATCAATTTACCCTCGAGGAGATTTTCAAGTCAAGATGCGAAGTATTCAAGGCTAAAATTGGAAAATCGCTCCTGACCCTCAGAGAGGGTCCAGGACGAAATTATTTGCAAACTTCATTAAGCCTTGTTTTAAAAATTGATATTCTCCAATTTGCATTAGATCGCCAAAATTGCTAAAATCGAGGCATTTGGAAAATTAAAATTAAATTCACATTAAATTAAAAGCATTTTGGCATTTAATAAATTAATTTTAAGCCTTGAGAAAATCGAAATATTACTTTGGAGGCATTTAAAACTAATTTTTTATTAAATTAAAATTCATTGGTGAGCGCTCAAGGCATTATTTTGCTTTTATTTTTCAAGTCGGCCCCCCTTTTTTGAGATCTTATTTATTTTTTTTGCCAAGTCGGCCTAGGGGAAGTAAGGGGTAAGCACTCTATATAATAGGGATGCTTTGATCAAGCTTAATCATTCATTCAATCATCCTTTTAAGTGCAAAATTGGAGAGCTAATTGGAGGTGCGAAATAGAGCTGGTTTGGAGCAAATTTCTTTCAAGTGTTGAAAGCTAAAGAAGTGGAGTTTATTCTTTTCAAGGCTAAAGGAGGCGCAATTCATCCAAGAGAGGGCTTTGATCTAAACTTTGCTTAGCGAAATCCATTTTTCTTGCATCATTTCTTAGAGTTTAATACTCAAGAGGAGGTATGGCGAAATCATCTTAACATCCTTGGTCAAGACTTGATTTTTGGACACTTTTTTTAGAAAAGTCTAAGTGATTGATGAGTTAATTAGGAAATGATAACTCTATATTTATCATGAGGTTTCCTAATTAAAATCTTAAATCTTCCTTTTGAGTCTTAATTTCTACACTTAAAGATATAATGCTTGAGAACTAATTTTGAAATGTTGTGTAGGTGTCAAGATGGCGACTCCAAACGCAGGAGCATCTACTAGTCGCCCGGCTCTCATCAAGGAAGATCAGAAGAATGACGAATTGGAGACCAGGATCGTGTCCAAATGGAGTAATATCAAAGACACCAACTTAGGAAACTTCAATGTGAAGAAGTTTCGAGAGGTCCCCTACATTGGCAAGCCATCACCTATTGCGAATAAGATAATTGAAAGTGGCATCATCAAGGCGGCAAGTTTCCCTCCAGCAGTCAAGTGTCATGAGCTGATGATCAAGTGTGCCCGCCACTATGACTCACAATCAAGGTTGATCGTATCCAAGGAAGGGAACACCTTAGCTTACCTTTCAGAGGAAGCTATAAGTGAAGCTCTTCATCTTCCAGAACATAAAGATATGATTTACAAAAGCCTAGAAGGAGCCAGATCAATGTATGAAGATGATCCCGATACTTGTCTAAATCTCATCAATAAGAATTGGTTGCTCAAAAGTCGGCCTCGCCTAAGCAAGATTCCCAACACACCGCATAGGATTGACTTCCAGGAGGAGTACAGAGATTTGATAACTTTGCTCAATCGAGTTACAGGGGCTCCTCAAGCCTTCTACTTCGAAAAATGGATGTTCTTCTTCATTCAAGTGATAGTTCAAGGAAAAGGAATGCTTCATTGGGCCAGAATTATTAGCAATAGTCTGGATGTGCAGTTGAGAAGGCTAAGACCTACCAAGTCGTTCCATATGAGCTCATATGTCATATATGCCTTAATCAGGAGTTTCGAGTATGCAGGGCTACCTCACAGAGGAGTGATCGGAAGAGGACCCGGAGAAGTGAGAGTTTGTGACTCTTATGTTCATCTACATCATCCGCCTAGAAGTGACTACAAGTTAGTCAATGATACCTTCACGATGAACATCACTAGGATACTGCAAGGCGGGATTCATAATCGACTATCTCCGGATGCACAAGAACTTGTGAAGAAGTATGGTGCATGGTTCATCCAGTTTCAAAAGTTTACATACATCAGAGTTCATGGGTGTCCTTCACCTCCCTACATGTTGCCGAGGTATCCGACAGACAGGATAGTGCTACTTGAGGTAACTAGACAGTTGGCAACTTATGCAAAGGTATCCGGACACAAGCGTGGAAATGGAGTTCTCGTGCCCATCATATTGGGGAATTCAGTTGAGGTATGTCCTAATACTCAAGCCTCGGAAGATGCAGAGAAGGAATTAGCTTTATATTCATTCACATTCTTTGCCTCGAGGGAGAATTTTGATCCTCAAGGTTATATGGAGGAGACAATTGGTAAGAAGTACAGACATGAGTTTTAGGTAGAAGACTTTTGGACGAATCTCTCAAGTGATTTAGAAGTTAGAAGAAAGATGCATTCCAGGCTACCTTTAGATTTCATCAGGAAATGCAAGGTTTATAGAGTAGCTGATCAAGCCCAAGATAATGGCAAATACCTCCAGTCGTCCTATGACAAAGAAGACAAAGCAGTGAAGATAGATTGGAATGAGCCCGAGGTTTTAGATTTGAGAGCTTTGATGGCTCCTGTTTTATCATGTACTCGCAGATGGGTGGATGTACAACATCAGAAGTTGAGAGAACAGAACGTATCAATGACTTTTACTTTGGAGGCAAGGCCAGAAGAAGGAGAAGCAAGCGTGAGTGAGGACATTTCCCATCCTAGAGGTGCAAAGAGGAAAGAAAGACCTAAGAAAAGGGAATCCTCCAAGAAGAAGCTAGAGGCCAATCGTGATCACCCATCAAGAACATCTTCTCGACATGAAAAGAAGGCAAGCCAAGGGGAAGGTCAAGGGAAGATAGTGCCTGAAGTTGATGAATCTATGGAATTCATGGTGCAAAATGACAAGCCTGAAAAGGGACAAACACCTCAGCATTCATCAAGTCAATCTCCCCAAGTTGATGAGCTACATGAAGAGAAAAATGATGATGAAGCGACATCTCCTCTCCGAGAAGATGAACCACTGCCTAAGGAAATACAGGTAAGAGAGACAAGATCTACCATTCCTGATTGGTTAAAGGAAAGACTGACAAGGGTGATCGTGATTGAAGAGGAAGAAGATGTATTTGATTTAGAAAGCCTCATAGGAAATTCTCAAGAGGTAATGGAAAAGAAGAAGGCCACAAAGATGTCCAAGGTGATAAGAGATGAGACAAGATCCAGGAAATTGCAAATAGCTACACCAGTAGTGGACAAGTATGAAGGTGAGATTCTTGCGGATGAGTATGACTTAGAAACATTTGAGCTTGGTCCACTCACTATTGAACAAGCAATGGAAGAAGCAACCGATTCATTTGAAGCACTTAAAGACAAACTTAAGGAAGAAATGGAGAAGAATAGGAAACTTGAGAGAGAGAGAGGTGCTTGGAGAGGCTATTTTAGTCATCTCAATCAACCCTTGAGACATCAAGATCCAGCAGTATCTCCTTTACAAGCACTTCCTCTCGAATCGTTTGGCGAAGCAGAAAGGGTCAAAAGCTTGGTACAACTTATGAGCTCTTGGATTGATAAATCCCACACAGTAGCTGTTGAATTTGCAACAAGAATGATGAAGAGAATTCATCGAGCTATCCAGGTTCTTGAGATTATTCATAATCTAATGATAACTGTAGCTGCTTTCGCTCACACTAGAGATGTTATCATTCTTGTCCTGCAAGTAATAAGACAAACACCAAGGCGGATCCTGGCGCAAGAAAAGATAATGGATGGAGGAACTCATAACCTCCTACACTGGTCAGCTCTACTCCAGATGAAAGAGGTTCTTTTCGAGGACATCAACACCAAATGCAGTCAAGTTGAAGGTGTCATCCATCCAATTCAAGATAAGGTGTTTGAAGTATTGTGTACCATTCTTGGCAGGCGGATCGAGATTGAGACAAATGTGGACATCCAAGAGTTGGAGGATAGAGTCAAGGTCATCTTTTGCAAAGAAGAGAATGTCATCACAGATGAGCAACGAAACCTGATGTTCACTACCATGCTCCTGATTGAGAAGATCAAAGAACTCGAACCTAGATGGGAAACAGCTCTTCTCACGGCTTTTGATCAAGTCATTCACTTGGAGGAACAAATGAAGAATCTTCTTGAGATTCCTATTGCTGAGATTGAAGGAATTGTGTCCAGATTCGTTGGATATGCTAAAAAAGAACATAGGAAAGGGAACAAGGTTCTAGAAGAAAGGTTGTTATAGGATGATGTGGCATCTTAATTCTCATTGGTCTATGTTTCCTCGACTTTTGTGCCAATTTAATATTTGGCTATGCATTTAATAATGTTCATCTAAAAGGGGAACTTTTTGTAACAAACCCTAATTAGGGTTTAGGTGTCAAAATCTTAGCCATTGATCTTCTTTTGATCTGGACCGTTCATTGTAATTGAGGATGCTATATATACCCTCACTCATTTTCATTGTGTCATTAAAGATTAGAAAGAGAGATTAGAAATTAGAAGAGCTTAGAGAGAAGAAAGTTATTGTGTAGCAAGATTGAGTAGTGAAGAGAGAATTTTGAACAATTGTTGTCTATTTGGCTTTGAGATCAATAAAATATTGAAGTTATGGTGTTTTATTGCAATGCTTGTGGCTATCTTCATGGTTGTTTATCTTCTTGAATCATTCTTAGTCGAAGTAGTATTTAAGTTTGAAGGACTAAGTGTTGTGCTTGATCTTTGGTGAGATTCATATCCAAACCACTAGCTTCTTACTGATTGTAAGGACGCCTTGTGTGGTCAACTGGAAATATTGAGATTGCTTGAACATTCAATCATTATTGAAATATTGATATGTATCTTTATGATAGTATCTCCAGTCCTTGATGATTTGAAAATCACTAATCACCTTAGAAGATCGCATCAATTCCAGTAGAGTTGTAATTCTTTGGCAATACTGAAATTGGTAGAATCTTACCAAGTCTAGCCTATATTGAGTCATTCTTAGGATTAGATTAGAATTCATCTCCTGAAACCCTTATCTTTTGATCTTTTTTGAGAATCTATTAGTATTAGGAAAAACCTGTTCCTGAAAATCTAAAGAGCGTGACATGGACAAGCTTTCTTAGAAAGTGCGTAAGACCCCTTGAAGAAACAGCATTTACAACGACCACCGGTGCTTATCCACATGTAGAGATCCTACAAGGAAGAACCTTGAAGTCACCCTGACTGATCCTTTTTGCGATACCTTCAGCATTCAGAGGCTTTAATCAAGAGAGGATAAGGTACCATTTGGGTATTTTATTCTGTGTTTGGTTGTGTACAAAATACACGTCAACAGGTTGCTAAAGCTTGCGTACCTAATCATTCCCTTTGTGGTCTGACTTCTTTGTTGGCGAGAGCGGTGGCGGGCACGGGTTTGAGATGCCCCTTTGGTGAAGGAATTATGCCGGAAGGGGGTAGTCAGGATGTGGAGATGAGGCCGTTTGTTTTATGGAACGAAGGTGCGGATCGTGCTGCAAGGCTTGGGTGGGACAATTTGAAGGATTACATCGGAGAAAGGGAGGTGGAAATGCAGATGGCGAGAGCAAAAAAACAGAAGGATGAATCAAAGAAGGCTGATTTTGACCGTGAGGACTTCTGGGTGAACGGGCTGGGTAGAAAGAAAATGAAACTTTGAAAAACTTAGTTTTTTGTGTTTTTGATGACATTTTCTGTATGTTGAACGTTTATGTTGGTCAAGTTTGTATTGGCAGTTACCAAATTTTGTGGTGGTGGGGTAGTAATAGTTTATAGTAATTCCTCTGTGTGTGGTGTAATGTGGGTTTTTGGTGGATCTATGTGACAGGGACTGGTTCAGAGGTTTACCCCGATTTTGCTTTACTGGAAAAATTATTGTACAAACTCTTTTAATATTAATATAAAAATACAGTTTACCGATCAAAAAAAAAAGAATGTGATCTGATACTAGTTATAACCTATAAGCATCCATTTTTACAAACGTAATCTTCATAGAACACATTAGATCCAACGAATTCTTACACAATGAAAGGAATCTTCTCTATTTGAAGAAAGGAGATGCAGAATTGTTTCATGCAAAGTCTAATTATTTGATAACACAAAAAAATAGTAATCATAAAAATGCTGGATATGCCACCCCCTCCTCTGATACAAGTAATGCTGTACCTAGTACAAGTACGGGTACAATACAGCACCAATATTGCATGGATACCATACCCTCACATTTTCAAAAATCTATGCTTTTTTAGCCACACCAGATTTGTTACGATTCGGTTTCTAAAAAAGCTGCCCTGAATCTTCAGAAATATGCAATAAAATCCTAAATTTGTGAGGGATAGACTAACTTTTGTAGTTATAAATAAACCTAAAGACAAAGAATTCGTACAGCAGTTGTTTCATGGGTGTTTCTTCTGAAGATTTTTTCCTACATGAATTTTTGTGCATTTTTTCCTGCACGATTTTTCTAGGGTTTTTTTGTGTGTTTATCACCACCTGCATGATTTTTCTATGCTTTTTCAGAACATTTTTAATGTCAAACCTTTGCTGTTAAAAACAACCTTTCAATTTGTTTAGGGTGAGTTGCAATTTAGGTTGCAATCTAAGAGTTATAGTTTTTGCTCATTCTTAGTCTAAACCATTTTTTATTTTTGGTTGAAATTATGGCTTACAATACATATTTTTTTATATATATTAAGATTTTCATATTTACTTATTTTTATTATAATTTATTATTTAATAATTTATATTTATTTTTCTTTATTATATAGTTTTTTATTTTCAATTAAAATTTCAAAATTTAGATTTAGAAAATTAATTGTCAAAGTGTTTTTTAAATTTAAATTTTTTATATTTGAATTTAAAGTTTTAATATATTTTCAATTAATAATATTAATAAATGTTTACTTTATTTTATTTTTTAATTAATTTAGATTTAAAGGTATTATATTTATGGGTATGCTTTTTTTATGAATGCCCTATCTCGCTGTATCCATATTAGAGGTCTTGAAAAATGGCCGTATCCATATCTGCATCCGTGTCCATGCAACTTTGCTAACAACAGAAAGAAAGGAACTATGATACTGTTGAACTTGAAATGCAAGTTCGGCCAATGCATGGAAGTGAAAAGATCATTTTTAAGAAGATATAAGTACCAAATCAAGTCAAAAATCTGCAAGAGCAGTATGGTGGTTGTACTTGACCAAGGCACAATCTTTATAGATATGTACAAAACCAATTGCATCCAGAACAAAAAAAACTACTTAAGGTTTAAATGAAAGAAATATTGATCCATGTGTTCCACAGTCAAATATTTAATTGTATTTGATAAGATTTCCATTAAGATACAGTCTTCCATATATATAACCAAAAAAAACGCGGTTAGACAATATGCACCAAAGGCACCAACAGCTTCCAAGCTATGGAAAACAATGACATAAAGCGTGCTTCTCTCTTTCTTTTCTATGGGCTCAGTAAGTTCTACTGAAATATTAGAGACAGGAAAAACAACTTGTTTTAAAAAGGACCAAAAGAAGTTGAAATGCCATTTTTTAAAATTTCTTACTCAAGAAAATAGAACCCGTTGCAAATCTTCTTCATGAAATTATTTACTTACTAACATATAATAACCATATTTTTTAGGTTATCTCTGACGCAAATTGCTTGTGGAAATTCAGAGACTTGTAATGAGAGGAATTTAGCATGTCTAAAATAAATGTAAATAAGTAAAAGAATTGAAAGAAAGATAAATGAACAATACTATAGAAATATCCTAGGCATACCTAATGTGTAAAGATCTGGGGAAATAAATAACACAGCAGCAGGATTATTTACTTCTTAAGTTTCAGGCCCAGAAACACCTGATGGGAACTAGCAGTATAAAACCATCGGTTCCATCCAGGGGTCGTTATGAAACTGCCAGTCTAATAGAAGGGGTTCAATCCGTATTCAACATGTGAGAAGCTGAAATGAACAGTTTGACAATTTGTCTTCTAATTCCCATTATGGAGCATTTCAATACATGGAGAGGGTCCTCCCCTAATCATTTCAAAATATGGAGAGGTCAGATTGGACTATAATAGACTTTGGAGAGAAAACAAACCAATCTTCCCAGTGCAAAGCACAATACATGAGAGTGAGAGTGCATCACAAAGAAGCAAGGAATACCAGGCACATAGCATGCATGGTTGGAAGTATTTGATGCACAAAAGCACTAAAAAGATAGGAAAGGCATGAAGTGAGTTCTTCACACTCGTGACTGTTTCTACATTCCAAGGAAAGCTCAAAAGATGTGCATTTGCCACTTCCAACTACTTTTCCTCACCTTGAGGTTTTCAAGATAAACTTATGTCTCTGTGGTGTGATTTGCTTGTGTTATGCTTGTTTATGTAGTATATATCAGCATTCCATACTTCGAATGCACACTCTAACTCTACTCAAGGAATTTCACTATAAAATTCAAGTTGAATGGTATGGATGAAAATTGATTTTGATTGTTAATTTACACAAGCATAATCTTGTAAAAAATTACAGATCAGTACCTTGCAATGACCATCCACAAAAACAACACGAGGTCGTTTGGGTAAAGCAGCAACTCGTGAAGTGACGTATGAATTGTACCAGTCTGTATAAGTGTGAAATATATTGGCATACTCAAAACGTGTTATCAGAAGTGTTGGCTCCTCAATCCACTGCAATCCACAGGCAATACATGTTTAAATGGTACAAAATTAAGGAAAGCTCTTTTACAATATCAAACAAAAAACACTCTAAAAGAAATAAAGCAATATCCTTTCATAACCATGTACATTATGACCCTTCATGTGAGCAACTTAAGGTCGTTAATAACAAATAGCATGACCCTAATGAGAAAATACTATATTTTAAAAAATATAAGTAAGTTTTAACTAGTTATTTACTATGAAGCTTTCCGTTAACAATTTACAAGCAGTCTTTAATGCCTTGGCCTTGACTTTATTTCATAGACAGAGAAAAGAAATATTTGTGCTCCCATATAGTAAAAGAGAAATAGCTGTGTTGAAATTCATTTAACTGAATATATAATGAAATTTTAAATCTTGGAAAATATAATAATTAATAAATGGTCTGTTCTCGATTCCCTAAACTAGTCAAAATAATTGATTTTTGCACTCAATATATTCTAGTTTTTTATATCACCTGCCAAAGAGAATTATGCTGGTTTGTGGAGTTCAAACAGGAATATACAATTAAAGCCATGTAATTTCCACAGTTCATGACAATTGAATTAGAAAGCTTCTGGTAAAAACTGTGTGGGAGTTTTTACACCAACAATTCAGATCAGACTCTGTGATCCAATCATGGATCACGGAGTCTGATCAAAAGGAAGAAGATACAATGTTTTAAGCATCCTAAGCCTGCTCCAATCTGACATCTAATCAGGATAGTCGTCAGAAACTAAACTGAACATAAGGCAATATGAAGAACCAATTAACTGTTCACGATGTCCAAGGTGTCCTTTGTATTAAACATAAAAGTTAAAACTGAATATATTTTTCTCAAACAATATCTGTCTTCATAGATAAATGAATGTTTATGTTTTTGGAAAATCTCATTTTCCCAGATACCAATATTTCTATAATTGAGAATATTAGTATGATATTGAATTTATATGTTTTTGAATAATATCATCTTCTCAGACAGCAGATATCAATATTTCTATCCTTGAGAATTTTAGCATAATATTTTTCTTATTAGACGTCAATGATTTGGGCACTAGTAGTGTTGTAAGAAATCTCTCATAAAAAATTATGCTCATCATTCTGTAATTGTAGATGAAGATGTCAAAGAAATCAAATATGCAATAACATCAACTACTTTGGGTAAGAGTGGAAGGTAGAATTCATCAAAGCTTTAAACAAGGTTGTAATTCAGATGCCAAACTACAGAGAAAATTTTTAAAAGTTATCAATTGAACTAATGGTTAATTGTTGCAACATGCTTTTTAACATAACAAAGGATGTGTCTAGAGAATATTAGCAAGGAACACCTTAAAGAAGTTCATAGAGTTTGCAGCAGGCTATAATCAGCAATAGAAGACCATTTCTGTAACATGCCAACAGAACAACACCCAGAGGAGATATTAATGTCATACTCCAAGACAGACATATCATTACAAAGGAAGTAGTCAATTGTATCTCCAAAAGCATGAAAAAAAATCTCAATTCGTCATTAGGAATACTAAACTGAGTAAGAGAAAGATTGAAGGTATAAACCAACTCAATCCCAGGTCAGAAGAGTTAAGGGGGCTGCATAGTAAACATGAATGAAACAAATGAAGAGAAAAGTCACCTTAAACCCCATGACTCAAGAATTGATCATTAAGACTACAAGACTGAGAATTGTGTTAGTCACCAGCATGAGATGCATATGTCACATAATGGATAGTGTTAGCATGTAAGAGGATGAACAAGTCATTGGTAAGTCAACCCTTTAGGAATCAAATATAAAACTTCCTGAGCTCAACCATGAAGGATAGTCTGATGACTCTGATCATTAAGTACATATATAAATCCTCAGTTAGGGCTCATTTATGGCATATAACTTTTCTCATTTAGTTGTAAAAGCAAAAGAACATTATATTATTATTACTATCATACTGTATATGCTAGTGAGTAAAAGTATAGATGATTATTACAATATGTCAGCGTATGATGCCAAGGGGTCTATGTCAAGAGACGCACCCATAGATTAGTTATTAAATAACTAACCAGGTCTATAAGAAGTTCCCACTGCTTGATATGCTTTCCCTCAAAGCATAGGGAAATAAGGATGCATATCCATAGAGTATTGAATTTGCCCAAATGCTTCTTCCCAAGGTACATTCTCCAGTTTTCAGAAATACCTCCTACTATAATATTTGGCTACAAATATTGCTGCTCTTTTCCGAATCATGGTCTTGATTCAATGAATTGACACAGCCTTAGATGGTAGTGGTATAAATATTTAAGTGCGTGTTGCTGACCTTCCCAATTAAAATTTATGAAATGTCTTCATAGATTTATTTAAAACATATTCAATTCTTGCAACCAATCAATACGAAAAACTATATCAACTCCTGCAAGAGGGAAAGAATAGAAGGCATTCAGAAGTTGATTATCCAACATAATCATTTTGACTTTAACATTTCTCTTGGTAAGTTCTGGCGGTACTATCAGTAAGCATGACATAAAAAATCCTTCACAGAACAAATGAATCAACCATAACATTAAAATCCTTCACAGAATAAACAAATAAGCAGAGTGTTCTAGCTAAAGACGTGTCAATATAATTATGAGTGCGACCATAGCTTCCATCTCGATATGCCCTTGAATTTTAGGGCTTAGGGATGAATGATTCTGATTACAGTTGCGCAATACTCTTCGTCAAACTTCTCGCTCAGCCTGTAGATGGCTATGAGAATTTGAATTGTTTGAACTCATAAAAGTCCTCTTTTATCTTTTCTATTACCCCTCCTGTTTTTGATACTCATGCCATGCTTGTAGTTCTTTAATTTTTTCTGAAGTCATTCCGGTACTCTATTCTAAAGAAATCAATTTGGCTAGGTAGTGAAAATAAAACTTTCTGATAAAGGTTCTTGTATTTATTCTACCCTAGAAAATAAGAATTACAATTCATCTCCAACAGAAGATTATGACCTCTGATATTCCAATAATAGATTTTTGGAAAAGTTGCTAAGGCCTCCCAATCTGAGGAATGTGCATTCACCTAAGTCTGCTGAAGTCATACAAGTGAGTTGAAGTAGATCAGTATTTGGTAGATGAAACATTTTAGTTAATACTGATAAATTCGTTTCAGATTATTGCAAAACCTTCCATTTCATGGTGCCAGCAATTTTATCATTTATATGCAAAACCTTCAAGATTTAGATAAGCAGTAGCAATCAATTCTACATCAGGTTCGGTAGGGTTCAGATGGAAATGTTGTTAACATCTTTGTAGGCAAGTTGATATCTTCATAAGGACCTTCACCATAATATCTAGGGATGTATCTTCACATTGTAACTATTAATCTGACTAGCCCGTTAATGGGCTTGATCGGGTTAATCCGAAATCCAAGAAATTGAAGGTGGTGGAGTGGTCCAAATGAAGGAAAGGATGGTATAAAATAAATTTTGATGGGGCTTCAAAGGGCAATCCAAGGCCGTCGGAAGATGTATTTGTGGCGCAAGACTAGGAAGGTAATATTGCAGCAATTGGAGTACAAAAACTGGCAGAGGGAATGAACAATGAAGCCAAGGCACAAACGGCTATTGAAGCTTTGAAATTGGGGAAAAAATTGGGTCTTTCGAAAATTCAGCTTGAGATCCATTGATTATTATTAATGCATTAAAAATTGGTGAAATACATGCATGGAATTTGAATAAATACATATCCATTGCCAAGCATTTACTAGAAACATTTGAAGATTTTAAAATTGGGCATGTGAGGAGATCAGGGAACGACGTGGCAGACAGGCTATCCAAATGGGCAATGCAACTTGATGATATGCCAAGCAGTACGGTGGAAGATTTTCACAATCATGAGCTTGATATCTAAGGAGTAATCGTAGGCCACTGTAATCAAAAGCTGTTAATGGAAAGTTGTGGTGGTGGGGTGATGTGACGTGGGTTGCCAAGATGGTAATAAAACCTACGGTGAAAGCACTTGGTGCTCATAACAGAGGACGAGTGGCGACTGATTTGCAATATGGAGGCCACCTTCTCCTTGATAATGCCAAGGCACTTTTAAGGGAAAAATCACTGCAAAAAGAATGAAAAATCTGTTTAAATTTGATGATGATACTTTCATTCAGTATCATGGAAGTTTTGCTTGGTGAAGTATTCTTGCAGTTGGAGCACATATTGTATCAATGGTGGCGGCATGGGGGTTGGAAGTTGGGCGGAAAGAGGATGTTGAGTGGATTCTGAAAGGTTGTGTGGAAAGCGATTGGATATATGGACTGAAATCTGTGTTGGAAAGGGCAATCACAGGGGCTGGGTTCTTACCTGCAGAGGAGACCAAGGGAATAGATGAGACCCCTCAACCGCTGATGCCCTTCATCTGCTAGGTGAAGGGGACAAACAAGGATGAGAAGAGGGCCAAAGCATATATCGGTTAAGATTTGCTGGTCCATTACCTACTGGAGAAGGATCGTGAACGTGCCGAAGGAAAGAGGAAGGCGAAGCTGGAGGAAGAGCCAGAAGCAAGCTGAAAGACCAGTGGGTCAATGGACCCTTGAAGACAGTGAGGAAGCATTGAAAAGGAATGGAAATTTGTGTTTTTGTGTTGTTTATAGCTCGTTTCTGTAATTTCAGTTTAAACAGTTTTATGTATAAAAACAGTAATATGGTTTAATTGGGTATATAGGGAAGAATTATAGTAGGCGGGGGTAGGGCTTTGGTGGATGTTCTGAAACGGGCATCATTTTTGAATTCACTGTTAAACTCTTTAGCTGGTAGCACAGTGATGACAAGGCAAAGGCAGGGGTAGGGTTTGGCTGTCTTTACAAGCTTTCGGATACTGTTTTTAGAGGCTTTTTGGAATTACTTTTTGTGATATGGATAGACAATACTAAATCTGATGTACTCTGTTTTTGAATATCAATAAAATATACCGAATTACCGACCAAAAAAAAAAACTATTAATCTGACTCAAGTGAATGTATTTTTGTAGAGTGGTGATGATTAATGCCTTTATGTGCAATTTGTCATTTATATGAATAGATCATTAATACTCCAAGATTTAAAATTAATGCGTCTGCGCTTGACATAGTGGAAGATCGGTAAAAGCATTTTGTGGCCAGTCAATAGCATGCGAACTGCATTAATTGGATTGAAAGACTTCTCAGATCATCATTATTGTTTGTTTAAAATGGAAATGGGTAAATCGTAGAGGACATGTATGTGAGTATGGGACTCAACCTTAAGAGCATTAGATCCTTACAAGAGGTTTTTCTGGTTTAAGTCCCCAGGAAACAATCTGAATAACATCCAAGAAATACAGGGAAGTTCTGTGTTTTAAAAGTCCGTAGTTTTGAGTCTCTGAAAAACTCGCCGAGTCTCAAGCTGAGAGATCCCTAAGGATTCCAGCTGCATCGATTCAAGAGACTGACCACTTAAACAATTTATTTCAGAAATAGAACTAAACATAACAAAAATAAAGCCACAAAACTACCCAAGGAAAAGCCTAAATCCTGTTTTGCTGGACCCACAAGAGAAATTTCAGAATTTGTAATACACTTCTAGTTACTGATTTTCTTCACTTTTCATTGAGTTTGTACTTCAATTTGCAAACTTTTTGCATTTTTTTGCCCGTTATAGTGGCCGAGCCTAAGTAGAGTCTGAGTCTCAGAACCATGTGGGAAACAATTCCCCTGCTTTTCACCGTAGGAGGTTCTTCCTGCAACATAGTTCATGAGGCATCTTCCTTCTCAAATCACAAGAGGGTTAAAAGAAGGAAGTAAAAAGGAAACCTTTATAAATCAATCTAAAAAGCTTGTCGTTGAAGAAAGGTGAAAAGGAAATCTTTATAAACCAAAAAATACATCTATGATTTACCTGATCACAGACAAAGTCGGCAGAGGGGACGAGATGCAGCGCCTGCAGTAGAGATCTCATAGTATGCGTATGAACAGCTCCCTGAGGCATTATCTGATTTAATAACTCGTCACTTACGACCCTCCCATCTCCAGTTACATGATCAAAAGGCGCCTCAATTCGAAAGGCCCCCTCCGAATACTTGGGTAGCTCGGCCTCCTCCTCTCTCCCCAACACAGCCTCCACATCCTCCCCTCCCCTCGACATCCCAATTCTCTCAGGAAACATAGCCATTCTTTTTCCTTCACATATCGATGTGTCTAGGGTTTCGCTGTAGAAACAGTTAAATGAACCCCCGCCAGACAGATTTCTGCCTTTGTAGGGGTTATTATCTAGCAGACGATAAATACGATTGAAGCCATTTCCAAAATAGGCCTCGCAAGACCCTGCTTTAGCTTTGACGGGATTGTGCCAAGGCATATATGACGGAAGTTCTGGCCATGGCTTCCCATCGAATGACGAGCTTTTGTGTCCATCATGTTCTGCTCTGGGAAGCTCTTGGATCCAACCCATTGAAGCCTTGTGAAGAAATTTCTCATTTGAAGTAGGAAAGTGAACAAAATAGTAGCAGAGTATGTATAAATTAAATGCTGCTAAAATTAAAAGAAATCCCTTGAGCTTCATAGCCATCGCCGTTGCTGTGATGTTTCAATCTTCATTAATGTGTAGAATTTTGAATTGTAAAACTTTCTGGCAATTCATGGCTCCAAATTTCTCACCGAAGGTGGAAGTTCAGGTTTGCGTGGGTGGTCAAGAAAAGGAATATGCTTTCTTAGCCTTTTTAGTCGTACGAAGCTTGTATTTGTATCATAATTTACCACTTCGGAATTTTTTCCTTTTTTAAGAGCAAGCTCGCTCCAATCTTTTAATATGGATGATTTTATGTAGTCCAAATGCACTAAGAATTAGGGTGGGATCCATGGAAAGAGGCTTTGGAATATTTTAAAGCAGTAGGAATTTTGTAAATTTTATTATTTTGTATATTTAATTTAATAGAGTAAATAAATATCAAATAATATTTTTAAGTGGTCAGAATTTTGTAGTGTATTTTAAGTTTAGTGGTTTGTGAATTTTATTATTTTATATTTCAATTCAATAGAGTAAATAAATATCAAATAATAAAAAAATTAATTGATAATAATTTAAGAATCTATGATTGACAAGTGACAAAAAAAATTATGTTGGTGGGACAATTTCTAGCCCCACTTCAAATGCACTTATTCGCATCATCAAACTAAAAGGTAGGGGCTACTATTATTGAGGGAAAGATTCTAATCAAACTTATAGAAAATTTCATTTTTGTTTGGAGGCCCCCTACTCCCTCAAAATAAAACTTGAAGACCACCTCATGGGGACCCCAACCTTAGGATGGCTAATTGACCTCATTGAATAAGAGCTTCCATTTTCCTAATTTACCTATAATGTACAAGATTCTAAGAATATGGTGGAGTACAATAGAATATTTTTAACATTCATGAAGCTAAAGGTAGTTTTTGAGAAAATAGGTCTTGTTATTTTTGTTTTGTGAAGTGTTGATTATATTCTCAAAAAATACTTTTCTTGCTTCTTGTCATTTTTCTCTTGCTTGAGATAGCCTTTTTTATCCAAGCTCTTGATCTTTTGGCAAGATCTAAATCATCCATCCCTTTCAATGAGCATTTATAAACAGAAGCCTTCCCCGCTCATTTGCCATCAAATGTTTGTTAAAGTGTCCATGCTACTAATTTGCCTCCATTGAAAGTAGATTATACAAAAAATTGCATAAAGAAATCCATATTTCATAGTAATCTTAGAGCATATCAATAGGATTTGGGTGCATTCTATTTATCTCAATCTAGAAGAATAAAGATACATTGAGTTAATAAAATAAGTTTATTGCATTTTCTTTTATTATTTATGCTTCAATACATTTTATTGTCTTCATTTTGGCACGCTTGGTAGGACTTTGTTTTTAACTTCTTTTGTTTAAGTTTTTGTTTAAGTTTTGAGATGTAAGTTCCAGTTCATGTCTTTCGATTGTGCCTGTGCATTTCCACATATGACCTAGATAGGTGCTTATTTTCTCATACTCCTTGCTTGTGTTTAGCTCTAATGTACCTTCATTGTGACAAAGGGGTACTTATGTTTTGACTTAACATGCTCTTGTCCTACATAACTACAATTTCATTCTAGATTTAGAAGTTTCTTCCATTTAGGGTTTTGGTTTTCTTTGGCTAACTTTAGGGTTTTGCTTAGCTTCCTATTGTCTTTTAACATTTTGTTTGATTGTCATCTAATGTGGTTATTGTAGGTGTTAGGATTTTGGCTCTTAGATTTTTTAGGGTTCTATCTTATTTCTTTCCATAGAGACTTTGCTTCTAATTTGGTGTTTGTAGGTTTATTGCAAATTTCTAGTGTCTTTTAACATTCTATGTTTGCAAGGTTTTTATCTTTTCATTTTGGTCTAATGTAGATTTTGTTTTGTAAGTATTTGATTTAGATTTCTACAAAATGGCTCCTTTGCTCTATAGACATGCACTTGTGTTTTAGGATATCATGCACTTGTGTTTCAAGATATCGTGCACTTGTGTTTTAGGATATTGTGCACTTGTGTTTCAGGATATCGTGCACTTGTGTTTTAGGATATCGTGCACTTGGTTTTCTTTCTAGATTTCTAACACTTTATTTTCCAAATTATCTAAATTTTTTACTATAGGTGTCATAGTGTGATCCTTGAGGTTTTTGGGTTTGTGCATTTTAGCATTTTTTCCTAGGGTTTTGCTTGTTAATCTAGCATTGCAAATTTTGAGTAGCCTCTCCATTGTTTTCTAACAATTTGTGTTTGTAGATCTATTTATTGGAATTTTTCGTTTTTTATAAAATTATCTTTTAGCAATTTTTAACAAAAAAAGTGCATATGTTTTGTATTGTAGTGCCTCTATGTAGACTTTTGGTGTTTGTGCTTCAGTTAAATCATGTTTGCACTCAAGTATAATTGGTTTTGTATAATTTTTTTGTGCCTTTTATGATATTTAAATGCTTTTGTTTAGCATTTATACACTTTTATTTCACAAAGTTGCACCTCTTTTTTGGTTCATTGTTTATTGATTTTTAAGCTAACTTGTTTTTTTTTCATGTAACATAGTGGCACAGCTTGTCTTCTTTTGCTAGTCAAAATCAAAGTTTGAGACTACTAACTTGTTGTTTTGTGACATCATTTGTCTAAGATTTGTTTCTCACTAATTTAGGCACTAAGGTTAAAATGGTGGGTAAATGAACATATTTTGTCATGTTTGAAGGGGTGTGTAGACACATGCTCTCTCCTTGCACTTAGTGCAATTGTGGAGATTAAAAATTTCACATTTTCTTATTTGTGTTTGGATTAAAACCCAAGGATTGCTATTTTTGTGTGTATTATCTCCCTTTGTGCTTCATGCAATCATGGAAGGTTAAAAACATCTAGCAAAGTATTTCTAATTAGGATGCTTGCTTGGAAATTTCATCACCTCAAAGGACAACCTCAACCATGTATATTGGTTGGGTATAAAAGGAGAGAGATCAAAAGTTGTACCTTAATCTAGTCACATTGTGTCTAGCAAAATACTGATACCTAGATTATTCTAAGGTAGGGGTACAAGGTTGTTCTAAGTTTTCTCATTGAAATTTCTTGACCCACACTTGCAATGGATTAGTGTTCATGGTTGTGCCTCACATGCTTTGTGTATTTTAAGGATTCTCATAGAGAGCTTGTAGAGCCTAGATTAAGACCTTTTGACCATTACTCATTGTGGTGCACCACTATTGGGGAGGGAAAGTACTCACATGTGCCTCCACATAGATAGAGTTTACTTTGGGTAAGGCTAGTCCTCCAATATAAGCAATGTAAAGCAACACATGACATGTTGCATTCCCTTTCTATCCATTTTATGTGGTAGATGGCATTAGTAGTGTAGCGTCCTAAAATTGCGACACTTGCAATTTCGACCGTATTTGGGTCTTCACGATGGCGACACAACACGCAACCTGAATGGAGACCCTGAAACCTGATTATGACACTGAAAACTGCATTTTCTTGCACCCTGGTCTGAACCTCCTTTGCACCATGTTGTCCCGGGAGGTGGGACCAGAGCGCCCAGCACCTTGGTCCCCCAGGACCATGGCGCCCAGCGCCCTGGTCCCCACGCCCTGGTCCCTGGGTCCTATTTTGGGCCCGGTCTCTTTTGGACTTCGGGTCTTTATGTTTGCAAATTGGAAAATTATCTTTCCTAGTCGGCCTAAGGTCGGGAAAATCAGTCTATCAGCCCTAAATGACAAGTATATAAACTACATTTTCCTCTCTCATTTGGGGGGAGATACATACATGACGGAAAAAGCATGGAAACTATACTCAAGCATTCAAGCATTCAAGCATTCCTTCAAGCAATTGATCATTTCAAGTCTCCATTCAAGGCTAAGTGTTGCATTCAAGACAAGGATTCAACCATTGAAGAGGAGATCACTTACAACATACTACTACAACATACAACATACAACATCTATACCTTCGCACATAAGGATACAAACATCCTTACAACAAGGTATTAGTACTTGTTTTACATTACAGACATTTACATTTACAGCATTGCTCATTTCTTGGTTAATTCCAAAACCGGGGTTTGACCTAAAGGCAAACCCCTAATCCCTAACCCCCCAATCGTCTTCGCTTTTCTGTGTGTAGGTTGCAGGTACGCGGCTGAAATTGAAGATCTGGAATCCTTGTGCAGAGACGAACAGATCCCCCTTCGTTTCGCGGATTTTTCGGAGGACCGTGGCGCTCGGGCGCCATCGTCCTGGCAACTTTCGCTCAAATTTGCAGGACAGCGCCGTATCGACATTTTACTGCTAATTCCAGGTCCGCAGCTTCATACTGTATTCCTATCTCAGTTTATAAGCGAATCTTTCTCACTTTCTATGCATTCCTAGCTTAATTCTTCTATGCACATTCTTTACAAAAGAGGGTAGCCTTGTTGTCATAACCCTTGAAACTCATTTAGCATCCAATCTTGCATTGCGTGGGATTGGATCTTGTGGGTTTCAACCCCTCTTTTGAATGTAAAGTCTCTCCCCTAAGGGAAAACCATCAACCCTAGAGTAACCTCCCTTCTCTCTCCTCGGAGTTGGAAGAGGGGAGAGCAACTAGGGTTCGATCGCGATTTTCCGCTTTACAAGTAGTGAAATTTAATTATCCCTATCACCCTTAAAGTCTAGTCATCCAGTGTATTTTTGTGTGTGTTAAATCTCTTGCTAAAAAATCAACTATCATACCCAAACTATAGTTCAATGTCGAGCTACTATATTGGTTCACATTTTCATTGTATTATGTTATATTTTGAAATGTTTGCATCTTATCTATGAGTGTCTATGTATTTTTTGCCCATGTTTATGTTTTCCCCTTAAGTGACTATGTTTTGACTTAGTGCACCTTTGCCCTTTCTTATAGCATTTTTACACTCTATATCAACACCTATGCCCAAAAATTTAGTACCTGCATTTAGATATATGGCACCTACACTTTTTTCTACAACACGTGTTTCTTTAGACCAAAACCATCACATCTAGGTGTCTTAATAAAAAATTATCATAGATTGTAGACCTGAAATCATACCTATTTATCATCTCAATCATTCTCCTAATCTTAAGTAAACCATAAAATCACCATCCACCTACCCAATACTTAAAAATTTGACACCTCATCAAGAGCATATAAATCCTTAATACATCATCATCCATATGTCATCCTTTATCAAGAGTATCATCACCATAGTTTGGACTTTAGACTAGACACAAAAACTTTCTTTTTTCATCATCAAATAATTTATCCAGACTTAGTCAAATTATTCGTTAAACCTCATCCTCAAATGAAATCCACAACCATATCCAAAGAAAAAAAAAATTATTGAAATTTAAGTTTGGATCCTTCATTGTTTTTTTACCTCTAGCTTGTATATTACTTAAGTGGTGTATTAAGCTAGCCCTTATCATTTTTTGGATAAATTATCTTGAGACTTTAGCAACCTTAAGTTAGTCTCCAAAAATACCTATCCAATATTGCATAGGAAATTTCCTATCCTAAGCTAGAAAGGATTAAACATCCCCGAAATCATGACAAACTCATAAAACCACCCAAGAATCGACTAGGACACAATTGCATTCATTTTAAGACCAGAGGAAATGTTCCTACATTCATTAATACTACTATATCTATTTTTTAAGCACTATGTTCATTTTAAAGACCAATTGAAGATCTATAAGTTCATTTATCCACTTGCATGAAAAGTTCAAAAGGCATACATGGAAGCATACCTGCTCGGTGCCAACATCAATAAACATAAAATTATTAATACAATTGGTACCACATATGTGGAATTATTATATTTCACCCATTAAGGATGTCCAATAAACATTAAAATTACAAGGTAATAGGACTGAAATGTCCTCAAAATTTACACTTTTTACATATAAATTAAATTAAACACATAAAATAAATGCAAGGCAGGGAGAAGAATCTAAGAGCCAACTCAATCCTCAATCTTCAAATCTCCAATCCTAAATAGTGATTCCATGTCAACTTACCACATGGAATCAAAAGATCCACTCCCACCATGTTAGGGGATGTCACAAGGCCCAAATACACACATGCACACACAAAATATATGGGGAGAAGGTATACACTCATTTCAATCACAGAGTAGACAAGGCATCCAAATATGCATCACAGTCACTCTCACAACACAATTAATAGATAGGGTGTCACTCTACATCCAAATGAGCTAACACTAAGAGATAGGAAGAAGTGTAGCCACCATGATGGCCTAATGTACCCTATAAGTGGAGTACCATTTTACTCTCACATGAGATGGGTAAGATACCAATACAATAATATTATCTCACTCAATGACCATGAGAGATGGAATACCAACAAATTTCCCAAGAGTAGCTCAAGGGTAGAAGACCAAATCAAGAAACCATCATGTTTTCAAAACTAGAAAGTGGCACAAAAATCAATGCATAACCCCACTTTTTTATGAATACAAAATATGTGTTACAATGGATATCATTTAACATTTCATAAGGCACACATTAAATCCTCACAATTCACATGAAACATTCAAATTTTTCAATTGAATGAACAAGGCACAAAGACAATGCCCAAAAACATTTTTGGCAATATTTTTTATATTGAGCTAATGAATTGAATTCCAATTTTCATGAAGTAAGCCATTAATTCTACATACGAAAACATAAAATTTCATAACAAACACTAAATTTTCTTATTTTTCCAAATATATTAAAAACCATAAATTTATCAAAAATTGCTATTAAATAGTTTGAAAATTTGCCAAAATAATAAATTTTAAATTCTCAAAAATAGAAGATATTGTTGGTGTAATTATTTATTCATCTTGGATATAATTATACTTTACTTAAGTTTACTTAGGTACATGCATAGCATTGTAGTTTTCATATGAGACACTTAGGGAGATGTGCATACATTGAGAGTGTGTATGTAGGAGAATTTCCACCTTTTATGGTGTGATCTTGTTTTTACTTATCATATCCACTTATTGTGAGATGATAATTCCACCTTCGGTGGGTGATCCATCTCATGTGGAATATTTTACTATTTCTCCTACCTACCCTTGCATCTCATTGAGCCACATGTCATCATTGTGTGCTCTCTTGCCTCTTAGCCTTGTCTTTATAAACAGGCTCTAGTAATGATCCAGTTGATCTCTTTTGCATCTTGGTGAGTATACAATTTATTCTTGTCACATATTTTATTCTCTCTTAATTGTACTATCTTTTAGCCTCTTTGATCTTGGTTGATTCAAGCATAATCTCACATGGTATCAAAGCAATTGGAGCACCATTGCATAGCCTTTGCAGAGATTTTATTGTGTCTTTTAAGGAGGTCAAGAGGCAGATTTGAGGAGCAACATATTTTAGAGGTGTCCTAGACCAAATCTGACCTCACCATTGCGTCCAGGTGGTCATTTCCATAAATTTTGAGTATAAATTCAGCCTATATTTGGTGAAAGTGCAATTTCAGACCTTGGAGGAAAAATTCAGGCAACTAGAGTTTTGTACGGTGCGATTTTAAAAAAAAATTCAAACAAAAAATCATTTTTTCTGCGAATAATTTATTCAATAGTCATATTTTTATCGCATTTTTTAAAATCATGTAAAAGTTTTATATTATAAAAAAAAATCAAAAAAATTATATATTTTGGGGGGGTTTATACCCCCCAACCCCACTGTACTGTATTTATTTTTTTGCAGCGGCCCGTACTGCCAATCCCATCATCGGGTTCTCTGTTACCCCCCGTACTCCGGTCTTCACTGGCGATCCTCTATAGGGTCTATGTTGTTTTGTGGGCCCCACCGCCCTTTTCCTCCTCCCGTGATGTACTACCTCCAACGTCTTGCTCTACAGTCGGCTTTTGCTGGCAGTATCTACATTGTTGTTGCATACACTCTCAGTCGTTGTTGCTCAATCTCCCATCGACACCCTGCCTTTCTAAAAATTTGTACCCGATCTGTGTCACTTGACCTTTCCTAGACTGTTCTCCGTCGACACCTGTTGCTCCCGCTCGTCGACAGCTAGTACCCATTCTCTAGTAGCGACAGCTATATGCCACACAGTCAGTCTATGTCCACGTCAGCGCCCAGTTGGCCGACACCTCAATAGATCCAGTCAACAGGTCGAGTCACGGTGTAACGCCAACTAATCTGCCACATCAACAATTTGTACGCCCAGTCAACAAGCCACACAGGATGATTGTACAACCACGTCATTTGTACAAACCAATAAGATTCTGCCACGTGTCAGTCTGTAAAGCCACGCAGACAGGGGGTTAAGTTTTGGCAAAGGCCATACGACTGTCAAATTTAACCTCGTATTTTTCTGACGTCCTCATTTTTAAAAAAAAATCAGGCCCCTTTGTTGAGTAGTTTTGATTTTTGGCCCAGCTTTGAAAGCCCATATCTTGCTCATTTTGGCTCATTTTTTAGTGCAATTTTTTTTATTTGGGCTAATTTTTTGTGTACTTTCATGTGGTGGTGTTATTTTCTGATTTGAGTAGACAATTTTTCAGAAAATTCAGATTTTGATGATTGTACCTGTTCAATCCTTGTTTCTACAACTTCCAAGGCTCCGTTCAGGCTCATACGAACTCCTTTTTAGGTGTCATTTTTTTTTTAAAGTGCATGATTTTTTGTCTACTTTCATAATCTATTATAATTTTTTAGTGATTTTGCGTGGAAATTTTACTTTTAGCATATGGTCCTTTTTGGCCAATTTGGCACTTGTATTGCATAGATCTATCCTTTTGGTCTTTTGTATTGTAGTTCTTAGCCTATTGGAGCAAGTTGTAAAACAAAATCAGAAATCCACTTTTCCATTATTTGCAAGTGGCCTATTGTACACACACTAAGTATAAAGTGCCAAAATCATCATTTTTTTTTTTTTTTTTGGGGGGGGGTACTTTGACTGAGTGAATTTGGGGGGTGTCTCTTGTTGTAAAGTGGAAAAATCGAACCCTAGTCGTTCTCCCTTCCCCAACTCCAAGGAGAGAGAAGGGAGAGTCACTAGGGTTGATGGTTTTCACTTAGGAGAGACTTTACATTCAAAAGAGGGGTTGAAACCCACAAGATCCAATCCCACGCAATGCAAGATTGGATTCTAAATGAGTTTCAAGGGTTAAGACATCAAGGATACCCTCTTTTGTAAAGAAATGTGGAAAGAATGATTGAACTAGGAATGCATGTAAAGTAAGAAAGATTCGTTTATAAATAGAGATAGGGATATGGGATGAAGTTGCGGACCTGGAATTAGCAGTAAAATGTCAAGACGGTGTTGTTCTGCAAATTTGAGCGAAAGTTGACGGGACGATGGCACCCGGCGTGCACACGGTCCTCCGAAAAATCCACGAAACGAAGGGGGATATGTTCGTCTCTGCACAAGGATTCTAGATCTTCAATTACAGCCGCGTACCTGCAACCTACACACAGAAAAGAGAGGACGATTGGGGGGTTAGGGATGAGGGGTTTGCCTTTAGGTCAAACCCCAGTTTTGGAATTAACCAAGAAATGAGAATGTTGTAAATGTAAATGTTTGTAATGTAAACAAGTACTGATACCTTGTTGTAAGAATGTTTGTATTCTTACATGCGAAGGTGTAATGTATGTTGTATGTAATGTGTTGTAAGTGATCTCCTCTTCAATGGTTGAATCCTTGTCTTGAATGCAACACCTAGCCTTGAATGGAGACTTAGAATGCTCAATTGCTTGAAGGAATGCTTGAATGCTTGAATGTTTGAATGTTTGAATATCAATTTCGCGCCTTTGCACACATATGTCCTCCTCTTTCTCTCCCTTTCTAGGAGAGGAAAAGTAGTTTATATACTTGTCAATTAGGGCTGATAGACTGATTTTCCCGACCTTAGGCCGACCAGGAAACATTATTTTCCAATTTGCAAACTTAAATACCCGAAGCCCCATAAGAGACCGGGCCCAAAATAGGGCCAGGGACCAGGGCGCTGGGCGCCATGGTCCCACCTCCCGGGACAGCAGGGTGCAAGGAGGATCAGGCCAGGGTGCTGAGAAATGCAGTTTTTGATGTCATGAACAAGTTTCGGGGTCTCCATTCAGGTTTCGTGTTACATCGCCATCGTGAAGACCCAAATGCAGTTGAAATTGCAAGTGTCGCAATTTTAGGACACTACATTTAGCCCCCACTTTAGCGGGAGTATAAGCGTACGCTCATACTTCCGGTAAAGTACAAGGAAACAACATTGAAAAACTTTCACCACGTCAAGGAGGCAAGATACACCAAGCCCCCAGTGGACTAAGGATCTTACGACTTCGATTGACAAAGTAAAAGGGAAGATCACGAGGGAGAACCATGACTGTCAGTAGTAAGGTTCCCTCACTATGAGTCATGCAAGAAAGATATCAAAATTTTCAAGGCAAAGCTAAATTTGTCAAGAAATTTTCAAGTATCTTGAAAAGATATGAACGGGATGTATGCCCCCCTACGTTAAAGCAATCGCACACACCTCACCGGGGGTGATTGCTTTAAGGTAGTGATACATATAAGAATGAGAAGGGAAAGGAGCACGTTATCACAAGGATTTAGCCCCCAAGTGTGAGATAAGCCCAAGGATAATAAACACAAAACACAAAGCACAAGGTGACTTCGCTTTCCTCGGGGTCAGTATGCTATATGATAATTCATGTCTATCATATGTATGTATGCATAATTGTTCTTCATTCCCCAATCAAGGAAGGTCACCTAGAAGAAGGGAACACATGTGTCTTTTGAGTCAACATGAGAGAGACCAAGAGATCTCAATGCTTTGCATCGTCCTCAAGTAGGCAACACTAAGGACAACAAATAGAAGAATGAGAATAACACATAGAAGAAGTAACAAAAGAGATCAAGAGAGGAGGAGAGAGTCTGCCATGCTAATGAAACTAGTCTAGCACGTCATCTACCCCCCAATCTTGCTGATCAGTATTTCGGGAAGGTAGGAAACACGCTAGAGGAAGAACATCCAACACAGCAGATGGAGCTATCACAAGATCCAAACAAGGGCTATGTTCATGTTCCGAGCCACATTGTTCTTGTCTAGGAGCTAGGATAAGTGCTTTAGAAAATGCGTTAGATAAATGGTTATCAACATCAACATATTCATATTCACTATCAGAATGAACAGGAGTAACATTTTCATCATGAATAACATTTTCATCTATATCATCATCAAGATTTATAAAAATAGGATCTTTAACTCGCACAGGATCAAGACCATCATGCATCTTATGTTTAGGAGATTTTGGCTCAATTTTCGGCTGAGGAGAAAATGGAATAATACTAGCTGAAGGTGTTTTTGGGGATTGCAAAGTTTGAGAAGCAGCTGCCTGAGCTCTAAGACGAAGCTTTCGTCGGCGTTCACGTGCAGAACGATTTCATCTAGTCTTAGTAGGAAGTTGAGGAGAGTGAGGAGGAGGATGTTCTCATCCTTTTCACTTGGGTGTTTAGGTTGTGGTCTCTTAGGTTGAATAATAGGAGAAGAGGAAGGTCTCTTCTCTCCATAAGAGGAAGGAGGAGGAACTGCTCCATATAAGGGAGGAATATTTGGTTTAGGAAGGAGACCAAGTCCATCATGACGAGGAGGTATAGGTCTACTTTTAGAAAGTTTATTAGATATAGACATAGTCACGTTCATAGGGATGGGTTGGGAATCTTCTTGAGGAAAGACATTAGTTTTATCTTTCAAAGGAAGAACTTCCTTCTCAAGAACGATAGGAATGTCAAGTTTGGGTGTTCTAGGTTCACTTAGAGATAGGATCATATCTTTTTTCCACTTTTGATAAGATTTGAAAAGATGATCACTTCGCGGAGGAAGAGATTGGAATTGTTTAGGCCAAAAGTAATCAATAGGAATGCTAGAAGTTCTTTCAGCTGGTTTAAAGAGACTATGATTGATAGTAACAATTTCACCATTATGGGGAAATTTCAAACACTTGTGAATAGGAGAAGCAATAGCTTTCATGGAAGATAGCCAAGGATAGCCTAGCTTCACACGAAATTGTTCGGACGATGGAATAATAGCAAAACTCACATCAAGAGATTTGTTATGGACCTCAATAGGTAATGTAACAGAACCAATTGCAGGAGAAGAAAATGCATCAAATAGTTTCACAACCACATTTGTTTCGTCATAGATCACTTGATTCAATTGCAAAGTAAAAAGAAATTCTTCAGTAATGACATTAACCATACAAGAAGGATCAATAAGCACTCCACGGCAAGGTGTATTCTTGACTTTTGCAACTATATATAAAGGACCATCAGGTGCCCTGATAGTTTCACTGGAATCAAATGTGATGGAAGGTTCTTTAGGGATTTTCTGCTGCTCTACAAAGTTAATCACATTCGGAGTCATAGACACAAGATCATCAGGTGAGACAGAGGAATCAGTAGTATCAATCGCATTAGAGGTATGAGAAGGCAATGGATCAGTAAAAATCTGAAGATTTTGGTTAGGAGGAGCTACAGATGTGTTGCCCTTATCATTCACACCAGAAACAGAGATAGTATTATTATCAATCAAATCTTGAATTTTACCCTTTAAAGCAAAACATTTTTCAGTATCATGCCCAGGATGACGATGAAATTGACAAAAAGATTTATTATCAAAATAGGGTGAATTAATCTTTGCAGGATCTATTTGCCTTATAGGAGGAAGGGTAAGCACATTTTGCTCCAATAACTTATTCATAATACTATGCAATGATTCATTCAAAGGAGTAAACTTTCTTTCTTTCTTGAAAAACTTAGAAATAGGAGGCACACCTGATGCCGCATTCACATTGTTGTTGATGATGTTTTCATTGAATTTAATGGACTTTCTGTTCGGTTTAAACTTCCCAAATGGTTGTTGACTACTATCACCCTTATCACTCGGAGCCACAGGATTTGCTTGTTCCATTTGACTCACAGTCAGTTGATAATTGTGAAGAGTTGCGCACAACTGGTGGAAAGAAGTAAACTCAGAAAACAGGAGTTTTTCTCTAATATCTTTTTGTAAATTAGAAATAAAGATTCTTTGAATATCATTGTCAGGCACTGGAAAGGAAATTTGAGCATACAAATGCTTATATCTACCAATGAATTCAATCACTTTTTCTTTAACACCTTGTTTACAATGCATTAAATCAATTAAAGTAACTTTAGGACTTATATTGTTTTGAAATTGTTGAATAAAAGCATTTGCAAGTTGTTCGAAAGAAGTAATAGAATAGGAAGGCAACGAGCAATACCATTGTAGGGCTTTATCTCTTAATGTTCTAGTAAACAGTTTTGCAAGCAATCTTTGGTCATAAGCAAAATCGGTACATATTGTTTGAAATGTCTTAACATGTGTTAGAGGATCACCCTTACCATTATAAAGCTCCAAATGTGGAATTTCAACATGTTTAGGGGGGATAGCTCGAACAATGTCAAGAGAAAGTGGGCTCGCAACATCAAATGTGGGCACACTAAACTTAGATTGATTCATAGAGGCAATTTGTTGCTGTAAAGAAGAGACAGTTTGTGCAAGATTGTTAATGGTTGCTTCAGTCAAAGAGTTCATATTAGACGTGTTAGATTGTGATGGAGGTGTTATGTTATTGAAAGAAGGTAGAGAGTAAGGTGGTGGGACACTATGATAGTTAGTCATAAGAGATGATTGGAAAGGAGGAACACTACAAGGAGGAATGGAAGAGTTAAACGAATTGCCCCCTTGCGTCATGTTTATTTGTGGAGATATAATAGGAACACTCATTGAAGGAATGAATGAAGAAGTTGGATTGAATGAAGGAAGAGGGTTGATTGAAGAAGAAGGATTGCCCCCATGACTGGTGATCATAGGCGGAATGTCTTGTATTAAAGTAGTCATTATGTTTGATGTAAAAGTAGGTATACTAGCGATAGAAGTTGTCAAAGGAATAGAATGATTAACTTGAGTAGGAGGTTGTGTATAACCTAAAGTTTCAGCACAACTCTTCATAGGCCTCACATTTGAATCCACAATGTGTGTAATACCACGCAAAATATCAATTCCATTCTGATCACTTTGAACCATACGTTTTAGACCCTCAATTAAGGAGAGAGCTTCACTATCAGGGTATTCTTGAGACATCCATTGTTGAAAATCATCAAATTGGTTATCCAATTTTGAAAGTTGTTCTACAGAAACCTCATGGAGAGCTTCTTCATTATTAAGAGGATTAGAGGAATTACCCATGTCCTCGTTAAAAAGGCCATTCAAATTAGGTTCCATCTCCTCAGTAATTAAACCTTGGAAGGACTTAATTCTAAGGCTTCGTCTAACGGGAATAGTGTAAGTAGGGCTTATTGTTGTAAAACTCATGCACTAAAGAGAGAGAGAAGATTTTGAATTTTAGAGGTAGCAAATTTCAATAAAATCAGCCAATCTCCTAGATTTAAGCTGTTAAATGCAATCAGGACAATCTCCCAAAATTTCGGAAAAAATGTCCGGGACCGTGGCGAACGGAGTGCACACGGTCCTCGCAACTTTTTTTGAAATTTTCAGGGATGAAAGTTATGATGATTTTAAAGCTAATCTGAAAAAATTGAGTGATTTTACAATCTGTAGATAGGCCAAATTAAAGTTGCAATCTCAAAATTGAACCCTACCCAGATTGTTGAAAAATGTAAAATTTGAATTTTGAAAAAGAGAGGGAAACTGAAATTTTGAATTTTATGATTTTAGAGGGAATACTGAAAGCAATGCAGGCTTTGAAATTTAAAAGTTGACTCGATTTCACGCAAAATTCGAATTTGAAAGTGGAAATCAAGGTTGTTGCAATTAAACACTTAATTTCAAAAGTCACAAACTGCAAAAATTTGAATAAAGCACTGAAATTTCGGATGAATGCCAGCACACTTTTCAGATTTAGGACTGTAAGAAACACAATTTTGATATGAATTTTAATTTCAACAATTTTTGAATGATTAGAAGCCTCAATCCAAGCAATCGCTAGACCAACTTTGACTTTAATTTTGAAAGTGTTAGAATTGATAAAATCAGCCAAAATTCTGGATTTTAGTAGAAAAATACAGTAAGATCTAGCTCCTGAAATTTCAGAAAAAATGTCGGGGACAATGGCGCTCGGGGTGCACACGATCCTCACAACTTTTTTCCAAATTTTCAGGGATGAAAGATATTGTGATTTTATTGCGGAATCCAAAGTTACAACCGATTTGGAGGTGTTTTGATCAGTCAAATTATCAGTCAAAGGTTGAATCAAGAGGGTTTTAAAAATTAGGGTTTTGACACTTAACCACTTAATTTTCAAAATTAAAGCACAAATATGAATTGACAATTTGCAATAGAAGGGTAGATCTGAAACAAGCATTAACAATTAAACATTCCACAAGTTTAATTACTAAAAAGAAAATTTTAGGGTTTTTTATGCAATTAGCCTCTAAAATTTTGCAAAAGATCAAACATGGAAATGTAATTAAGGAAGCAAAATTTTCAGATCTAACCATGGATAATCAGAATGAGGATGTTCACGTTGGGTTCACCAAAATGTAAAGCGGAAAAATCAAACCCTAGTCGTTCTCCCCTCCCCAACTCCAAGGAGAGAGAAGGGAGAGTCACTAGGGTTGATGGTTTTCACTTAGGAGAGACTTTACATTCAAAAGAGGGGTTGAAACCCACAAGATCCAATCCCACGCAATGCAAGATTGGATTCTAAATGAGTTTCAAGGGTTAAGACATCAAGGATACCCTCTTTTGTAAAGAAATGTGGAAAGAATGATTGAACTAGGAATGCATGTAAAGTAAGAAAGATTCGTTTATAAACAGAGATAGGGATATGGGATGAAGCTGTGGACCTGGAATTAGCAGTAAAATGTCGAGACGGTGCTGTTCTGCAAATTTGAGTGAAAGTTGACAGGACGATGGCGCCCGGCGTGCACACGGTCCTCCGAAAAATCCGCGAAACGAAGGGGGATCTGTTCGTCTCTGCACAAGGATTCCAGATCTTCAATTACAGCTGCGTACCTGCAACCTACACATAGAAAAGAGAGGACGATTGGGGGGTTAGGGATGAGGGGTTTGCCTTTAGGTCAAACCCCAGTTTTGGAATTAACCAAGAAATGAGAATGCTGTAAATGTAAATGTTTGTAATGTAAACAAGTATTGATACCTTGTTGTAAGAATGTTTGTATTCTTACATGCAAAGGTGTAATGTATGTTGTATGTAATGTGTTGTAAGTGATCTCCTCTTCAATGGTTGAATCCTTGTCTTGAATGCAACACCTAGCCTTGAATGGAGACTTAGAATGCTCAATTGCTTGAAGGAATGCTTGAATGCTTGAATGTTTGAATGTTTGAATATCGCTTTCGTGCCTTTGCACACATATGTCCTCCTCTTTCTCTCCCTTTCTAGGAGAGGAAAAGTAGTTTATATACTTGTCAATTAAGGCTGATAGACTGATTTTCCCGACCTTAGGCCGACCAGGAAACATTATTTTCCAATTTGCAAACTTAAAGACCCGAAGCCCCATAAGAGACCGGGCCCAAAATAGGGCCAGGGACCAGGGCGCTGAGCGCCATGGTCCCACCCCCCGGGACAGCAGGGTGCAAGGAGGATCAGGCCAGGGTGTTGAGAAATGCAGTTTTTGATGTCATGAACAAGTTTCGGGGTCTCCATTCAGGTTCCGTGTTGCATCGCCATCGTGAAGACCCAAATGCAGTCGAAATTGCAAGTGTCGCAATTTTAGGACGCTACACTTGTGTTCTTTCATTTTTCTACTATGGGTTCTCCTAAGTTTCCTCTCTTAACTCCACATAATTATGCTACTTGGAAAATTGATGCATGGACTAATGGAAAAACGATTAACTCATTACATTGATGGAACTATTGTTGCTCCCACTGATCCTAAGGTTGATCCTGATGCTCACTTGGATTGGCTCACTAAGAACATCATGGAAATCAGTACCTTAAGAAAGTATGTATCAAAGGATCTCATCTTTCATATTAAGAAATGTACTTTAATTAAGGATGCTTGGAAAAGGTTTCAAGACTTGTATGGACAAGTTGATGAGATTAGGGGATATCAAATTGAGAGTGATCTCACCATGTTAGATCCCAAGAACTTTGATACAATACAAGATTATGTCACTAAAGCAAATGAGTTGAGAGCACAACTCAAATATTGTAGCATTGATAAGAAGGATACTCAATTGATCTACAATTTGATGGGCAAGCTTCCATAAGAATATGCAACATTTGTTTCTATTTCCAAACCCATAGGATGACAATGGGTTCAAGCTACAAAATGCCTAGATTTGATGCTTTCACAGATATGTTGATGATGGAACAAACTAAGTTGATAAGCATGGCATTCTTAAGACTTCTAAGTCTCAAGCATATGTGGCAACTCAAGGGAACAAAGGAAATCAAGGAAAGGACAACTCAAACAAGAATAAATGGAAATCAAAGCCTAAGGACAAAGAACCACCTTCTCCACAACAAGGGGATTCATCCTCTTCCAATAAGGACAATTCACCAAAGAAGAAGAGACCAACTCATGCCTATTGTAAAAAGGTTGGTCGGGTGAACTCACAATATTGGTTCCCACTTTTTGACCAACTTTGACCCTTATATGAATATTTTGAAAAAAACCTTCACTTTCCAACACCTATAACTTATAAACCGTTAAGAATTTGAAGGTGATATAAACTAGTGTTTTTTAACATCTTGTTTGTAGATTCTAAATATATTTTTTTCAAATTTGTTTGAATAAAATTTTATTTATTTTTCCATCTCCCTCAAAAAGTAGTTTTTTTATAGCAAACAACATTTTTTAATAGTGATGTGTATCCCGAAACTGTAGCGTCCTAAATTGTACGCACTTGCTAAAGTGGTACAATTTCACACCTAGTTTAGCACCCGCCTTGGCGCATTTTGCATTGGCATTGCATTTCCCCTTTAGCACTTAATTAATCAAATTAATTAGGTCTAAGGTCCTATTTTATCATCTCCTACATCATAAAGTTGGGCCCTTTCATTAAAGTGTGCCCTTTTCATTTTATTCCTCCAATACATCATTTAATCAAAAACCCTAATTAGGTCCTATTTTGAACTTGGGGGCTTGATTTCGAGGGTCAAAACATCTCGAAATCACCTGTAACTTCGGGATTCTCTCTAAAATCATCATATCCGACGGCCCTGAAAATTTGGTGAAAAGTTGTCGGGACCGTGGCGCCCGGAGTGCAACATGGTCCCGGACATTTTTCCCAAAATTTTAGGAGCACGATCCAATCATAAAATAAAGCTTAACCCCAAGAAATTGGCGGGAGATTCAATCTCTAAGTCGGCCTAAAGTTGAAATTAAGACCTAGGGTTTCATATATAAGAGCTCTCTTTCTTCATTTGAAGGGATCCAATTTTTGGCTTTGAGGGGCCTTCTATGCAGTGAAAGAGCAGATCTTTGAAGACTTCAACAACATTCAACATCCTTCTATCAAGCATTTATCAATTTCATTCATCCATTTAGGGCTTGGAAGACATTGAAGAACAATAGGAGATTACCGACTGAAGATTGGCTTGTACTCCTCCCTTGAGGGTTGGGTATGATTTCATGTTGTTTTCATGTCTTTGCATAAGCTTCAATATATCCTTTATTCATGCTTTAGATTACTTTGCATCTTGATTTAGAGCATTTACATTATCATTTACAAGCAATTAGGGTTTACTTTCTAGGTTGCTCTAGTTTGCTTTCTTGCATTTAAGGACCTTGCACACACACTAGGTCTGCACACACAATACATTTTACAATACAACTTGGCTATTCGTGGAGGTGGAAATCACCGAAGCGGGGGTTTGACTAAGGCAAAACCCTATATAGCCGCCCAAACACCTTTTCAGATATAAGTGCAGGTTTCAGGACTCGGACGACGTCGCAAGTTACAGATCCGGAAGAAGCAGACAGAGACCAAACAACACACCAAATCTCAAAGCAAAAGACCAGGACAGGGGCATGGGGCGCCCTGGTCCCTGGGACAGGGGCGTTGGGCGCCCTGGTCCTCCTGACAGACAACATTTTTAGCATTTTTGACAGCTTTTCCAGAGTGCAAAACAGCAGTTTCCGGAGCAGTTTCAGGGGCAGAATCAGGACAGTGGTGCCCGCGCCCCTGTCCCGAACATTTTCAGTCAGATTTTAACTCCAGGTACACATTTACATTCTTGTCTTGTCCTTGTGTTTACAACTTTCCATTGTTTAAGTTCAATTCTGCAATCTTGTTATTAGTTCGTACTTGCACTTTGGGGTTAGGGATTGAACTTGCAACACTTTGTCTTTCAATTACAACAAAGGAATAGAAATCCTAATAGGTAGCCCGTGGCTCTCTCTTCCACAAGAAGAAGTAGCCAATTGTGTGATACCTCTAGGCTCTTTCGTATTCCACAAGTGTGTGGTTGAAAGTGAGATTAGGGCATGTTTGCTTAGTGTCACTTTTTCTCCCACACAGAAACGCATAATTTTTTTTCTATAAATGATAAAAACTTAATTCTTTTGAATTTTGGTTTGTAACATCAATACCCAAGGCATGCAGTTGGTTTGATAGTGATATGTTGAATATTTTTCATTTTATTAATTTTTGAAGTTTGACAAATTATAATTTAGATATAGGTGTACGTTTGAACACATAACTTGTTCTATATATATCAGAATTCAATTTTCTTTTTTTTGTTGGAAAGAAAACATCAATACCTAGTGCATAGATACTTTTCAAAAAAAAATTGAATTAGTTTACTATTTTTCCCAATGCATTGAACAAAGAAGTTCATGTTCGGTGAAAAAACTACATTCATAAGAAATAAAATAAAAATATATTAATGAAATTAAATATATTAATTGTTATACTATTTGGAAATCTTATAATAAGGACTAAATACTTTTAAAAAAAAACTTTTAAATGAATTAATTTGACCCCCCAAAAGCTAATGTAAAATTGATTTTTTATCAGCATTTGATAGATGCAAAGGAGACTCCATTGCAAGTATGATTTAGAAGTAGAGAGGTTCTATCCAAGAAATTTTGATCTAAGAGCCTTTGATTTAACTCTCTTCAATTAATTACTTAAAATGGAACCTCTTAAAGCTTAAATCATTATATTTTTTTAAAAATGTATGATTTCAACAAAAATCAGGACGTACCAAAAAGTGGGAACTAGCTTTGTGAGTTCACCCGGTCATGAGGAGCGTTGTTTCCTTTCTAAGAAGATTGATGAGCTCATACATATCCTCAAAAGGAACAACATTGATTTGCCTAGTGCCTACAAGAAGGAGGATTCATCGCCTTCCACTTCCTCACAATCAAAGGGGAAAGGACAAGAATTTATGGCAGCAACAAGTGGGAAGACTCACTCTTTTGGGATAAGAAAAGGACAAGCTCTTTGTGCTACCACAATTCATGATTTAGGGAGATGGCTTCTAGATTTAGGGGTTTCTCATCATATGGCATCTTCGTAGTCTATGTTATCTTCATTTGAGCCTTGCACCATGCCACAAATTTTGATGGGAAATCATACATACATGGATGTGCTTGGGAAAGGATCTATTGCCATTGGGGATAACTCCTTCAATAATGTGTTGTGTGTACCCCATTTGACAAACAATCTTCTTTCCATCTATCAAATCACACATGGAGCAACAAGAAAAACTGTGGAGTTCACACCTGAGTTAGTTATCATTAGAGACTTGGAGAGTAGAGCTATCATCGCAACTGGGGTGGTGGATCATGCATCTCAGTTATATTCCTTTTTAAGATTTTGTTCCTATTGATGAGGATGATTTTGCATATGATGATCACACTTCTTGTGATGTTTCAGATTTCGAGGAGAACTTTGGGTACTTGAACTGGGGATTCTCACATGTGACCCCATTCTTGAGCCTTGCATTTCATCTCCTCCTCTTGATAACATCGCCTATTGCACCTGATGATGCAGATGATGTGACAATTTTGCCTTCTTATGATTCAGTGCAACAAGATATATCTTGTCTTCCATCTTCAGTTCATTGGGATGCCTACTTGACAGACATTGCATGTTTGTTTATGGAATCCTACATTGTAGATTTGGGAGACATCATTGATGATATTCATCTTCTCTTTGATGAAGATGATCCTTCTTTGATTGTTATGAGGGAACACTCTGACCCTCTTGTTCATTCTCTACATGATCATTCTTTCAAGGTTGACACAATTGTGGATTCTTATGTACATCAGTTGGAGGAGGTCTCTTTATCTTTAGAGGATACATGTGAGTCTTTGGATCATGTTCTACATTCTTCTCCACTAGATCTTGGAGTACCTTTTTCAGCAGTGTGGATCAGTACACCACCTTTGGAGGGGGTATCTTTCAACATCAACATGGGGACACTTGAGCAGTTTTCAGAGACTTCACACATCTTGAGTTTTTTTTCCTACATCTTCCCTTCATATTTGGGGAGACTTCATGGGTACACCTTTGGTTTTGTTTCTTCCTAAGGGGAGGAATGTTGTTTGACGATCGTGGAGCAGTTTCTTCATTCATTTTTGAGCTTCTACCATTGGTGTAGATTCTACATTGAGGGGGGGATTCATGACTTCTCTTCTTCTCTCATATGGGGGGGATTTTTTCCTCACTTGGGGTTTTATCCTTCACATGCTTCTTTGAGAATTCTTTGTACAGTTTTCATCTCTCTCTTTTTTTTTTTTTTTTTTTGGGGGGGGGGTGTGTTTCCCATTGGGTTTTTCTCTCTTTCCCTACTTTATGGGAGATTTAATTTGCATATGTACATGGGTACCTAACATGGCCTTGTAGCTAGGACCCATCTTGCATTGCTTAGTTGCATTGTAGACTTAAGTGCATTCCCCTAAGTTGCACTTAAGGGGGGTGTTGGTGTAATTATTTATTCATCTTGGATATAATTACACTTTACTTAAGTTTACTTAGGTACATGCATAATATTATAGTTTGCATATGAGACACTTAGGGAGATGTACATACACTGAGAGAGAGTGTGTAGGAGAATTTCCACCTTTTATGGTGTGATCTTGTTGTTACTTTATCATATCCACTTATTGTGAGATGATAATTCCACCTTCGGTGGGTGATCCAGCTCATGTGGAATGTTTTACTATTTATCCTACCTACCCCTACCTATCCTTGCATCTCATTGAGCCACATGCCATCATTGTGTGCTCTCTTGTCTCTTAGCCTTGTCTTTATAAGCAGGCTATTGTAATGATCCAGTTGATCTCTTTTGCATCTTGATGAGAATACAGTTTATTCTTGTCACATATTTTATTCTCTCTTAATTGTGCTATATTTTGGTCTCTTTGATCTTGGTTGCTTCAAGCATAATATCATAGATACTCTTTGCTTCTAAATATGCCCAACAACACACTTTTCACATAAAATTCATAATTTAATCATTTCTTAAAAAGTCGAGCAACATAATGTTTTGGGGGGGGGGGATTTTTAAAATTTTACATAATAAAATATATACAATGAAAGAATATAAAATGAAAGGCATTGGGATGTCCTAACCTTCTCTCAGTCCCATTCCAAGCATTCAAATCAAGTAATAACTCTCAAAAAAGAGATATGAAAAACCTACCTCAATTTTTATCAAAAATTGAAATAAGGTGAACTTTAAACACACCTCATGAATGCAAAAATCCAAGTACAAGTATGTTCTCCTACCAATTCATATCCAACTGCTTCAAATCCCATCAAATTTCATTCACAATTCATCCCCTATCAAATTTTGAAAAATAGAGCAAGAAGAGGATTTTGACAACCAATTTCTTCCAAAACAAGAATGAATGAAAAATGACACTTTCTTTTTCTCTTCTATTCTATTTTCTCTTTTCACATCTCTTAAGTTTTCTTTATTTTAAATTTCATAATTTGTATTTCACAAAACAAAATCATTTTCTTCTATTATTAGCCAATATAGATCAGTCCAGTCAAATTAAAAATAATTGCACATTCCTAACCCATGAATTTTCTAAAAATAACTAAATTAACTATATTTCTCCAATTTTACAAAAAGTAATACATTATACATAAAACACTCTTTTAACTCATCAAACATTCTAACAGTCAAATTTAAGCTATCATTTAAATTTTTATTTTAATTTAATTTTAATTTAATATGATGAAAACACATATATCCAATAATTGAATGCACATGATTAAATTAAATATAAGTGGTGATTCTCAACCCAAGGCCTTTTGGAAATAAAATAACTTCTTCATTTAACCTCGTTTCACCTAGAACCAATCAATTCATATAAACCCATGAAACAATATTTTATTTTAAATTTACAAAAAATACAAATTTAATCAAATATTGAAACACATACATATACTAGGTATTCACATAGGGTTAGGTCTTTTGAAATCATACCAATGGTGGTATCTAAGTCAACATGGGTAAAATAACCGGCGACTTGCACTCAAATCAAGTATGATGAGTAAGGCTAAATAATTATGGCCAATTTTGTACCTCTAATATAACCACCATCAGGGTATGCTTAGACATGTGGAGCCAAGTGAAGTCAATATCTTGTACCTATATTCACTCAACATACATGTCAAGTGTATTTGCTTAATATAAACATCAATATTTGAAGCATCAAATAATCACCCAATGCGGTCTAACATCATATCCATAATCTCATTACACTTAAATGATAAAATTGTAGACATCTTAAATTAATTAAATTATTATTTAATTAATTTAAGTCTTTCCACATAATTAATTAATTTAATTGTGTTGATCCCCCTTCCTCTCAAGATCAATTAAATCAAATATAATTAATCTTGTGACTATAGTCCAATAATTAATTTATCAAAATCAATTATTCCTTATTCTTTTAAAATCATTTCAAATACCATTTATTTCTTCTAAACCTATATTAGTTAATTAATTTTAATTAACTAAGCTAAATAGGTGATTCCTACAAATCACCTTTTCTAATCTTGTCATCCAGCCTAATTAATTATATCCTAATCATGCTTACCATTTTCCTCAATTTTAAATTTTCCACTCATTCTCTCTCCTCGTGTCACATCCTCCTAACTTTCCCACTTGCACTCTAATCCTCCAATTAGCCACCTAATTTGTCCTTCTAATCACTTGCACATTCCCAATCACCTTGATTAGGAATGGGTCAACTATTTGCCATAAATGGCTTTCCCATCTCATCCCCAACCTTAAATGCTACCCACTTTGGTACTTTCAAGGAAATTCAAATTCTTTGAATCTCCCCATGCCTCATCTTCCCAAGTAATTTTTAATTATTTTATCTCTTAATTCTTCCCACACATCTTCTATTTTGGAATTTTTAATTCCTTCTCCCTTCCCCTAAGGAATTTAATATTCCTTTTTCTCTTCCTAATGTACTTGGGGAACTCTTCCCCATGCACTTGTGGAGTGTGGAGACAAAAAATGCCTTTATGACATATCTCTTGGATCTCACACCTTGTCCTCTCAATCCTCTCCCACTCTCTTTCAATCCTAGCCCTTCATTGCAAATCGATCTTGGCCATCCATTTTGGCCTCCTCCAATCTATAAATTGGAATCTCCTCCCTTCACAATTCATCCACAACTCGAGTAATCTTATGTTGCTAATTTGAGCCTTGAAATCATCCATTGCACCCTTACCATGCCCAATTCATATCTATCATAAGCCAAACTCATCTATCCTAATCACCTTCATATCCAACCCCCATCTTGTCATGTAGTGGAGAGCAATCCACAACCCACCACCAAAGGAGCAAATTAAATCAAGTGGAGAAAGGGTGCATTTCCACTTCATCCAGCTCAATTGGAGGAAGAGTAGAAGCTAAGGTATAATTGATCAATTTAGTTAATTAAATGCTTTATTGGTGTTTTTATATGGTTTATGTAATTGATTATTAACCTTGGATTTTCCCCTCTTCATTTTAGCATGCCTGGTGGGACCCCAAGTCCCTGCATTTAATATTTTTTTGTTTTTGAAGAAATTTTCACGTAAAATAGCGCATTAGCGTCTGAGGTTGCAATTCAAAATCTTTGCCTCTATTTCAACATCTCTGCAGGGGCAAAACAACGTTTCCATTCAAATTTTTCTTCCCGCTGAACACCTTTTTGTGTAGGTTCTTCCAATTGGCGTCTCTGCTCTATGAAACGATGTTTGCATCACAATTTTGACGTCTCTGCTATTTTTAACGATATGTCTGTCATAGCTTATACTCTTCACAACCTGCTTGTTTTTAGATTAAATTTTTAAAATACAGAAAAAATCATATAAAAGTTTAAAAACCACAAAAATCAATCTATTTGTCTTTAGGTTTTATCATAAACTATAGCTTTTTAGGTTAATTATACTAACTATAACATTTTAAGTTAGTTGTTTTTACTCAAATTACGCTTCAGCATCTACACAAATGTTAGCATCTGCGTTGCAGATCAATGTCTCTGCTTGTCTGCTTTTCCCGCCTAGCTTTATGTTTGAATTTTGAAATGTTTAAGGCTAACTGTTTGTCTGCAAAAGCTAGATTAGTGTCTCCACACTAGTAAATTTCCCGCCTCAATTTTAATTTCAGATTTGACTTTTTTTGGGATTAAATCTATTTGTGGGCAACACCCTAAATCAGTGTCTACGCAGACGTTGGCGTCTACACCTGCACTTCAGTGTCTGCATTGTAATTGCACATTTTTTTTTAGGTTTTACTGATCTAGTTTGGGTTTTGTAGCTTTTCCACGTGTCAAGACATAAAATTAGACTACTAATAATTGTTGCAAGATGTTTGACAAAGAAAAGTTTGATTTTCCACTAGCTTAGATTTAATTTTTAATTATAGCTTAGAAAACATTTCTTTTTGGGATTAAAAAGAACGTGTGTATTTTGTGTTTGGTGAGCTTGCACTTGTGTAGGGTGGACCCATCGTTACACAAAGTATTTCCTCCCCTCGCCTTTGTGGACCTTGGATGTAAGAGAAAGGTGATTAACAACCTGCATTTTTTTTTTGAGTAGAGAAATGCCTCTTGGGGGCCTCATCACCCCAAGGGAGTGTTTCAAAATTGAGGTATGTTGGGGATGTCATCTCTCCCAATAGGATCTCGAGTGGTGTTTTTTGAGTTACTATATAAATCTTCTTGTTAGGCAGTTGGAGTGTTGAGTGAATTTGTTGTATGTGGAGGCCTTATTTGCACCGATAAGCTCAATTAAAGCCTTAAGTGGCTTGCTTTGAGAATTCATAGTTGGAATAGGATCCCTCAGAAACTTACTAGACACCTTGCCGTAGTTGCCCAAAATCCTATTTGCCTATTGGCGCAGGAGGTCGGACCTCTGAAGCTGCCCCAATTCGTACCATTTAAAGTAGAGATAGACGTCCCTCGATTCATAAGATCTCTAGATCTTTGGGGTAAGAGATTATGGTATGCCCGAGAAGTGAGTGTCGTGGTGGGGGAGCCAGTGCTACTAGATCTCTATCTATCCTCTTTGTCTAGGTATTTGGAGAAATCCAAGTGGGGATCCAACAAGTAGAATCCACTTTCCAGCATAGGTTGTATATATATTTTTTGTCTTCATTGTTCATACCAGTAAATTGTGTCACATTGGGCTAATTTAGGCTCTCATCTTTTGTGTTGGCTTCAAGCGTCAACTTGGCCAACATGTATTCATTGCTTTATATCTCTTACCAAGTCAAAAAAGTCCAAAAATTCCCAAATTTGATCGAACATTTGACCAAACCCTTCAATTTTACTTTGTCACTGTCAAACTTGAGTTTTGATGTCTCCATCTAAGATTTGTCATCTCTGCCTCTATTGCACCATCTATGTTTCTAAGGATCACCATCTCCATATGGGATTTGTCATCTTCGCCTCTGATTCACCATCTCCACTTGAACTAAATCACCAATTATTTTTCATCCATGCAAATGATCATCAATCTCCAACTGATATCTTTGGCCAATCATCAATCTAGTCTTGGGTAACCTTCCCCTTCTTCTGCCTATCATCAACCCATTCTCCCAAAATCATTTTCTTATATCAATAAGGACTTAGCACATCAAATCAAAACAATCCAAAACCCAATCATCAATCATCAATCGTAATCCAAGGTCAGCACTTTGTGAAGTCTCATTTAGATCTTTATCATTTGTCAATTCCTAATTAGCCTCGTGCTTGGAAAAGAATCTATCTCAAGTACCTGGCATAATTAGTCCTCATCATTTGGGTTGATCAAAACCCTAATCCTTGTCTAATCTTGCTTAGGAACTTAGCCTATCCTAAGTAGGGGAAGATAATATAAATCAAATCCTAATATAAAGGTCTAGATTTAGCCTAGATTGGTTGTTACCTTGCTTTGTAGCCCACAATACTAATCCCTACACCTTGCCTAATCCTAATCCAACGATCAAGGTGTTATCCAAATCCAAATCAATCTTGTCCTAATCCAAGGACCAATCTCTCATCTAATCCAAGCATATCAAATCAAATCCAAATTTGCTAAGTCCTAATCCTCACCTTTCATCTCACATCTCGCCATCATCTCTTGATCACTTTGATCCATATCATCTCAATTTTCTTTCCATATTTTTCATCTTGAGGTTCCCTTGCATGGTATACACACTCTCACAAAAGCAAAAGCTGGTTGCCCAAAACCCACATTCAAACATCATGGGTTGGTTTGAAGAAATGGTTATGGAAGTTCAAGGATCACCTTATCAACCATGCTCATCCAACTCATGCATGCCTCAATGCTATCCAACTTCTGCCTATTCATGTCTCCCACCCTATCCCGCTTACCAAGTCAATCCCAATTCATCTCACATCTCTTATCCTTCCCCTGCCTTTGACAAGGGAAATCCATCTTATTCCACATCCATGTCTTTGTATTATCCCTCATCCACATACCCCTCCGATCCAATATGTATACCTCCATCTTTCCCGACATCCACATGCCAATCCCCATCTTTTTACAACACCTCCATCATATCCACTCACCATCCAAATAATTTACACCATAGTTCTCCCAGCCTTAATCATAATCTCCTAATCCATAATCTCTATCTTACATCTAATGCTAAACCTCCACATATTCCTAATCCTTCAAAATCCACAATCCTCGTCCCTCCATACTTTTTTCCAACAAATAATCCATGACTTACAAGCAAAGGAGAGTAAATCCCCACCTTCAAACATAGTTTCCCAATCTCCCCACTTCATACATCCTCCATCCCCTCCAAATCAAGACAAACCTCAATCCCCTAAGCTTCATGATACTACCATATCAAGTCAAGCACTTGTTCCAGAGCATGCTAGTATAGATTTCTCTCCACCTCAAGATAAAATAATCCCTCCATCTCATAATACCACTCCATTTCAAAATACAAATCTACCCTCCACTCCATCCCATGATCCCAATCCCTCTAGTGGTCCTTTTACCCCTCCTTATTCCTCTCGTAATCCCATTCCATATCAAAATCTAAGTATCCCCTCCCTCTCATTTTATGATCCCCTTCTGTTTCAAAATCAAAGTCTACCTTCCACTACACCACATGTTCCCATCCCAAGTCAAGTGTTAAATATCCTGACAACTAAGAGGGGGGCTGAATCAGTTGACAAATTAATTTTTTCTTTTAATTCTTTCACACATCTGAAATAACCAATAGAATTAATTAAAGCAGATATAACATGAAAACACATACACAAAATAGATCACACAATAAACACCAAATATGATGTGGAAAGCCCAAGAAGGAAAAAACCATGGAGAATGTTAGTTCTTAATATATAGCACCAATTAAGGTGACACAAGTTAAGGTGATTTTTACAAAAGGGTGGCTCACTGCCAGTTTGCTCACTATAGGAGGGCTCATTGCCCAGAAAGGCTCACTACTAGAGGGCTCACTGCCTAGAAAGGAAGAAGAAAGAAAAGATAATCCACCACTGAAACATGAACCACAATACCAGAACTACTTTTGGTGCCTCTAAGAAAATACACACTTCACATATCAACATCAATCAAATTTTTCTTTTTCAGTCTCGCACATCTTTCATATCTCAACACAATCATATCATCTTCTTATATATAATGTATCCATGAAACATAATCTTCTAAGTCAGCCAAATAGAGATTCGAAATAGATCATCACTAAAAATTTTGGTGGTGGGAAGGAATGAGAAGTAGACTATACCACAATTCACTTTGTGCTATACTCAAATTCATCATTGCTAAATAGGAAATAAGGAAAATCACGAATCCCTTAACTATCTAAGCAATTCAAACACAAACCAATGAAATAGATGCAAAATAGACTAAAATTAAACAATGTAAAACTCTGTATTGTGCATCATGGCTTCCATTGTTCTTCTCCTCTTTGTGGTATGGTGGCTCTTAGATATCGTGCTGGCAACCTGTAAATGACACAAAGATTCAAAGTTCATGATTGTTGAAAATGGAGATTGAATGCATAATTTAGAGATAATTGGAGAGGATTGATTGAAAGGTAGAACAAATTGACCAAGAGGTGGAACTCAGGTGATCTCACATATTGATTGATAGTTGAACTGCTGATTTGGAGGTGAAACAGAATAGATTGAATGGATTAAATGAGTTAACTAATTGAGAAAAAGTTAACTGAAGGAAGAAAAAAAATGATTGGAGGATAATTAATTGATGACAAAGAAAGCTTCATTTAGAAAAAGCTAACTAGAAGATGAAAATAGAGATTGGAGAGATGAATGATTTAATTAATTAATTGATTGAATTAATTAATTTAGCACGTGCTTGCACTTTGACTTATATTTTCAATTTAATCTTTGCATGAGATTTATTCAAATAATTGAATTTATTTTAAATTCATTTTAGTATTTGAATATATTTAGAACTTGACTTTGATTTTTGAAATCATGCACATGTGATTTAAATTTAGAAGAAATTATAAGAATTTGAAATTAAATTAAATGAAATTAGAATTTGGGGATTTGGAAATGGAATTAGAAGAATTAATTAGCTAATTAAATAATTTAAAGAAACTATTTAATTATTTTAAAAATGGAATTTAATTAAATAATAAAGATTATTTAAATTAAAAGATTAAATCATAATTAATTAAATAATAAATATGTAATTAAATTTTTTTTTATAATAAAAGTGGAATATTTTTAATTTTTACAACCTGGTTCAAAGAGCACCGGTAGGAAAGAACTAGGCAAAGAAAACCTCTGGTCTTGCTCATACATAATATAACCAGATAAGAACAAGGATCGAAGAGAAACAACCAGCCAACCCAAGAAGGATTCCCCAAAAGCCATATTGGTTGACAAAAAACCCATCCCCCCAAAGTGTATGAGTACAAAATCTCTCTGAGTGAGAGAATATAACATCAAGAATGCAAAAACCAAGAGCTAGTGCTTTCCAATGGAGGAGAGGAAGGGTGGATAATAACATCATTCTATACTACAGGAGCCACAATCTGAAGAGGCAAAACTGAAGTTGGAGAAGATATAACCACATTCAATGAAACTAAGAGAAAATGAATACCTAAAAACACATTAACAGCCGCTGCCAAGATGGTGCAGGAGCACCTGATTAAACCCTTCAAGATGACAAGTCAGACTCTGATAAGGGAGGATAAGGCATTAATAATGTCTTTAGGATGTTTTATATATATTTTCAATCATGCATTATATGTTTGTAATAATGAACCCCATCTTGTGAGCCAAACTCCTATTTTGGCATTTCTATGAGCCAATTAGGACTTTTGGACAATAGGGGATCAAGTGTGTGGTTTTAAATGTTTTAAAAATGTTTTAAGATGTTTTAGGAGGGTTTGAACTTGACCCAAGGCATTAGGAGGTGAAAGATGACATTTTGACAACTTTTGCAAAAGTTGTCAAAAGTTGTCATGAGCAACTTTTATGCACCTTTTGCATATTTGTAATTTGAAACTTCTCCAATAGCTCTAACCTCCTAATTTTTGGTTGAGAGTAGTTGAGGAATGGTTTATACACCTCGTGGATCCAATTTCCAAGGGGTGATTGTACGGAGGAGATTTTTGATGCAAACAAACTAATAGAATTCTGAGTTTTTCCTACAATTTTGGAGTTTTGGTCCATGGTACGGTTCTGTACGGACTAAGATCCATTCCCAATGATGTGAATTGATTTTAGAGGAGAGTTAACTCTGTTTTGGTTTTGATTTTAAGTCTTGATTATGTGTTTTTCTCCTGATATTCAAGTTTTGTTTTAGGTACCCGGAAAACCAGGGTTTACCTTGGGTTTTTCCTCCTTCATGGCCATAACTTGCACTTTGCCAATCTGAGGCTCATGGGATTTGGTGAAAGTAAATTATGGTCAATGTATTTTATATTTACAAGATTTTTTTATAGGAGGAGCAAGGGAGAGAAGTGTCTGGAGCGACCCTAGGTAGACATCTCTATGTGGCTACCTAGACCTTGAACAAACAAAAGTACCTTGTGTGCAAATGGCGATGCTTCTAGGTGTGTAACCTTGTAATCCCTATTGATTTATGTTTCCTAACATTACCATGGGATTTTCATCTACCAGTTCATTCATCTGAGCATAGTTGCTTCACAAAAGAGGCCTAATTAGCCCTTTTAGGACAATCAAATTCCTATCGGCAAAGACCTTTATTTTCTAGACCTTGAAACTTCCTTTTGGGGAATTTTATAACTTCCAAAAGGGTGTTTGAATCCATAATTTTTTTTCCAAGGTGTTTGGGAAAATATGTACATAAGGTCCCTTTACCTGCTAAATAGGGCTACAAGCAACTAGGCCTAATTGAGTGAGTTTATTAAGGAATGAGCATGTATCCATGCCACTGGTGCTTTTTCTGACCTTAGGGAGTTTTGTATGACCCAAAACTGGTGTGCAAATTATTTTTAACCCTTGGAGGTATCTTGGAGTGTGTTGTAGCAAGATACCCCTGATTGAGCAAACAAGAGTCTTGGAGATGGTGAGAAGATTGTACTACCCCTGATTGAGCAAACAAGAGTCTTGGAGATGGTGAGAATATTGTACTAAAGTTGTAGAGCCTTGACTTGATAGGATCCCATCCATGTGCTAAGGGGTCAGTGTCATACATTTTGAGGTGTTTGGCAGGTAACAAGGAGGGCTCTACATCACAAGATATCTGGTGAAACATGATCTATAAATGCTACCAGAGCAAACATAGTATCATCATAAAGATTAGTAATCAAACCTCCTCTTATAACTGAAATAAGTTCACTGTGCCAACCAGAAGATAGTAATTGAGAATGAGATAGGAAACCACCATAAGGAAAAATTCCAAACTCAAAATGATAGAGAGACAAAGCATTATCCATATCAGGAGCAGAATAAATATAGGGATGAATGTATGCATCCAAAAGTGCCCTAACCATAGAAGAATCCAAGAGCATATCCATATAGATAGTAATAAAATGAGATGCAACCTCAGCAAGAAAACTATCTGCATATTTCACTAGCCATCGTCTGCCTAGTACTTTGCAAAAAGCCAGAGAGAAATCCAAAGAAAAAATCTTAAACAAACAACCAAGCTTTTCATCATCAAAACCATGAGAGTCCTGGAAGTCATGCTGCTTAACAAGCATCAAGACTTTATAACCAGCAACCTCCATCAAAAAAGAAATAATGTGATGCAAAAGAGAGAAGGCTTATAAAGAAACCAAAGGCCATCATAAAAGAGTATGAACATCCACCAAAGGATGAGAAAGATATTAGAATAAGGATCAACACAAGCTAGCCCATGACAAATCGTGCCAACAAACAACCGCAGACCACCACCTCATAAAGAATAATGAAAACTTCCTAAAAAAAAGCACGACCATTTCTCACATGAACAAAACTTATGATAAATCAAGATTGTCACACGAAGGAAATCCCCGCTGTGAAAAAATAAAACATACCCAAACTGCCACCACAAAGATGATAATAAATCAATCATAAATATGCCTACGAGTGAGCCGCCACTGCAAATGTAGATATTAATGTACTCATTAACTTCAATCAGATAGAACAAAGCTCAAAGTAAACATGATTAAGCCCACGTGCGAGCTATATAGATGAAATCATATTACGGTCAACCAAAAACAAAAACAACTGGCACAAGGTACTAAATGAAGCATGATTACAAGATACCCCCTGAACCAAAAAACCACAACCCCTAAACTAGGCCACGACTAGTACCATGGCTGGAATTACAAGCAAACATGCAGACTTAATGGGGAGATATGAAAGACCAGGGAGGCCTCAAACACCACCACACTAAACTGCATACTTGGTTATAATCAGAAACAAGATACAAGGTCGAAGCTAAGCTAATAGGTTGTATCCAAATAATTATACAGGATGAGGGGGTAAACAATTGACATCAACAACAACCAAAGACTAAATATCTTCATCTAAGGCTTTATTTGCCAAGAGATCCGCCACCCTGTTGGATTCCTTGTAGCATTGAGCTATAGAGAAGGAATTAAAAAAATTGAGTTGTGCAAGTATCTTATCCAACCAATATTTAAGATGCCAAGAATTCGAGGAACGATTTGTGATCATATAAAAAACAACTAGAGAGTCACCTTCTATAATGACATCCAAAAAGTGCAAAGAAATGAGCAAATCAAGCCCAACTGATAGAGCATGTAACTCAACCACATTATTGGTCCCACTAGGAATACATTGACATTATGCTTTAATAATACAAGCCCTATTATTAGAAACCACAACACCAATGGCAGACATACCAGGATTACCATGAGATGCTCCGTCAAAATTCAATTTATACTTGGAAGAAGGAGGAGGCAACCAGACTACCTCTTTCCTATTAATTAATATTTAAAAAAGCGTTAATGATTAATTGATTAGAGATAAAAATTGAAAATAGAATTTATTTAAATAATAAAGATTATTTAAATTGGGGAATTAATCAGAATTAATTAAATAATAAATATTTATTTAATATTAAAAAATTGTTAAAATGATTAAATAATGATAGAATAAGAAATAGAATAATTATTAAGATGACAAGGAAATATGAAATTAGAAGAATAAGATTAATTAACTTAATTAAATAATTATTTAACTAATTAGACGAATAATTAGTACATGGTCAATGAGACATTTTTAGGTATCTACATTTTTCCCCTCTTCGAGACAAAGTCGGAACGACGTTGTTTCGAAGAAAACAAAAAATTATGCCCCAGTATGCCCCAGCGACGCTTAGGGTGTAATGCCCCCTCGAGAGATTGTTTGTGCATTAAAGGTATGAATGATCTCTAAAAAAAAAGATTGTTAGATAGAAGAATAGTTAGTTGATTAGAGATAGAGATAGGTGATGTGAAGATGATATTGAGATAGAATATGAGAGAATGAACCTTAGAATGAAATAGAATAATGTTAGATGATAGAAAATGATTTAAAAAAGAGATGATGAGAAAAGAATCAACAAACTAGCAATAAGCAAATAAGATGAAATGATAATGATTGATTCACGAACCTGTGTCATTATTATATTGTGCAATATATATTCATCACTGAGCCTTATTATTGAACAATGAAGCTTAGCACATCAGGGTATAATGAACCAAGATGTAAAGATATCTCATTGAAGAAACAAGCACGTAGCAGACAAGGAATGAACCCCTCCATTTTGGGAAATACACTAGGGGTTGAGGTATGTGTGGCACTCAATAGCTGAATGCTCCTATCACAAACACCCACTAGAAAAATTTCCCTAGAACTTCATCGGTTCACACCACAAACAACAAACAAAGAAAAATATAATGCCCATCATGGCTCCTCTAGTCACTTATGGACATCCTATACTGATCTAGACAAAATTCAGCAACTATACTGACCTTGTGCGTTCGTTCTTAGTTGCTTGATGTGATGGTTGATAATGTCTGATCTCAAAAAGTTGCAGACCCCGTTTAAGATTGACCTGTATGATTTCAAGTGTATCCTCTTCTATTTAAGACAAGATAATGATCACTTGATATGGATATGATATGATTGATAAGACAGTTTGATTAGTTGATTTCAGATGTTTGATTGGATAGTCGTATCCTTTGTTAACTTCATGTGAAGCGTTTGCTAGATATCTGCTAGGGTATTTGTTTCTTGCGAGACATTTTATTGCAAGTTTTTTGATTGATTGATTTTTGATTTTTTAGTTCTTTTCCAAGAGCTTTTTGATGTTTTTGGTATTTTCAAAGGACGTTATATGAATGTTTTTTGTATTTTAAAGTTTTTCCAAATGTTTTTGGTTGATTTTATGTTTTTCACTATTTTTTGGAGTTTTTTAGGACTTTTTTTGAATGTTTTAAATATTTTTTAAGGACGTTTTCCAAATGTTTTTGGTATTTTTGAAGCATGACCTGCCATTAACTGATAAAGATAAGACTAACTTGGACAAAATCCAGCAATCACACTGATCTATGTCGTTGTTTTGATTTGTGTGATCATTGATAGGAATGTCTGGTTTCAAAGAGTGAATACCTCGTGTAAGACCGATCTGTCTGGTTTCGAGTGTACCCTTCCCTGTATAAGACATGTTGATGTTTGATATAGTTTGATCGATAAATTGATTAACAAGACATGTGATCAGTTTGAATGTAGACTTTGAGAGTTTTTCAGTTGTTGATTTGATTTGATGGATGGTCTATGGTTTCTTTTCTTTGATTTTTTAGTTTTTGATTTTTTGATTTTTAAGGGTTTTTTTAGGACATTTTATGACTTTAAATATTTTGTGTTTTCCCATTGTTTTTGGTATTTTTTCAGGACTATTTGATTTTTTAGGATTTTTTCTGGACTTTTTAGGATTTTTATGATTTTTTCAGTTATGCCCCCAGTGTGCAAACCTATATGACATGATGATTTGCAGAATGCATGTGGAGACAATGAATTTTTGACATGACCTATGTTAATGCAATATGCATGATGAAGATGCATTTCTTATTCGAACAAGGATAACTCTTTTTGTTTAGCATTTTGTTATACACCAATTGAACTGGAGGTACAAAACATTTAGCAGATAAGCGGTCAATCGATACTTAAGGTCCCTTGGAACATCCAAATTAACACACTTAGTGACTAGGATTTACAAATGGAAACGCGAAAAACTTCCCCAATGGTTCTTGAAACTTTGATCTTCTTTTGCCCATGTACGTGCAAATGAGTTAATTCCTGCTCTTGTGTTCACTAAAGATCCTTAGCATCCTATATGAATAGCTACGTGGATGTTCCTAACTTCAAAAGCATCCCGAATAGAGCCTCGCTGTCAGCAAGCTTTTAGAGCTCCGACAAGGTTATAGACTGTAATTTCTCAAATATTGCTCCATTGCCAGTAGGCATTCATAGCCCTGATGGAGTTACTTGCATGCTCCCATAGTCAATATTTTTGTCGCACTTTGTATGCATGATATTTCAGTTATATATCATGGCTCTTTTGTCTTGAGATGAATATTTGGCATAACTCTTTTTATTTTTATTTCCTTGCCTTGACTTTTAAGTAATGAAACCTACTTGGGTGTGACAATTATAGCAACACTGAAGTAGAATTTTAGATTTTTCACTAGTCATATGATCAACTAGGTGTCTAGAATGAATTAGAGATTTTCTTAATATGTTTGAGATATAGCAATTGATAGATTTTGGTTAAACAAGTCTCAAATAGTGAAATCACTACCCAACCATAAGTAAAGCATTGTCATAGGGTAATGTTGAAAATGAATGACCTTAGGACCTCAAAGACTTCATGTCCGAAAATCTAAGAAAGGAGATGACCCTTGTTTCTCTTGAATACAAACAGATGACCAACTTAGACAGTTGCCTTGTTTTATTGATGCTGTTATATGCCAATGCAAAAACTTATGTTATAAAAATTCATGAATATGGTGTGCTTGAAAAAGAAACTATATGCGATGCAGTGCTTTGAATAAAATGATATGCAATGCGGAAAGTAAAACCTAAACTAACTCAACCCTTATATATAATAGCGTTTAAGGTGCATGTTGTTCATAGGGTCATGGAGTTTTGTGTAGGTAGTTCATTGGTCTTCGTTTGAAGAGTTAGATAAAGATGTCTTTTCCAATAGGATATAAGGACTCAGCTAAGTGTACACGTTCAACATCTCCAATGTTGATTTTGAGAGTTTTTTTATTTTGTGGATCATCAGATGGAAATCCAGCTCTGGAACCCATGAATTCAGCTATAGCCTTATAATTTTCAAAGCAATCCAACTATGGTAGATCCTCTTGCCCCCAGTCTTTCAAGTGTGGGTATATGAGGCAAATAAATTCTAGTTCTGAAGTTGTGATATGAGTGGGTGTTATGCTTGTTTCTATTGATGCACTTGAAGAAGATGATGACGTCAACCAGGTGTTGATCTTATTAGTTGGTGTTATAATTGTTTTTGTCACTACATTAGCATTTGATGATGGAACACATACAATTGTTGACAGGTTTCTCTGTATAGTATGATCTGGATTGGTGATTTCATTGATAAGGGTTTCTTGAACAACTTGTGTAGAGGGATTGGGATCATGAGGGCGACTAGGAGAAACGGTAAGTTCATTTGAGAAGGAATATTGTGAAGAACATGGAGGATTATGACATGGAGATGAAGGGATATAGGGACCTTGATCAGGATTTGGAGAAATAATGGGATCTTGTTTAGGACATGAAGGTAAAGGTATGCTTTGATCTTGTCTTGGAAAGGGATTATTATGAAGGATAGAAGGGATGTCTCAATCTTGTTTAGGAGGTGGATGTTGGATGGGACTTGAAAGGACACTTTGTTCTTGAGATGGAAGGGTATCATTATGAATGGAATAGAAAAGAGTGAGGGGATTATCGTAAAATTCTTGGTCGGTGGGATCTTGATCAAAAATTGGGTAGGATGGAAGTGGTTGTTCTTGATCTTTATTTGCTCCAGGACTCATTTCTTCTGTTTTAGGATCCTGTTGACATGAGGAAGGAATTTGGAAATGCATGGGAGATTGTTGGAATGTTTCAACATTTTGGCCTAATGAAGAAGGATTTTAAATGAGATATTCTGAATCATGACTTGAATTATATTGGATTTGTACAATGGATAGCCATTGGGAGTTGTGTTATTAGATAGAGATGGCATGGATTGGTCTTGTGTGACTTTAGGGGATGATGAAATGGTGGATAGATATGGTTGATTTGGGATTTGGTTGAAAGGGATTCGATTTTGGTTGAAAGGAGTATGATTTTGGGTGAAAGAGGTTTGGTTTTGGTTGAATGAATTTTGATTTGGACTTTGGTTGAAAGGGTTTTGATTTTGGGTGAAAGAGGTTTGGTTTTGGTTGAATGAATTTTGATTTGGACTTTGGTTGAATGGGGTTTGATTTTGGTTGAAAGGGGTTTGATTTTGGTTGAAAGAGGCACTTTGATTGTTGGGTTGATATGATTGGTATGATTGATATAGTGGGTTGAAAGAAAAAGAAGGTTTACATGACTCTAATGTTGGTTGAACTGAGGTAGGAATGATTTTGTTTAAGAATGAAGGTTGGCATGTTTGAATGGTCTCACAAGAAGAAGAAGGTTGGCCTGATACTGATTCCCTTGTGGTCATCACTTCTCTCATCATTTTTTCTAACCAGTCCCTATGGTTGTTAGGACTAGTCATGTCTATCAATTGTTGTTGCAAAGTATTGATTTGTTGAGCTAAGGTTTCTATGGATGGCGTTGGAATAGGAATGAAAGGGATGAATTCTCCACCTTCTCTACAAAATGTATAATGCCAATCCATGATGTTTTCTTGATTGGTTTGGACCTAGGATCACAACATGTAAGATGTTTTCTCCATTTCTCTGAATGTGACAATGTTTGATTTCTTGAACTTGACAAACTTATTTGAGTTGAGGTTGGGTTTAATTTATCCACTGATTGTGATTTGGACATTTGGGGTATGACTTTCTAGGATGATTATGCAAATGACGACGGACTGAGATAGACGTATATGAAGTCTAGACAAGGACTTAAATCTAAGGACGTATATGAGGACGTACATAAAGACTATGCAAGGACTATGCGAGGACTATGGACAATAATAAGGATGTAAATGAAGACTATGCAAGGACTATGGATGATAATACGAACGCAAATGAAGACTATGCAGGGACTTATGCAAGTTCTAAGGATGATAATAAAGACATAAATGAGGACTATGCAAGGACTTATGCAAATTATAAGGACGCATATGAGGATGATGATAAGGACTGCCTATGGTCACAAGTATGTAAATTTTTTGAGCTTGTAGGACTGTCTGACGTAAAAACAGACTTTGTTTTCAGCAATTCTATGTGTAGGACAATTTTTGTGGTTTTCCAAGTCTGAGAACAATTGTTAGGAGGTACATATAGCTGACTGAACTGGTTTTAAAACAATCTCAGAGAATTCAAAGATACGCAAGATAGGGCCTGAAATAGCCCAAATAACTAACTCAATACTGGTCTGATACAATGATACATAAAAAGACACAAAAGATAATCTTAGGCTGGAAAGTGGACACCATTCAATGAGGCCCTCGCAACAAAATACCAAAACAAGATGGATAAATAGAGAGTCTGGCAGCACTAGCTCCACTCCACGACACACACTTCTCGGGTATGCCAATCTCTCTTACCTCGAAGATCCAAAGATCTTATCACTGAGTAATTTTTGTCTCATAATGCAAGGTACATGAGGGGTATCTATGGGGTACGGTCCGCACTCCCAGAATCACTGAATGTAGGATTTTGGGCTACTAAGTTGGTTCTTATTGTAAAATTTTGAGGGGTCCCGATCCAATGACAGATTCTCAGAGCAAGCCACTTAAGACTTTAGTTGAACTTATCGATGCAGGGAAGGCCCCCACATACATCGAATTCACTCAACACTCTAGCTGCTTGACCAATATGTTTATATAGCGGCTCGAAAAACTCACTCGAGAGTACGTTGGGAGAGATGATATCCCTAATGCATCCCAATTCGAAGTACCTTTGTGGGGTGATGAAATCCCCAATCAAAGATACCCCTCTCCACTTGAAATAAAATAAAATTGAGCATCATTGTCACCTTCTCCCTTTCTCCCAAGACCCCAAAGGCAGGTGGAAAGGTAGTTAATGCAACAATAGGTCTACCCCAAACATGATAAAAGTTCTTTCCTTTAATAAAATTAAATGTGAGTTAATCTATGTGCAACTTGATTCACATTCATTTTAAAGCCCAAATTGAGGTGTTGAATACACATGCACATGTCATTTTTAAACACCAAACTAAAATGTGAAGGCATGCATGCCAATTTTAACCATTGTTAATTTTAAGCCCAAACTCAAGTGTTACACATGCATGTCCATTTTAAACCATTGTTAGTTTTAAGCCCAAACTGAAGTGTTTCACATACATGCCCATTTTAAATCATTGTTAATTTTAAGCCCCAAAAATGAAGTGTGAGAGCATGAGTGTTTATGATCTAATGCTAATCTAATCCTCTCTATAAATTTGCCACATGCTACAAACAGATGATTAGTAACCAAATAAATTCCACAGAAAACAGAGAACTCAATTATGACAGAAACAAATGTGTGATGACACCTGCGCGTTTGCGTGACCCTGAATAGGCGATTGTGTGATTCTGTTAGAGTGATTGCATGATCCTGACAAAGCGATTGCGTGATGATAACAAGGAGATTGTGTGATCCACAGGCAAACAACACAAAAAATTAAAACTGAAGCTAATTTTGATCAGAAACCTGCAAAATAGATTGTGAAGCTGTAGCAAGGTCTCTCATCATCCATTCAATGTTAGTCAAATCATATTTCACCCTATATGAGAGAACTAAGCTATTGTATCTGTTGATGGCTGGTTGGTCTTCTAGATCTTGTATCTTCTTTTCCTCTTTGAGAATTTGCTGATGGCGTCTAGCTTGTCTTCTTTGCTCCTTTGTCCTCTTGGCACCTGAAATTCTAAATTGTACCTCACGTGCCATAAACCGTCATAACAAAAACATGCTATAAAAATAATCTATTTCCAGATTTACCCAGATTTCATGCAGAATTAGACAGATCAGAGAATGGAAAAGAAATAAGAACAAAAATATCGGAACAACAATATTCCTAACGAATGCGTAATAATGTCAAAGTGATTGCATGATCCTTTGTAGGCGATTGCGTAATGGGTTCCACATGAATGTGTAACCATGTTTGCTCGATTGCGTATTCCTATCTATGTGATTGCGTGATGAAAATATCTGCTTTGAAATCCATGCAAAACCTGCAAAAAAGGAAAAAAAATCCATACGATTTGCAAAAATAACACAGAAAACAGAGAAGGTTAATTAGCTGTTGTTCACGTCAGGTTCAACACTTTGTGCTATGCTCAAATTCATCATTGCTAAATAGGAAATAAGGAAAATCATGAATCCCTTAACTATCTAAGCAATTTGAACACAAACCAATGAAATAGATGCAAAATAGACTAAAATTAAACAATGTAAAACTCTGTATTGTGCATCATGGCTTCCATTGTTCTTCTCCTCTTTGTGGTATGGTGGCTCTCAGATATCGTGCTGGCAACTTGCAAATGACACAAAGATTCAAAGTTTGTGATTGTTGAAAATGAGGATTGAATGCTCAATTTATAGATAATTGGAGAGGATTGATTGAAAGGTAGAACAGATTGATCAAGAGGTGGAACTCAAGTGAGCTCACATATTGATTGATAGTTGAACTGCTGATTTGGAGGTGAAAAATAATAGATTGAATAGATTAAATGAGTTAACTGATTGAGAAAAAGCTAACTGAAGGAAGAAAAAGAATGATTGGAGGATAATTAAGTGACGACAAAGAAAGCTTCATTTAGAAAAAGCTAACTAGAAGATGAAAATAGAGATTGGAGAGATAAATGATTGAATTAATTAATTTAGCATGTGCTTGTACTTTGACTTAGATTTTCAATTTAATCTTTGCATGAGATTTATTCAAATAATTGAATTTATTTTAAATTCAATTTGGTATTTGAATACATTTAGAACTTGACTTTGATTTTCAATTTGATTTTTGAAATCATGCACATGTGATTGAAATTTAGAAGAAATTAAAAGAATTTAAAATTAAATAAAATTAGAATTTGGGGATTTGGAAATGGAATTAGAAGAATTAATTAGATAATTAAATAATTTAAAGAAACTATTTAATTATTTTAGAAATGAAATTTAATTAAATAATAAAGATTATTTAAATTAAAGGATTAAATCACAATTAATTAAATAATAAATATTTAATTAATATTTAGAAAAGGGTTAATGAATAATTGATTAGAGATAGAAATTGAAAATATAATTTATTTATAGAATAAAGATTATTTAAATTGGGGAATTAATCACAATTAATTAAATAATAAATATTTAATTAATATTAGAAAATGGTTAAAATGATTAAATAATGATAGAATAAGAAATAGAATGATTATTAAGATGATGAGGAAATATGAAATTAGAAGAATAAGATTAATTAACTTAATTAAAGAATTATTTAACTAATTAGATGAATAATTAGTACATGATCAATAAGACATTTTTAGGTATCTACACACTTCATTGGTCAAATCAACACGTTACATCCATCACAAATATAAGACCCAAATCATGACTCATATGCTACACAAATTCCACTGCTCATTGTCCATTTCTAGATCGAACCGGACCCAAGATAGCATTACCCAACTTAGAAAAAATAAGAATTAAACCAAGATACTCATGAATAAAATCGATCGATACCATATCTGGTAAATAGAAAAATTTTGATTACCACCAACACGAATAAACAACATCTTCTAGATTACCAATCTTAAGGAACCAATCCCAAAACAATATGTTGACATCAATGACAACCATGAACATCACATTCAACAATCTCCCCCTTTGTCATTGATGGCAACATCCATTGACAACAAACACACAACTTACTCATTTCATCTCATCACATCTTTGCATCTCCCCCCCTTTGACATCAAGAACAAAGGTGATCAAAACTCCCCCTAAGAAGCTTATTATGCTCCCCCTATGAGGAAGCACCCAAGCATTAGTCCAGATAAGAATATTCAAGCAGTTCACTAGACCAATACACATCCAAATGTACATTAGTTCAAACTAGGAAGGGGTAATACCCCTAATTTTTACCTGAGATACTCAAAAGTATCCTTACACAACACCTTTGTGAAGATATCCACAATCCGCTCTTTTGTAGATACATACTCAAGCTTTACTTTGTTGTCCAATACCTTTTCTCTCGAGAAGTGATACTGAATAAATATATGCTTTGTTTTGGAATGTTGTACCAAATTATTATAAATTACTTCTTACTCAACCAAGCAACTAACCAGGAGCCAAGAAAGAATGCTCCACCACTTGGCTCACTACCTGAATGCTCACTATAGGAGGGCTCATTGCCCAAAAAGGCTCACTACCAAAGGGCTCACTGGCTAGAAAGGCTCAATACCAAAGGAAGAAGAAAGAAAAGATAACCCACCACTAAAACATGAACTACAATACCATAACTACTTGTGATGCCTCTCAACAACTACACACTTCACATCTCAACATCAATCAGATTTTTCTTTTTCACTCTTTCACATCTTTCATATCTCAACACAATGAGATCATCTTCTTATATATAATGTCTCCAGGAAATATAATCTTCTAAGCCGGCCAAATAGAGATTCAAAATACATCATCACTAAACATTTTGGTGGTGGGAAGGAATGAGAAGTAGACCATACCACAATGCACTTCATTGGTCAAACTAACACGTTACATCCATCTCAAATATTAGACCCAAATCATGACTCATACGCTACATAAATGTCACTGCTCATTCTCTATTTTTGGATCAAACCAGACTTAAGATAACACTACCCAACTTAGCAAAAATAAGAATACAACCAAGATACTCATGAATAAAATCGATCGATACCATATTTGGTAAATAGAAAAATCTGGATTACCACCAAGATGAATAAACAACATCTTCCAGATTACCAACCTTAAAGAACCAATCCCAAAACAATATGTTGACATTAATGACAACCATTAATGACAACCATGAACATCACATTCAGCAATCTCCCCCTTTGTCATTGATGACAACATCCATTAACAACAAACACACAACTTACTCATTTCATCTCATCACATCTTTGCATCTCTTCCCCTTTGACATCAAGGACAAAGGCGAGCAAAACACCCCCTATGAAACTTATTCTGCTTCCCCTATGAGGAAGCACCCCAGAATTAGTCCAGATAATAATATTCAAGCAATTCACTAGACCAATGTACATTAGTTCAAATTAGGAAGGGATAATACCCCTAATTTCTACCAGAGATACTCAAAATTATCCTTACACAACGCCTTTGTGAAGATATTTGCAATCTGCTCTTTTGTAGATACATACTCAAGCTTTACTTTGTTGTCCAACACCTTTTCTCTTAGGAAGTGATACTGAATAGATATATGCTTTGTTTTGGAATGTTGTATCGAATTATTATAAATGTTTATTGCACTAGTGTTATCACAGATGATTGAGATGGGTTCATTAAATAATGTACCAATATCCTTCAAAGTCTGCTTCATCCATAATATTTTTGTGCAACATGAGGATACTACAATATATTTTGCTTTAGCTTTAGATAAAGACACAAAATCCTACTTATTACTCAACCAAGCAACTAATTGGGAGCCAAGAAAGAATGCTCCAGCACTTGTACTTTTCATGTCATCAACACTTCTAGCCCAATTTGCATTTGCATAAGTTGTCAAGGTGAAATTTGAATTTCTAGGATACCACAAATGAAACTCTTATGTCCCTTTTAAATATATGAAAATTCTTTTTGCAGCGACAACATGTTATTCTTTTGGTTCTTGCTGAAATCTAGTTGCCAAACACACTGCATACATGATATCCAGTCTGATAGCAGTCAAATATAACAGTCTTCCAATCATTGATCTATACTAACTTGCATTGGATTTAGGAGATTTATCATTTTTTGTTAACTTGCATCCGGTGGTCATAGGTGTACACACTAGTTTATAATTCTCCAACCCAAACTTCTTCAACAATTCCTTAATGTATTTAGACTAAGAAATGAAAATTCCTTTGCTATTCTGATTTACTTGCAAATCGAGAAAGAAATTTAACTCATCGATCATGAACAAATCAAATTCCTTCTGTATCTCATTAGCAAACTTTCTGCACATGCCTTCATCTCCTCCAAATATTATGTCATCAACATACACTACAATAATCAAAATTTTGCTCAAGTCAGTTTTAAAATAAAGATTACTATCAAAATATCCCTTATGAAAACCTTGATCAATCAAGTATTTGTCTAGCCTTCCATACCAAGCTCTAGGAGCTTGTTTTAATCCATACAGAGCCTTCTTCAATTTGCAAACAATGTTTGGATAATCTCTCAACTTAAATCCTTCTAGTTCTTTAATATGAACTTCTTCTTTTAGCTCTCCATTAAAAGATATTGACTTCACATCTATCTGATAAACTTTGAAATCCTTAAATGTTGCAAAAGCAAAAAACATCTTGAGAGCTTCCATTCAAGCAACAAGAGCATATGTTTCTTCAAAGTCAATGCCTTCAACTTGTGTGTAATTTTTGCAAACCAATCTTGCTTTATTTCACACAACTTTTCCATCCTCATACAACTTGTTCTGGAATACCCATTTTGTTCCAATTACATTCTTATCTGTCGGTCTATGAACTAGTTCCCATGCCTGATTTTTCTCAATCTAATCTAGCTCTTCTGTCATTTCCTTATTCCATCTCTAATCATTGCAAGATTCTTCTACTTTTTTTGATTCAGTCCCAGACAATAAAAAAAACTTGTTCTTGAGTTGCTTTGCTTCTTGTGATAATTCTTCCATTTTTATCTCCAATAATCTCATCCATTGAGTGATTCTTCTGTACATACCTTGGGGTTTTAGATGAAGATGTTAGAGCATCCCAAGTTTCCTTTTCTTTCTCTTCTTCTTTGGTTTCCTCTTCCCTTTTTCTGTCAGTGATCTCATCAGATTTGTATCCTGTTAGTTTGTTAGATTATTTATAAATTATGTCTACATCAACCTTCACATTTGCACTTTCAACAATCTTGTTTAGTCTTTTGTTGTAACATCGGTATGCTTTTCTATTTGTAGAATATCCTAGGAATATACCTTCATCTGCTCTACTATCAAATTTTCCAAGATTATCCTCATCTCTCTTGATATAACATTTGCTTCCAAATACCTTGAAATATTTCACTGTTAGAATTCTACCATGTCATAGTTCATATGATGTCTTTCCATGTCTTTTTCAATATAGAGTTTTGTTAAGAGTTTAGACTGTTGTGTGAATTTTTTCTCTCCAGTATAATTTCAGTAGTTCTACTCCTTTGATCATTATTCTGGCTACCTCTTGTATAGTTCTATTCAATCTTTTCACTACACCATTCTGTTGTGGTGTCCTCAGGGCAAATAACTATCTTCTAATACCATGTTTCTCACAAAAAATGTTAAACTCATCATAAATAAATTCTCCTCCTCTGTCAGACCTCAAACACTTAATCTTTCTATCAATTTCATTTTCAACTCTTGCCTTGAATATCTTGGCTTTTTCTAATGCTTCTGACTTCTCTCTAAAAAATGAAACCCATGATATTCTAGAATAATCATCAATTAGCAACATGAAATACCTCTCATCTTGTATACTTATCATTCTAGTAGGACTACATAAGTGTATGTGCACCAAGTCCAATAACCAAGTGGATGATTGTTCCTTTCCTTTGAATGTTCCTCTTGTCTATTTTCCTTCTTGACATTCTTTGCAAATATTGTTATCCAGTTTGGTCAGCCTTGGTAAATCTTTCACTACACTTGAAGAACTTATCTTTACCAAATTATTAAAATCTGAAGGACACATCCTTTGGTGCCAGAGATAGCTATCATTGATCTAGGATAACAAACAATGTCTTGTAGTTCCTTCTAGTTGATACATGTTTCCACCAATCTTTTTGCCTGCTGCAATAACAATTCTGGATCCCTTCTGGATCTCACAATCATCATCCTGAAAGACAACATTATAACCATTTTCGCACATTTTCCTAACACTCAAGAGATTATGATGCAAACCCTTCACATAGTAAACATTGTCAGTATTATGTTTTCCATCAAAGGTAATAGATCCAATTCCTACACTTTGTGTTGTTTGATCATCTCTGAACCTAACAGAACCTCCATCATACTTTTCAAGTTTTATGAACTTACTCTTATCACCAGTCATATGATTTGAGCAACCATTATCAATCAACCACTCATTTCTATCTCTTCTAGCATGCAAAGCAGTAACAATAGTCTTAAAAACATTTTGATCTTAGGTACATCTTTTTCTTTCAAAAACAAACAGTCATCATCTTCATAGTTTGATTCATCATCTGAAATACTAGTATCATCTTTAACATAATAAGCTTTCTTATTAAACTTCCCTTTATTCTCCTTGAAGTTTTGTCTTGATCCTTTTTCTGGACATCTAGTAGCTATATGATGAATCTTTCTATAGACACCTAAAAATGTCTCACTGATCATGTACTAATTATTCCTCTAATTGATTAATTGATTAATTAATTAATTAAATTAATCTTATTCTTCTAATTTCATATTTCCTCATCATCTTACTAATTATTCTATTTCTTATTCTTTCATCATTTAATCATTTTCTAATATTAATTAAATATTTATTATTTAATTAATTTTGATTAATTCCCCAATTTAAATAATCTTTATTATTTAAATAAATTCTATTCTCAATTTCTATCTCTAATCATCTAATCATTAACCCCTTTCTAAATATTAATTATTTGATTAATTGTGATTTAAATCCTTTAATTCAAATAATCTTTATTATTTAATTAAAGTACATTTTTAAAATAATTAAATAGTTTCTTTAAGTTATTTAATTAACTAATTGATTCTTTTAATTTCATTCTTCTTCTAATTCTTCTAATTTCTTCTAATTTCAAATACATGTGCATGATTTCAAAAACCAAATTGAAAATCAAAGTCAAGTTCTAAATATATTCAGATACTAAATTGAATTGAATAAATTCAATTATTTGAATTAAAATCTCATGCAAAGATTAAATTGAAAATCTAAGTCAAAGTGCAAGCACATGCTAAATTAATTAATTCAATCAATTAATTAATTAATTCAATTATCTCTCCAATCTCTATTTCTATCTTCTAGTTAGCTTTTTCTAAATAAAGTTTTCTTTGTCATCCTCTTTATTTCCTCCAATCATTCTTTTTCTTCCTTCAGTTAGCTTTTTCTCAATCAGTTAACTCAATTAATCTATTCAATCTATTATGTTTCACCTCTAAATTAGCAGTTCAACTATCAATTTTCATGTGAGCTCACTTGAGTTCCACCTCTTAATCAATCTGTTCCACCTTTCAATCAATTCTCATCCAAAAATCTATAAATTGAGCATTCAATCTCCATTTTCAACAATCACAAACTTTGAATCTTTGTGTCATTTGCAGGTTGCCAGCATAATATCTGAGAGCCATCGTACCACAGAGAAGAGAAGAACAATGGAAGCCATGATGCACAATAGGGAGTTTTACATTGTTTAATTTAATTCCATTTTGCATCTATTTCATTGGTTTTGTGTTCGAATTGCTTAGATAGTTAAGGGATTCATGATTTTCCTTATTTCCTATTTAGCAATGATGAATTTGAGCACAACACACTTTCCACATCTAAAACATTTAAGAGGTAACATACCTTTATAGTTGTTAGTGCCTTTCTTCAGTCTCCTTACAAAGTTTTTTTCCATCTCATCCAAGCTTTCATCTTCCAAATCTTCCTCAAAGACTTTAAAGGCAGTCTTAGATCTTTCTTTATCTTTTCCAAACTTTCTTATCTCAAATGCCGACAAAGTTCCATATAGTTGTTCCCTATTAAACTTCTTTGGATCATAGGTTTCTTCAATAGCAAAGATCTTACCACTGTAGCTTTTTGGTAGAGACATTAAAATCTTCTCAATTATGTCTTCATCTTTCAAGACGTTGCCAAGTTCTTTGATTTTATTTACTACACTGTCAACCTTCTAAAAATAGCTTGTTATATCTTCCCCTTCTTCCATTTTCAAGTTCTCATATCTACGCTTAGCTGTTAACTTCTTTCATAATTTAACTCTATCATTTCCTTATAGATATCCTTAACCTTTTCTGAAACCTCATGAGCAATATTCAAATAAATAACCTTTGTTAATTTAGTTTTTGATAGAGCACTAAATATAGCATACGTCACATTTTCATTTTTCTTCATAGGCTTGAATTTCATCCGGAGTGGTAGGACCATTTGTCGGTTGTACATACTTAGTTTCCACTACTTTCAACTTCACTCCAGTTCACTCTCCCCGTCAAGCTGATTGCATTTTTTGTAGATAGACAAATTGAATAGACAACTTCTCTAAATCTCAAACATGTCGGTGGTGCACACTCTCCCTCTGTGTACAATATATGGTCCAAGAGTCAAAAGATGTATAGTTGTGAAATCCCCCTGAATCACAGATCTGCATACACATTGAAGTGCAGAAAGCTGGTGGGACAACTCCTAACTTGTGTCTTAGATACTCAAATGTGTTTGCCGGTAGAGGTTTTGTGAAGATATCAACAACTTGTTCACTTGTAGGGACATATTCTACCTTTACTTCTTTCTCCGCAACCTTCTCCCTAAGAAAATGGTATTTGATGTCAATGTGCTTTGTCCTTGAGTGCATAAATGGATTTTTTGAAATGTTGATTGCGCTTGAGTTATCACACCGGATAGGAATAGGGTCATATATTTATACCTGAATGTCCTTGAGGGTCTGCCTCATCCATAACACCTGAGAACAACATGTAGTAGCAACAATATAATCTACCTCAGCAGTAGATAAGGAGACTGAATCCCGCTCCTTGCTGTGCCATGAAACCAACTGGTTACCCAAAAAGAATGCTCCACCACTTGTGCTCTTCTGGTCATCAATGCAGCCTGCCCAATCGGCATTAGTGTAGGCTTGTAAAGTGAAATATCCTTGCTTTGGATACCATAAGCCATAATTAAGTGTCCTTGTAGGTATTTTAAGATCCTTCTAACTACATTCACATGTGACTATTTAGGTGTAGCTTGAAATCTTACCATGAACTATATCCGGTCTTGAGGCAGTAAGATATAACAGACTATCAATCATGGATCTATATAGGGTTTGATCCACTTTTGGTGACTCATCAACTTTGCTCAACTTGCATCCGATCACCATGGGAGTACTAACCGGTTTGCTATCCTCCATCTAAAACTTCTTCAACATATCTCTGGCATACTTGATTTGAGAGATAAATATTCCTTTATCTTGCTGTGAAATCTGCAAACCAATAAAATATGACAACTCTCCAAGTATTGACATCTCAAAATCTGACTGCATCTTATCAACATACTCTTTACACAAGGTATCTTTGTTGGCTCCAAATATTATATCATCCACATACACAACAACAATAATCCTGTGATGTCTTTCTAATTTGATGTACATATTACTATCTACATTTCCCTTTTTGAAACCTTGCTCCCGAAGATACTTGTCTAACCTTGAATACATGCTCTTGGAGCTTGCTTCAAACCATACAATGCCTTTTTCAATTGGCACACAAAAGTTTCATCATCATGCAGCATAAAACCTTCTAGTTGTTCTATGTATACTTCTTCCAAATTACCATTCAAGAAGGTAGATTTAACGTCCATTTGATATACCTTGTATCCTTTGTAGGCAGAGAATGCTAAGAACATTCTAATAGCCTCAAGTCTTGCAACCGGTGCAAATGTTTCTTCAAAATCAATTCCTTCTACTTGAGAATACCCTTTGCACACTAATCTTGCTTTATGCCTAACAATCTTACCTTCTTCATTCATCTTGTTTTGGTAGACTCATTTAGTACCAATGACATTCTTATCTGCTGGTCTAGGAAGTAACTCCCAAGTCTTGTTCTTTTCAATCTGCTGCAACACTTCTTCCATTGCATACATCCATTTCTCACTTTTGCTAGCCTCATTTAATGTTTTGGGTTCCATTTCAGTCATGAGGCAAAAATTCACTTGTTCATTGTTCTGTGCAAGTCTTCTTCTAGTTTGCACACCGTCATTTCTATTTCCTATAATTTGCTCTTCCGGGTGATTTTTTTGCACATATCTATTAGGGGTCTTTCTTGGTGCCTCTTCCTATTCACTTTCTGACTACACTTCATCTTCATCGCAGGAGTTATCATAGCGGTTTACTTGTATTTGTCTATCTTTATGCAAGTCTTCATCAACTCTTACATGCACACTCTCAACGACTCTTCTCAGTCTTTTTTTGTAGCATCTATAGGCCTTGTTGTGAGTTGATTAACCCAAGAAAATACCTTCATCACTCCTAGAATCAAAACCACATAAACCATCTTCATCTCTCTTGATGAAGCATTCACTTCCAAACACTTTGAAGTGTCTGACTGACGACTTCCGGTCATACCATAATTCATAAGGTGTCATTCTGCTATTTACTCTCATCTGAACCTAGTTCAATGATATACAACAATATGAACTGCTTCCTCCCAGTATATATATGATATGTTTGCCTCATTTAACATTGTTCTTTCCATCTCCTTGACAGTCCAATTTTTCGCTTCTACAACATCATTTTGTTATGGTGTCCTTGGGGCTGAATACTGCCTTCTGATTCTATGTCTCTCATAGTATTCTTCAAACTCATTTGATGTGAACTCACCACCCCGGTCACATCTCAGACACTTCATCTTTCATCCACTTTCCTTCTCAACCATCTTCCAAAAGTTTTTGAACCTCTCATATGCTTGTGATTTGTCATGTAGAAAGGTGACCCATGTCATTCTTGAAAAGTCATCAATGAACAATATGAAGTATCTTTCACTGGCTAAAGGTCTTGTTTTGGTTGGTCCACATAGATTAGTATGCACAAGTTCTAAGGGCCTTGAGGTATTAATTTATTTGGTCTTGAAGGACACCTTAGTCTTCTTACCTCTTAGACATTCATCACAAAAGGTGCTTGTTGGCTTGATGATCTGCGGTATATTTCTCACATATCCTTTCTTGCTTACTTTGACCAAATTGTCAAAGTCTATGTGGCCTAATCTTCTGTACCACATCCAGCTCTCATCCACTGGTCCCATCATGCATTGGGACTCAAATAATTCCTTCAGATTGTACACATTTTCATCTATCCTTTTTCCTTTTGCAACAATCTGTCTGGTACTCTCCTTTCTTATCTGACAACTGGTAGAGTCAAAAGTGAAATTGTTTCCTTTGTCACACATTTGACTCACACACAAAAAATTATGTTTTAGGCCTTACACATAGTATCCATCATGAGCCTTCAATTTTCCATCTATGTTCAGAGTACGTTTGCCTTTTATCTTGATGGATGAGTTGTCTCCAAACCTAACTAAACCTCCATTCCACTCCTTTAACTTAATGAATTTATTTTTGTCTCTGGTCATGTGATTGTAACAACCACTGTCAACTACCCATAAATTTATTCTTTCTGCATGCATGGCAGTCTGGACAATCAGACTTAACTCAACCTTATTCTCATCCTTTTCTAACCAAAACTGTTTGACTTCCTTCTCCTTTCCTGCAACACCTTTCTGCTCCGGTTTTGCTTCTGGTTTCTGATCCGGTACTGACTTCTTTTGCTTAGATGTCCCGAGTTTGCAATGCTTCGCAATGTGGCCAAAATTTTGATAATGATAACATTTCACATTGACATTGAAAGATGATCTTGAAAAACTATTGTAGGAAACCGACAGACTTCTCCTACATTCATAACTCCTCGGACCAAACCCATTACACTGATAACAAATAACATTCATTTTTCGAAGTGCAGAAAACATATTTATACTTTTAAAACTATGAGGGGGCTTATGCATCAAACTACAATTAGCAATTCTATTGGCTCCCCAGAATGCACACAGTGGGGTTTTACACTGCCACAGGGACAAAAACCAAGTCGGGCCCTCAAATCATGCGTGGAGAGGCCAGTTCCAGACTGTTTTAGAATTACTTAGGGACTTGGACCAACATATGACAAGGATTATGCTAACCCTTCTTCACTTTGGGCTCTGTAAAATCCGGGAAGGTGATCCCTTAATGCTCCTGCAATCTCTGCACCACACTTGTAGATGATATTAAAACAAAGCATAATATCTCACTCCTAAAAGGGGCTCAATGAAGAGGGAGAATTCTACAAAGTGGCTAGCTCTCAGTGATCCTCGACCTGCTTTGGAGCGTGAGGTGACTTTCAATGAGCAGTAACATATATGAAAGTGAAAAGATATTCTGATATCAACAATTCTCAACAAGTTGTTGATGAGTTATGAGTTAAAAAATACTATTGGAAACAACTACAAACCACGATGAGTGTCTTATCCATTGGGCAAATAAAATTGTAAAACATAAGATGAAAATATAATAGAACATTGATCTAATAGTTGAAGATCTTAAGACAACACTGCCTTACAATGTATCTCATCTATCTGTCCCAACCCAAAATACTTATCAGAATCCATATATAAACCCCATCAGTCTTTAGATCCTATCTAAGAAATTTAACCGACCCCTTAGATCAGAGCATAAGATAGAAAATACATACATCACAACAATGCAATGAATGAGAAAAATTCTTGATCTCACTCATTCAAAACATAACAAAGTTACACACTGGAGAAAATGAATTTGAACTATGCTTGCATTCATTTAATAAGCCATTTTTTGTTACAAATGATCTTACATATAAATCCTTCAAGAACCTACAATAAAATAAGACACAAGACCCATTTTATTTGCTCTGCAAATTCCTATTAAAGCCTACTCATTTCACCTAGACTTATTATATATGACCAAGTATTTGGACCCAAACTTTGTGACCAAAATTCTTGACCTCTCTCTCATGGCCCTAAATTCTCTTTTATAGAAACAAGGGAGCAAAAAAGCTTCAGGCCAGAGGAGACACCTATCACAAGCTCATAAGACTGCTTCTAATTTTGTTACATAAATATTCTTCATAGTCTCCCAAAAGACTGTCTATGCTGGCGTTCATGATGAAGTGGAACCAAAATTCCTAACTGCATTTTGGTAGAAATGAAACTTCTTGAGTCGTGCCACCATCACCCCTAATGCTTCCAGATGGACCATGAGATGTGCCTTGATGCTCTATAGAGTATTTCCCTTCCCAAAAAGGGTTTAGATACCAACATGAAGTAAAATCCCCCCTCAACTAAAAGAGGAGTTCAAGCCTTTATGCCTAGGATAAAAGAAAGTGGAAAGAGGAGCTTGCAGAGGAACATAATAGGAAAAGAAGGGGTTGTAACTTGCATGTTGTTATAGAATTGACTGGCTGCCACCTCCTCCCTAAGCTTGTTCCACTCTTGTTCCTCTGTGAGGTCTTTCCTAGAACCCTCTACCAATGAGTGACATAGGAGAGGCAAAGGATGTGTTATGCAGGGCTTGTTCTGATAAGAAGCGAATTTCAAGCTTCCATTGACTATCCTCTCCACTTTCAAGACTCCATTGACTATAAGCATACCCACTCACAAAAGAATTCCATCTGGTATCATAGAGATCAATGTAACTCCTAGCACGATACTGCTCAAAAATCATTTTCACCATTTCAAAACCTTCTGAGAAGATAATGAATTTTTTGTTCTTTCTACCAATTGAAGACACCACCTAGCTATATTTGTAATCAAAATACCTTTCCAGACGGTGTTCATGCATGGGAAAAATCATCATTCCAATGCTTTTCTAGTAAATGGATTCAAAAAATCATATCCATCAAATCAAAAACATCGTCAGACTTAAAAAGCCAATTCACTGCCCTCTGACCAAATTCATATTACATGAACGACTTTGTTCCTGATTACTTGATTTTTTGAATGCAGAATTTTTGTTTTAGAATCCCCCTTTTTTGGATATTGAATCCTTATCTTTTGAAAATTTCTCAGCAATAGTTTCTTGATTTTCTACCTTACTGTGAGATTCTCTGACAATACATGTCCTATGATCTTATTGCCAGTTCCTTGATCACTCCGCTTCTAGCTCATAAATCATCCTTATCCTCTTATCCCTCTGAAAACCTCAACTCCTCTTCGTGGTGGCGATGAAAACTTGCTGATATTGGCACCTCTGGTACTGCCAACTTTTTCCATTATCATGACTCAACCCAACAAAACACCTCCTAAATCTACCTTTTGAGAATCGATCGACATCCAAATGCCTTGACTTGTCTCTGTTTATTCCATGTCGATAGGCTTATTTCCTTATGCCTTTTATTTTCCCACGTGAATAACAATGAATCAGTCCAAATCACTCTTACTTTGAAATGTGCTCTGTTTTTGCCGCAAATTTCTTCCAGCATGGCACATCACATGATCACTATTGGTCATCATAAATATTGGCCCTCCATCATGGTGAATGGGTCTGCCAAAACCTTGACAAAGCATTGCCAAATCATCTCTGAATCTCAAATCTGTTAGTTGCCCCAATGTTGGACCTGCTTAGCCTTCCTGGGACATGTAGCATCATCTCATGATGTCATGGTCCTTAACCTCCCTATATATTTCATTGCGGGACTGCGAGGGCCGTCCGATCTGCTCATTCATTAGGTACAACTTACAAAGTCTGCCCAATACTTGTCGCTATCCTTCAAGCATCTTTCTGCTTGGGTCATAACATCAATGTCCATTTAAAACACATGCAAATTCATGGGACCTTTAGTTGCTCGATACTTAAACATGGAAATATAAGCCAAAACATTAAGGCCAAATTTAGGGACAATAAATATCGACAAAAATATTAAAGGGGACCCGACCATAATGGAAAATATATAGTCTTTAGGAAAAATAAAAAGGCCAGTAGAAGAAATAACACCTAGGAAAAGGAACACGACCCCTTCGTGGATAGAAAACACCCTCATGTTTAAGTGAAAAAGGTAATGAAGTAACATAACAAGCTTTATATTTTAAAATAAAAGGCTTACCCAGGAAAATCTTTTGTAGGGGAAAAAGTGAGATTGAGTATGGAAACCCTAATCCCACTCTCATACACACTCATGAAATATGAAAGAGCCTAGGGAGGTAACCCGCTTCATCTACTTCTTATGAGGAAGAGAGAGTCATGGATTACCTCTTAGCTTTTCTATTCCTTTGCTATAAATGAGAAAGAGGAATGATGCAAGAATGCAATCTAACATATAATGCAAGTAAGCAAGCAAACCCTAATCTAAGAATGCAGATCAAAGGACAACTGATACACTGTTGAAAAGTATAGATTAGAGGCAAAATTAGAGGTGCACCTGTGTCTAAAATCTGAGCAGAAATGTCTGGGACTAGGGTGCCATGCCACTATCCTGATTCTGCACTTCTGGGGCTACAACTGACAAGATGAATTCTGGAGCCTGCAAAGTACTATTCTACCAAGTCCTGTTGTCAGAGGGCAGGACCATGGTGCTATGCCACTGTCTTAGGTAGGACCATGGTGCCACGCCACTATCCTGGGTAGGACCAGGGTGCCACGCCCCTTTCCTTGGGGCTTTTGCTGAGATTTGCAACCCAAGACTATCCCTGTGTGCTCTTATGGTCCCGATACTTCCAACAATGCTCGGATCCAAACTTATACCTGAAGTTGAAAATAGGGGTTAGGGTGGCTATATAGGGTTTTGCCTTAGTCAAACCCCTGTGTGTGCAAGATCCTTAGATGAAAGCAAACAACCTAGAGCAACCCTAAAGAGTAAACCTAATTACTTATAATTGATAAAGTAAATGCTCTAAATCCACAATGCAAAGTGATCTAAAGCATGAATATAAATCAAAATGAAGCTTATGTAAAGACATGAAAACAACATGAAACCATACCCAACCCCAAGGGAGAGGTACAAGCCAATTGTCAGTCAATGATCTCCTATTGTTCTTCTACATCTTCAAAAGCCCCCAATTGATAAAATGATGCTTGATGAATATTTTATGGATGAATGTTGAATATTGCTGAAGACTTCAAAGATCTACTCTTTCACTAGAAAGAAGGGTCTAATGCTCCAAAAACCTACTCTTAAATTCTTAGAAGAAGACCCCTTCAAATGAAGAAAGATAGCTCTTAAGTATGAAACCTTGGATCTTAATTTCATGTTTAGGCTGACCTAGAATTTGAATTTTCTGCTTATATTTTGGGGTTAAGCATTATTATATCATAGGATTGTGCGCCCAAAATTTCAAGGAAAAAGTCGAGGACCATGTGCATTCCCGCCACAGTCCAACTAACTTTTCACCAAATTTTCAGGGCCGTTAGATATTAGGATATTAGAGCGCATCCTAAAGTTATAGCTGATTTTGAGATGTTTTGATATGCAAAATTGGGCCTAAACGTTCAAAATAAGACACAATTAGGGTTTATGAATAAATGATTCATTGGAGGAATAAGATGAAAAGGGGCATGCTTAGGGTAAAGGGCCCAACTTTATAATATGTAAAGTGATGAAACATGACCTTAGATTTAATTAAATTAATTAATTAAATTCTTAAAAGGGAATGAGAAATGCAAGATGCAAGACACACTAAGGCAAGTGCTAACCTAAGTGCAAAATTGTAGTACCCTAGCAAAGGTGTATAATTTACAACACTATATTTAGCCCTCACTTTAGCGGTCACATGACACTACGTGCATATGCAAGATAAAGTACACAAAAGTAAACATCTTTTGAAAAAGGATAAGCCATAAGTTGTCAGACGAAGCCCCCAACAGTATCGACGGTATACAGTTAGGAACCACGCCCTACAAAACCATATGTTAGATCACAAAATCACCTAATGCTTACTAAGGAAGGTGATGAAATTTGGGGGTAGCTATATGTCCTCCTCTTTTGACCTAGTTATTAGTGAGGTGAAACTGGGTATCATGTTTACCATAGCGAATCGTGATAGATTTTGATGAAGCAAGTTCGCAACAAGGCTTGATTACTCATCCAAGAACATTAAGGAACTAATGCAGAGCGAGAGGGCAAACTCACAATTCCATCACCACTAACGGTGTGAGAATCAAAGCTTCCTAGCTCAAGATATGATAGATTGAAGAAAACGTGCATAAATTAGGGTTTTAACTTAAAAACATAAAGTGAAAAAAGGTCATAACATATAAATATTAAAGTGACACCTTCATTTGTCACTTTCTCACTTTTTGGCACTATTCATTGCAGAGGAGCCCACATATTAGCCATCATGCCTTGACATTGACCTAAGCAACCTATACAGATGGAGATCCTATGCCAATCCATACTCGTCGAGCAACCACTCGATGAGGTGAGTTGACCTTCTGTTGACTTCATTTGACTTTTTCATGCTTTCATAGTTTTTAGGAATGATGATTTCATCACCAAGACTAGTCTAGGCCCCCTCTTCGGGCACCTTGGGGTCCTAGGGTGCCTTGGTTCGATCTGGGTGCCCTGGTTGTAGTAGGGTACCATGGTCCACTCAGGGTGTCCTGGTCCCTGTTCGGGGTGACCAGTGGTGACACAGGATCAGGCAATGAATGTTAGAATTGATAGCAAGATTGCAATGATTGGATGATAATGATGATGATTACTAATGATAGATTGTTTTGCAATTTGTAGACACTGCCATACATTCATGAGCATACCGTTGATCTCACCTTCTAGAACCTTCAGGAGTAGATCACAGGGTTGGCAGTGGGAGAGAGGGAGTTGCTACATGCAGTGGGCTTGTGGGATGTGATGACTATGCCAGCCATCAGATTCCATTCTGTGATGCTGACGGTGTTGATGGAGAGGTGGGATGCAGATACCTTGATGTTCCCATTAAATTTGGGGGAGATGGTCACCCTTGAGGATGTATACCACATTCTGCACCTTCCCATTAGGGGAGAGACTGTGAAATATCGATCCGACCGGACATAGGAGGATTATAGGAGAGAGCAGGTATATGATGTGGGGAGAGTAATACTCGATGAGATGAGGGGCCGTATCATGGTCAGCTGGCTCCTACACCCTACTGGTGAGGTTCCATTAGTGAGGTGACTCATGATTGCGACCTTTGCATTAGCTATGTGCCCTAATGGGTGCAACACACATATGCATAGAGGACTCATCTACGCTATCCGAGTGATGGAGAGACAAAGGAGGGTATACTCTTGGGGTTGGAGCATGCTTGTGCATCTCTATCATGACCTTGAGGAGTATGTGTTCGGATAGGGATGCAACCTAATGACATGCACACTATTACAGGTGTGGATGCTTGAGCATATTACCTGCACTAGGCTTACTGAAGCCCCTATAGACTTGGTTCTAGAGTAGCCTAGGGTATTTTCTTATCCACTTACCCACGAGTGGTGATTTAACAATATTCTGCATTAGAGGTTGAGCTTAGATAGATTGATAGCAGACAAAGTCATATGGAGACCCTACCTCAGAATGTACATGTGGGAAGGGATACACAGGCAAATATTCAACATGCAGAGGAACCATCTACTAGAGGGGCGATACAACCACATAGTCGTTCCCTTCTACTTTGATCAAGTTCGGTGACAGTTCAGGTTCGAGCAGTGTGTTCCTACTGATGTGTTTGTGTACTCACGCATGATGCCGAGGATAGAAACCATTCCTAGGCCTACCAGTGATGAGATGAACATCACAGATTCAGATGGGTCAGATAAGGATATAGCAATAGACTACATAGATGATTCAGGCACACATCAGTAGTACATCACATATTGGGGAAGGACATACCCTGGAGCCATCTTCCTAGTAGATTTCACTGGAGGGAACCCTGGACCATGAAGACAGTTAGACGATGAAGAGGGATCCGATATATCCGAGGAGGGCTCAGATTATCAGGTTGACTACATAGGAGAACATGAGGCAGGTGGAGATGGAGATGATCCTAACACCAGAGAGGGAGATTAGGATGAAGATGAAGAGGAGGACGAAGAGGAGGATGAGATTGAGGAGGGGGATGAGTCAAATACAGTTCCTCATCACTTCAGGGAGGATACCATAGCCCTAGATCCACCGAGTCTCCCATTATAGGCGGAGAAGGACCCTATAAGGGGTCTTGATCCTAGTCCTCCTTGACCCACACCCACTGTACAGAGACAAGATGAGTGTAGAGAGCCTAGCGGGTCCTAGTCTTAGGCATTCGCTTTCCACAATCCCTACTAGCGAGATGGAGATCCAGGTAAGGTGTCCTGCTATTGATTAACTTATGCATCTTACTTGTTTAGATTTGATAATATAGAATATTATTGATGAAAATTTCTCTCTTTCTTGCAGCTACCGTCTAGGAGTGGTGTTCTCTTATTTAGAATGCAGTGACAGACCTTATCATGACTACGCACATTCCTAGTTCCTCATAGATATCGGACAAATCCTAGAGGAATGCAGGATGATATGAGGACCTTTTCTCCCCTATTCGGACAGAGATGGAGGTCCTATAAGAGAGATTTTGACACACAGAGTGTGACCTAGCAGCATCATAGACAAAGGAAACCACATACCGTGGGATTACGATGGAAAGGGATAAAAGGAGCTTCTCGCAAAGTCACTCATGGTGCATATCACAATACAACCCCATGGGGCCACCCCCATGGCCAAATCAGGAGGGGGCATCTAGCCACCATCCTCCAACTACTAGTCCTAGGGATAGGAGATGATCTTAATGTATACATTATGATACTCATGATTATGTTATTTTAATGCTTAAACAATATATGCATTTCTTAGATTAGAAGTAATATATCGAGTGATGAACATGTATGTCTAATTTAGTTTCCATGTGATTGATTTCTCAATGCTTCATGATTAAATTGATACATGTATGATTTAATTAAATAACTAAGTATTTAATTAAATGCTACTTTGATGATGTAAAAGAAGAATGTATTAAGCCTAAGAACTATATGCCTAATGTGATTTAATTAACTCTAATTAAACACAACATGACATAATTCTACTTAACCTAGAATAAATTGTATAACATCCTAACACATATGTAATGTAAATCAATTACAGTTTACATACAAGAATCCAAGACAAACAATAAAGTAATGAAACATGCTTGTCAAGAATGAAGTAATGTAGACTAAACAATATAACATCATTTAATCCCACATACTTTAATGAAGATATGCTAACATATTACCTAGTTTTGAAGAAAGAAAAGATATAGAGGGAGAATAGAAAGTAGACTAGAGAGAGAGAGAGAGAGAGAGAGAGAGAGAGAGAGAGAGAGAGAGAGAGAGAGAGAGAGCTAGGCATAGTATCTATGAAGGTGCATAGCATTTATGGGTTCCTTGAGAGGCATACCTTCCATATTTTCTATCCTACAAGCACCCGATCCATAGACCTCGACAACAGTGTATGGTCCAAGCCAATTAGGGCTTAATTTTCCTTTTTCCTTAGGTAAGGCATTCACGTTGCGCCGATTCTCATAAAGTACCAAATCACCTACTGAGAAGGAATGTTGGATAACCTTATCATTGTAGCTCCGTTGCAAATTTTTATGATATGGTTGAATATGCTCAAGGGCATTTATATGTTGTTCATTGAGCATCTCAAGTTGTTGAAGTCTTTTCTCTTTATAGGAATCATCATCCACTATACCCCTAAAAGAAACTCTCAAAGAAGAAATTTCTAACTCCAAAGGCATAATGGCATCAACACTATAAACAATATTATAAGGAGTACAACCCGTAGCAACATGTACACTCATGCGATAGGCCCACAGAGCATAGGTTAATTGAGTATGCCAATCCTTACCATGCTTGTTTAGAGTCTTTTGAAGAATTTGTTCAATAATCCTATTAGAAGACTCAACTTGACCATTTGATTGAGGATAATAAGGTGTAGAAAATTTATGTCGGATATGAAATTTCTTGAGAAAATTCTTCACATCCTTATTTTTGAATGATGTTCCATTATCTGAAACTAAGGTGGAAGGTATCCCAAATCGGGAAATAATATTTTCTAAAATGAATTGACAAATTACTTCGGCAGTAGTGGATCAAAGTGGAATGACTTCTACCCACTTCGTAAAGTAATGAATGATAGTTATGATGAAGGTATGTCATTGAGATGAGGGAGGAGATATTTTACCAATGAGATCCAAACCTTATGTAGAAAAGGGCCAAGATGCCACTTGAGATCAAAGTTCTTGGACAGGGGCATGGATCAAATTGCTATGTTGCTAACATTGATGACATCTTTTAACAAATGTAAAGGAATCCTTTTCCATGGTTTTCCAATAATATCCCACTTGAAGCAATCTCTAAACTAAAGATCTACCCCCAAAATGCCCCCGACAAGCACCTGAATGTGCTTCCTCAAGAGAAACTTGAGATCGAAGTTCTTGGGCAGGGGCATGGATCAAATTGCCAAGTTGCTAACACTGATGACATATTTTAACAAACACAAAGGAATATTTTTCCATAGTTTTCCAATAATATCCCACTCAGAGCAATCTCTGAACTAAAGATCTACCCCCAAAATGCCCCTGACAAGCACTTGAATGTGCTTCCTCAAGAGCAATAGGGATTTCATCCTTGTTTAAGCATCAAAGGAGAGAACCATTATAACCCCTCCTATAAATAACATTATAAAAGGTAATGTATCTAGCAACCAATTTGTGAATCCTAGACCTAGTAGTCTTATTCACAGAATCAAGAAAGGTACCATCACTCAAATATCTCATGATCTGTGAGTACCATTCATCAGAATCTATAATGCAACAATATGATACATCACTAGGATTATCAGCAATGGCTGGGGTAGTGAAGTTGTGAATTGTAAATTTAAGATCTACCAAGGGGTCCATTAGAGACATAAGAGAGGCAAAACATGCCATCGCATCATCATGTCGGTTATCTTTTCGAGGAATGGGCTCCACGGTATAAGAATTGAATTTTTGCAACAAGGATATAGCTAGATCTCTATATTGTGATAATTTGTCTTGCTTAGCTTGATAAATTCCTGTCACTTGTCTTATGATTAGTTGAGAATATCCATAAACATGTAGATGTTTCACATTCAATGCCAAGGCTTCTTTAATTCCAGCTATAAGACCCTCATACTCAGCAATGTTGTTGGTACATAAGAAATTGAGATGATATGATAAAGGAATATGCTTCTTTTTAGGAAAGATTAATACCACCCCTACCCCTGATCCTGTATGACACTTAGAGCCATCAAAGTACAATTCCCAAGTCTCATCAACCTCAGTGAAAAAGATGTATTCATTGGGAAAGGACTCTGAATTAGGTAGGGAGAAGGGTGAAGGAGCATCAACTAAGTGGTCAGTCAACACTTGACCCTTTATTGCCTTTTGTGAGACAAACTTAAGGTCAAACCCGGTCAACATCATAACCCACTTAGCAAAGCATCTGGAAAGGTCAGTTTTGGAGAAAAGATGTTTAAGAGGATCAAATTTAACGATAACATGGATCTCAATATTCAAGAGATAATGCCTCAACTTTTGAGTTGCAAAGACTAAAGCAAGGCATTGTCTTTCTATTGCAGAATATCAGACTTTGTAATCGAGTAGAGTGTAGCTTATGTAATAAACTGGGCATTCTCTATCATCCTTATCACATTGTGCCAATAGGGCTACAAGAGCTTGAGGGGAAGCAATGATGTACAAAAGGAAAAGCTTAGTAGGATCACTAGGTTGAAGAATAGGAGGATTGGCCAAATAGTTTTTTAGGTCTTCAAATGCTTGACAACAATCCTCATTCCATTGGAAAGATATATTCTTTTTAAGCATTTGTGTGAAGGGAAAGGTACGATCCGCAAGTTGAGAAATGAACCTACGAATAGATTGGATCTTTCCTTGCAAACTTTTTAGTTTGGAGATATTCTTAGGAGGTGGCATGTTGACAATAAAATCTTTCTTCTTCGTATCCACCTTAACACCATGATGTGAAACTATGAATCCTAATAGTTTTCCACTATCCACACCAAGAACACATTTTAGGGGATTCAAATGCATGTTATACTTACGATTTTCTCAAAGATTTGATGAAGTATCTTAACATGATCTGTATGAATAATGGATTTGGCTAAGATGTCATCAACGTAATCTTCTAAGGTTTTATGCATATTGTCATGGAAGATGAGTCATAGCATGCTCATAGGCTGCGCCTGCATTTTTCAATCCAAAAGGCATCACAATCCAACAAAATGTACCCCAAGGGGTGGTAAAAGCAGTTTTATATTGATCTTGAGGATTAATGAAGATTTGATTATATCCTGAGAAACCATCCATAAAGGATAATAAAGCATGCCCTGCTACCGAATCCACTATCATATCGATATTCGAGAGGGGAAAGTCATCCTTTAAAGAGGCCTTGTTAAAATCATGAAAATCCGTACACATCCTAATCTTGTTTTTAGCTTTAGCCACTGTAGACACCTAAAATTGTCATGTCTAATTAAATAAATATTTTATTTATTTAATTATCTAAGCTTAATTCTTCTATTAATTAAATAAATCTTTATTTATTTAATTAATTCATTTATCCTCTTCTAGCCTTATTTCTCATTTAAATAAGTACATTTATTTATTTAAATTATCCTTTTCCTAAATTAAATAAATATCTTATTTATTTAATTGATCCCACTTCTTCTATTAATTGAATAAATATTTATTTATTTAATTAATTCATTAACCCTTTCTACCCATGACACATGTCATTCATCTCTTAATTCATACACTACCTACTCCTTTCATTATTTTATTATTTTCTCTACCTACCCTCTAATCATAGCCGACCTCCTTTTACACCTCTCAATCTTATCCCTCCATTTCATATTGTGTCTTCTATATAAGGAGATGCTTCCCTCATTATCTAACCCTAATGAATCATCTTTTATGCAATTGACTACACTACGATCCTACTTACAACCACATTCCGTTCTTTGTTGAGCTCTTGTGCACATAAAATCTGAGAGCAAATATATCAAGCAAGATCAATGGAGATAGGAAGAATGGAGATTCAAACCCTATTGGACATGTGATGGTATAATCTTTGTGATTTCATTTGATTTGCATTGTCTTAGGTAATCTTCATATGTTATGGTGGATCTTTGTTGTTGTTAGGCTAGGGTTTTGTGGTTGAATTCATTTAGCCTTTCAATATTGTTATTATTGTTATCCATTTTCACCATATACAGCCACAAATAAGATGTTTGAAATCCATTGGGAATAATCGATAGGATGAATAAATCCAGCATCCAACAGTTTTTCAATCTCATCTTTAACAAGTAATGCCACTTTAGGGTGAATCTTTCAAATCTTTTTCTTCATAGGTTTAGCATCATGAATTAGGACAATGTTATGAGTGACAATCTTAGGATCTATGCCAGGCATGTCATAATATATCCAAGCAAAGATCTCAAGGAATTCATGTAACACCTCAGCATACTGTTTTTGCTCTTCTTCATCAAGACATTTCCCTATCTTGATTATTTTATCTTCAATACAAGGATTCATCTTAATATCAATGATGTCATTTATTAGGAGATTTCTTTGTTGAGGAGCATCTTTTAATTGAGAAAATTCTTTAACTATCTCATCGTTATTTTTTCTCTCCCAAATTAAGCTTCCACATTTAGACAATAGGGAAAAATGCGATTATGGTGATAATGAGGAAGACTGTCATAAGCTCCCAAGAATTCAGCCAAGGAATCATCGGTAGCAAAAAAAATCCAAAGCAAAGACACAAGAAGGGTCACAATCAATATATTTTGGATATTTTAGCGAGAGAGAAGAATAAATGACATTAATACTAATATATGGTCTCTTAGAGGCTTTAGTACACTTGAAAGGATCATAACCAAACCCAAATGTCATATCATGAAAGTTGTTTTCCAAGGGAAACTTAATCCCTTGTTCTTGAGCACCACATCCATTTTCATTATATCCACACCAAGCTAGGATGTGAAAACCAAGACCATAAAGGTTAGTCATTTTCGAAGAAGAAGGACGATTTTCAAAAAGTGAAGGATCAAAATCCTCTAGACCAGAAACTAAGGGAGATGAAGTCTGAGAAGTTTCCACAAAGTTATTGCTCAATGGCCTAGATAAATTAGATTGCTTTTTAGGTTCTTCTTCTTCTTTCTTGTTTTAGACCTTAGATTTTCTAGGGGAAATTTTGTATTCCCCTACAAAGGTAGGATTGAAATTAAGAGATCCCCAATCATCTTCTACAAGAATATTTTCAGGAGAGAAAGTGTTCTTGAGCATAGAGTTGAGCCGAAAAGAATCTTCCTCAAGAACCTTAGGTCCACTTGAGGAGGTATTGGGGATCGATTCAGATATAGGAGATAGGTTTGATGAAGTGGCCACACTGATTCAAGTAGAAGCTTTAGAGGAATTATCTAAGATAATTGGGGAAGAATTTATTGAAGAGGATTAAGAACTTGATGTTTGTAAACAAGCCTAGAATGTTATGTCACCTAACAAGGTATATGTTGTATTCTTGTAAATAAACTTGATTTGCCTATGCAATGTAGAGGGAACAACTTGCATGCTATGAATCCAAGGTCTCCCTAGCAACAAGTTGTATGTCAACTCTCCAGACATGACATGGATAGGTGTGGGTATAGTAACATGACCTACCTTAACAAACAAGGTGATGATACCTAGTGAAGATTTAGCAACATTATCAAAGCCAAGGATGGTGAGAGAATCGGGCTTAATAAGAGATGTATCGACATTGATCTTATGCAACAAGTTAATGCTATAAAAAATAAGGCCATAACCATTGTCAACCAGTGTTCATCTTATCACACTATCATTTATGATAACCATGATCATTAGGGGATCATATTGTTGTTGAATTTCACTAGAGGGCAACTCATCTTGTGTAAACACAATTTGAGCCCTGGGTGCTGAAATAGAGTTAATCAAGGAAGCCGTATTATTGGATGTCACTGTGGATGGGAAATTCAATGTTTTCAAGGCATCTTGTAGAATTCCATGATGAGCCAAGGAAGTTTGAATTAAATCCCAAAGGGATATCTTGGCAGGAGTAGCTTTAAGTTGTTCAAGAAGATCATATTCCTTACCAAGGGTTTGTGAAATGTGAGGTGCTTGAGGAGGAATGGGTTGAGGATCAGGTAGAGGTGTCAAAACAACCAAAGGAAGGTTAGGTTTCCTATTGTTTCTCATGTTATAGGTATGGGCAGATACATTATAACTCTCCTTAGTTAGTTGTCTAGCATAGATATAAGGACGCTTACTGGAATTCCTTGCTTGAACCATAATGATAGGTTTGTTTGGAGTGCTAAAGGGATCATGAATATATCGACCTTGAATCGTGAAAAGAGGTTAATTAGGAAGAGGTGAATTTGGAGCAGGACAAGAACCTTGGACAATAAAAAGAGGTTTTCTATTCTCATTCACATTGATCATATTGATTAACCTTTTAGATGCATTATTCTTGTTTGAAAGTTTAGGCAAAGACACAAAGTCATCAAGGGCATCATCCAATAAAGCATGATCATAGTGATTGAAAGGATTATCTTTGAACTCAAAAGGAGACATAACATCATAGAGGGAATCATGGGAGTCAACCATGTTGCTAGATCTAGTGGAGGAGTTGATAGGAATGTACCCATGAGAAGAATCATTCAACTTATCTTTCTCATCACCACAAGATGGCATTGTAGCAAGGCTGATTAATTTTTGGCAAAATTAGGGTTTAGAAGGCTTAGGGTTCAAAAAATCATCTAGAGATTCATCCAATTCATCCTTACTAAACTCATAATGAACAAAATTGCATACATCATCAAAAGCATGAACATCTTGCGAATAAAAATCTAAAATTTTGAAATGAAAATTGCATGAAAATTAAACACACAATGCAAGGAAAATGAAAGAAACATATGTCTTGTTTTTTTGAAAGTAAATGAAATAAACTATATCTAGATCTAACAATACAATGCAATAAAAATGAAATTGGATTAATGTCGGGTTCACCAAAGATGTGTAGGGGAAAAAGTGAGACTAAGTATGGAAACTCTAATCCCACTCTCATACACACTCATGGAATACAAAATAGCCTAGGGAGGTAACACGCTTTGACTACTTCTTATGAGGAAGAGAGATTCATGGATTACCTCTTAGGTTTTCTATTCCTTTGCTATAAATGAGAGAGAGGAATGATGCAATAATGCAATCTAACCTAGAATACAAGTAAGCAAGAAAACCCTAATTCGAGAATGCTGATCAAAGGACAAATGATACACTGCTAAAAAGTATAGAATAGAAGGAAAAATAAGAGGTGCACCTGTGTCTGAAATCTGAGTAGAAATGTCTAGGACTAGGGTGCCATTCCACTATCCTGATTAGGCACTTCTAGGGCTACAACTGACAAGATAAATTCTAGATCCTGCAACGTGTTGTTATGCCAAGTCCTACTATTAGAGTGAAATACCATGGAGCCACACCACTTTCATGGGTAGGACTAGCGTACCAGACCCCTATCCTTGGGGATTTTTCTAAGATCTGCAACCTAGAACTATCCCTGTGTGCTCTGCCGGTCTCAATACTTCCAGTGACGCTCGGATCCGAACCTGTACTTGAAGCTGAAAATAGGGTTTGGGGTGGCTATATAGATTTTTTCCTTAGTCAAACCCCTATGTTGGTGATTTTAACCTCCACAAATAGCCAATAATGTACTGAAAATGTGCGTGCAAGATCCTAAGATGAAAGCAAACAACCTAGAGCAACCCTAAAGAGTAAACTCTAATTGCTTATAATTGACAAAGTAAATGTTGTAAATCTACAATGCAAAGTGATCTAAAGCATGAATATGAATCAAAATTAAGCTTATGCAAAGACATGAAAACAACATGAAACCATACCCAACCCCAAGGGAGAGGTACAAGCCAATCGTCAGTTGGTGATCTCCTATTGTTCTTCTTTATCTTCAAAAGTCTCTAATTGATAAAATGATGCTTGATGAATGTTTTATAGATGAATGTTGAATGTTGTTGAAGACTTCAAAGATCTACTTGTTCATTGCAAAGAAGGCTCTAATGCTCCAAAAACCTACACTTAGATTCTTAGAAGAAGACCCCTTCAATGAAGAAAGAGAGCTCTTAAGTATGAAACCCTTGATCTTAATTTCATGTTTAGGCCGACCTAGGATTTGAATTTCTCACTGATATTTTAGGGTTAATCATTATTATATCATAAGATTGTGCTCCCAAAATTTTGGGGAAAAATCCGAAGACCATGTGCATTCCCACCATATTTTGACCAACTTTTCACCAAATTTTTGGGGCTGCTAGATATGATGATATTAGAGCGCATCCCAAAGTTACAGTTGATTTCAAGATGTTTTGATATGTGAAATCGGGCCTAAACGGTCAAAATAAGACACAATTAGGGTTTATAATTAAATGTTTCATTGGAGGAATAAGATGAAAAAGGTCATGCTCAGGGTAGAGGGACCAACTTTATAATATGTAAAGTGATGAAATATGTGTTGGCATTTTGGCATTAAGTTGTCATTGATGTCAACCGGTTTGGCAAGGTCAGTAGTAAGAAAGAAGGAGTGATCGGTATGATGAAAATTCACATGAGAGTGAGCAGACAGAATGAAGGCTTACCAGTAAGGCATAAATGAGGATGAATAATGTGTATATTAACTTGTTGAGTAAACAACTGGTAGAGAAATAGATCGGTCTGAAGGTTGGCTGCTTGTTTTTGTTGAAGAGGCAGAATGATAAAGTTACATGTGTTACCGGTGAAGTGTGCATTACCGGTTAGCAAAAGAAGAAGGTCTCACTGGTAAAGGGATGTATTGATATGAGTTCATTGAATGATCAAGTATGAACCAACTATGTGTCGATAAGCTAAGTGATTGATCATTGTGATTCCATGTGGAGCTGAGGTGGCAAACATGTAGAGGCCAGTGAAGCCTCCATCGACATGGTTGTTGAAATAGTTAGTCGACATTAATGAAACAACCACAAATCAGGGCATTGAAATTAACTGATGCAACTCGAGGAAGAAAGGATAAAATAGGAAGATCACAGAGAAGTTGGCACCTAGATTAATGCAAAGGAAATCTGATTGAAAGAAGACCTCGAAAAGGAAACAGTTGAGAGTTTTATGAGTCGACAGATTTCAAGGTAGGAAATCTTGTACCTGATTGCTATCTTTAGCAAGTATGCATTAGGTAATGGAAATGTGTATAGATTCATCCCTAGAGTACAGGTGATCGACCCAAGATAGATTGGATTAGATCTCATGCAGATTGTGTTAGGAAAAGGAAACCCTGAGTGCTCCGAATTTGAATTGCTTCTTGGCAGGAAACCATGGTGATAAATATATGAGCTCAAGACAGAGAAAGTTGATGCTGTAGAGAAGAAAAAGAGAGGAGAGATTAAGTGCAGAGAAGAATTTTATCCTTAGAATTTATTCTAAGAAAGTTGCAGAGTAAGTGAGAAAGCAAGCCGGTGAAAGGGTTTGACCGATAATGATTGGGTATCGATATAACTATAGTTCAATAGTTAAGAAAACCAGTGAGGTGTGGTAGAGAAAAGCAACATCCAAGTGTGACACAGTGTGGTGTGAGATTGTGAGAAAGAGAGATAATAGAGGCCAAGAATCAGAGAGAGTAATTTCACAATTGGTAGTGTGAGATTCAGTGGAGGAGAAAAGACTGTCAACCGATACTAAGATATTTGATCAAGAGTTGCAGAATTCATTTGCAACAAGAAGCCTTAACTATATCTAAATTGTATTTCAATATACATCACCAAGTTGGAGCTTGTGCAGGGGTTGGTGGTCCTTGGGTTGGTGCCCTAAAATAGAAGGGGTTGGTGGTCCTTGGGCTGGTGCCCTAAATCTTTGTAACCTAGTGTTTTACTTGTGAGGCTAGATTGGAGTAGTAGTCTCCAACAACTTTTCTCACCGAGGTTTTTCCCATATTGGGTTTTCCTCATACATCTGGTGTTGTGAGTTGCATTTGTGTGATTGATCTCCTTGGGTTTCCTTCCTGCTTTACCAGTTAGATTGTTTAGTGCTTAAGTTAATAACAGGTATTCTGAAGCTGCTTTGAAAGGTCAAAAAGTTTAGGAACCACTGATTCACCCCCCTCTAAGTGGTACTCTGTTTTCAATAATTGGTATCAGAGCCTAGGTTCCCTATTATCATTAAACCTTGGGTAGATTCTGCAATTTGAACACAATGGCAAGAAATGAGTCTGCTTCCTCAAAAGCCCCCATGTTTGATGGATATAACTATGCCTTCTGGAGCAGAAGAATGGGGACCTATATTTCCTCCCTGGGTTTTGATGTGTGGATGTCTGTCAAGAATGGGTATGCTATTCCTAGTGTTCCTCCCACTCATCCAGATGCCAAAAAGGAATATGAGAACAATGTAAAGGCCAAACATGCTATCTTGAGCAGACTGTCTGATAATGAGTTTGTCAAAGTCATGCACTGTGTTTCAACAAAGGAGACTTGTGATAAATTGCAGAGGCTGTTTGAAGGAGATGCAAAAGTCAAAGAGGCCAAGCTGCAAGCACTAAGGGGCCAACTTGAAAGCATCAAAATGAAAGATGATGAAAAGACTGCAGACTATCTTCATAGATTTGATGAAACTGTGTACACCATTAGAGGATTTGGAGAAGAGATTGCAGATGAGATTCTTGTCAAGAAGGTACTTAGATCTCTTACACCCAAGTATGATACTAAGGTGTCTGCCATAGAAGAAGCCAAGGATCTGAAGAATTTTACAATGGATGAGTTATTTTGGCTCACTGACAACCTATGAGATAAGAACAACCAGTGATACTTCCTTAAGGAAAGAAGCAACATTCAACATCACCAAAAAGGAGAAAGAAGCAACTACTCATAAAGAATCCAGTGAAGATTCTGATGTAGAAGTAGTAAAATTTGTCAAGAAGATCAAAAGAGGATCCGACTGGTATAAAGGAAAGCTATCACTCAACTGTTTTAGCTGTGGGAAGGTTGGACACTTTGCTGCAAATTGTCCTCACAAAGAAATCGGTGGAGATGAGTCAAGAGAGTTCAGAAAATCTGATGGCAAAGATAGAGAAAGAAATGACTACCGACAAGGAAGGAGAAGCAACTAGAATCAGAACAACCTATATACTATTGAGGATGATACAATAGATGAAGAAAATGCATCAGAAGATAATTACCATGAGAATGACACAAAAGTCAATCTCTTCATGACACTTGGTGAGCAAGTTGATGAAGATGAGGAAGAGGAGGATATTGAAGCTAAAGTGGACTTGGAAGGTGAACTTATCAGTGCTCTTAAGGAATTGAGTAAAACAAGAAGAGAACTAAAAAAGGTGAAGCTAACTGCAGTAGATGAACAAGATCTCTTGAAGCAATCTCTGGATGAGTCTAGTCAAGTTATATCTGACTTGAAATTGCAGCTGGAAGAAACTAAGAGGAGATGTGAAGCTACATTCTCTGATCTGACAAAGAAGGAAAAGGAACATCAGGAGTTGGAAGCAGAAATAGTGAAGCTTAGAAAGGAGCTTGAAGAAAGTAAGGAAGAAATACAAATAAGGAGAAAATATGAAGGCAACATCGAGGCCTTAGAGAAGATGATGAGCAAACAAAAGCAATCCAAAGACAGTGGTGGTTTAGGCTTTGAAGAAGGTCAAATTTCATCACAAAGATAAATACAACAAAGAAATAAAGTTCACCTCTTCAATTGAAGGTGAAGAAAAGAAGACATTCACTGTAGGCAAGAATACCAGTAAAAAGACATATGCAAATACTGTTGGAAATCACCACTGAAATCGATATACAACAATGAACCGGAGGCCACACTTCTTGTATCAACATGCAGATCCAAGGAGAAATGAAAGAGTTGACCATGAAGTATTCACCAGATTCAACAACATGAAGGGAAGACCCCCGATGAGGTAGTCCCATTAAGGACCAAGGAAACCTAACGGATATGTTTCAAACTTTCATGGTTACTATTACCGGTGTAACAAATTTGGGCATAAAATAGCTGATGGTAGATTAATCAATAAGCCCTCTATGGGTTATGAAAGTAGAAATCCATTTAATGCACTCTGGGATATGAATGTTGTCTATTATTAGTGCAATGGATATGGTCATAAGAGTTTTGAATGTAGGAAGAATAAACTGGTACCCTACAATAATCTGAAGGATGTTCCTTTATATTAAGATGTAAAATGCTATAACTGTCAAGAGTTTGGACACATAAAATAGTTGTGTAAAAATCAGAAGATAAAGCAGAAGAAGACAAATCCTGATCAAGAACTGGTAACTGAAGCTGAGCACAATATAGCAATTGACAAGAAGGAAACCAAACCGATATGGGTTGAGAAAGAAAAGGAAAAGTCTGAATCAAGTCTCATACTGCAAATTGCCTTACATGCTGAAAGGAAAAACCTATGGGTTGTAGATAGTGGTTTCTCCAACCACATGACTGGTGACAAAAAGAAATTCATCATACTTGAAGACTGGAATGGTTGCTCAGTAAGGTTTGGAGACAACTCATCCATGAAAATAAAGGGAAAAGGCACTCTAAGTATTGATGGAAAATTCAAGGCACATGATGTATATTATGTGGAAGGCCTAAAGAACAATTTGCTGAGTGTGAGTCAGATGTGTGACAAAGGCTACAAATTCACCTTTGACTCAACCCGTTACCAGATAAACAAAGAAAGTACCGGTCAAGTTGTAGCAGAAGGAAAGAGAACGGATGACAATGTTTATAATCTGAAGGAATGCTATGAGTCCCAATGCATGTTAGGACAAGTTGATGAAAGTTGGTTGTGGAACCAGAGATTAGGCCACATAAACTTTGATAGCCTAGTTGTAGTAAGCAGAAAGGGGTGTGTGAGGAATATTCCACCCATCATCAAACCGGTAAGCACATTTTGTGATGAATGTGTGAAAGGTAAGGAAACTAAGGTGAGCTTCAGGACAAAAGAGAACAACACCTCAAGACTACTTGAAATTGTGCATAAAAATCTGTGTGGTCCAACTAGGACAAGAGCACTTGCAGGAGAAAGATACTTTATGCTCTTTATTGATGACTACTCAAGAATGACATAGGTCACCTTCCTATAAGATAAGTCACAAGTATTTGAAAGATTCAATATCTTTAGGAAGATGGTGGAGAAAGAAAGTGGGTGCAAGTTAAAATGCCTAAGATCAGACTAGGGTGGAGAGTTTACATTAAATGAATTTGAAGATTATTGTGAAAAACATGGAATTAGAAGGCAATACTTAGCCCCTAGGACACCACAACAAAATGGTTTGGTAGAAAGGAAGAACATTATAGTCAAGAAGATGGCCATAACCATTTTAAACGAGGCCAGTTTGCCACACACATATTGGAAGGAAGCTGTTCATACCGCTGCATATACTTTGATCCAAGTTCAATTAAGAACAAACAATAGAATGACACCTTATGAGTTGTGGTATGACTAGAAGCCATCAGTCAAATACTTCAAAGTATTTGGAAGCAAGTGCTTTATCAAGAAAGATATGGATGGTCTAGGAAGTTTTGACTCTAGGAGTGATGAAGGAATCTTCCTTGGTTAATCATCTAACAACAAGGCCTACAAATGTTACAACAAAAGACTAAGAAGAGTCATTGAGAGTGTGCATGTAAAAGTTGATGAGGATATGCACAAAGGATGTCAACCATAAGTTAACCGGTATGATGATTCTGATGATGAAGCTCAGTTAGACATTGAATCAGAGGAAGCATCCAAGAAGGCTCCCAACTGGTATGTACAATTGAATCACTCAGAAGAGAAAATTATGGGAAATAAGAGTGATGGTGTGCAAACTAGAAGAAGACTTGCCTGAAATGATGAACAAGTCAACCTCTGCCTCATGACTGAAGTTGAACCCAAAACATTCAATAAGGCCAACAAAAGATAAGAATGGATGGATGCCATGGAAGAAGATATACAATAGATTGATAAGAAAAAGACTTGGGAATTAGTCCCTAGACTGGAAGACAAGAACATCATTGGCACAAAATGGGTCTACCGAAATAAGATGAATGAGGAAGGTAAGATTGTTAGGCACAAAGCTAGACTAGTGTGCAAAGGTTACTCCTAGGTAGAAGGGATTGACTATGAAGAAACATTTGCACCGGTAGCTATATTAGAAGCAATTAGAATGTTTTTAGCCTTCTCTGCCTACAAGGGCTATAAATTATATCAAATTGATGTAAAATCTTCCTTCCTAAATGGAAATTTGGAAGAATAAGTATACATGGAACAATCATAAGGGTTCCTGCTACATGATGATGAAACATTTGTGTGCCGGTTGAAGAAGGCCCTGTATGGTCTAAAACAAGCTCCTAGAGCATGGTACTCAAGATTAAATCAGTACCTGAAGGAGTAGGGATTCAAAAAGGGGAGTTTTGACAACAATTTGTACATAAAGAAAGATGGGAACCACATGATCATTGTGGTTGTATATGTATATGACATTATCTTTGGAGGCAACAAGGACACCCTCTACAAAGAGTTTGTTGATTAGATGCAGTCAGAATTTGAGATGTTAATGCTTGGTGAATTGACATATTTTCTTGGTTTGTAGATATTACAACAAGATAAGGGAATCTTTATCTCATAAATCAAGTATGCAAAGGAGATGTTGAAGAAATTCCAATTGGAAGATTTTAAACTGGTAAGTACCCCCATGGTGATTGACAGTAAACTAAGCAAGAATGATGAATCACCAGTGGTGGATCCGACTCTATATAGATCCATGATAGGTAGTCTATTGTATCTAACTGATTCTAGACCGAATATAGTACATGCAGTATGCATGGTGGCCAGATTCCAAGTTGCACCTAAGCAGTCACATATGAATGCTGTAAGCAAAATCTTTAAGTACCTACTAGGGACACTCAGTTATGAATTATGGTATCCTAAACAAGGTGATTTTATCTTGGAAGCATACATTGATGGTGATTAGGTAGTTTGCATTGATGATCGGAAGAGAAAAAGTGGTGGTGCATTCTTTCTAGGTGACCGGTTGGTCTCATGGCATAGCAAGAAGCAAGACTCAGTCTCTCTATCTAATGCTGAAGCTGAATACATTGTTGTTGCTACAAGCTGCTCTCAGGTGCTTTGGATGAAGCAGACCCTCAAATATATACAGGTGGACATCACATATACTATTCTCATCTGGTCTGACAATTTGAGTGCAATCAATATAGCAAAGAATCCGGTGATGCATTCTAGAACAAAGCACATTGCTATCAAGAATCATTTCCTCAGAGAGAAGGTTGAAGGATAGGAGGTGAGGATGGATTATGTCCCTACTGAAGAACAAGTAGCAGACATTTTCACCAAACCATTACCAGTAAGCACTTTAGAGTATCTCCGACACAAGTTGGGAGTTGTGTCATCTGCCTAGGAAGGATTTATGTGGCTCAGGGGGAGTTGATAGCGGTCAAAGGGGGAGCTCGGTATGGATCAAAGGGGGATTGTATAGTACCCTTTGTCATTATGTCAAAGGGGGAGAAATGTATCGGTATGTAGTGTTTGTGATAAGTTAACATCAATGCCAAAGGGGAGATTGTTGGCATTTTGGCATTAAGTTGTCATTGATGTCAACCGGTTTGGCAAGGCCACCGATAAGAAAGGACTGACCAATATGATGGAAATTGACATGAGAGTGAGAAGACAGAATGAAGGATTACTAATAAGGCATAACTGGGATGAAGACTGTGTATATTAACTTGAGTAAACAACCGATAGAGCAATACATCGGTCTGAAGGTTGGCTTCTTATTTTTGTTGAAGAGGCAGAATGATAAAGTTAGATGTGTTACCGATGAAGTGTGCACTGCCGGTTAGCAAAATAAGAAGGTCTCACCGGTAAAGGGATGTACCGGTATGAGTTCGTTGAATGATCAAGTATGATTCAACTGTGTGTCGGTGAGCTAAGTGATTGAATATTGTAATGTCATGTGGAGTTGAGGTGGAAAACATGCAGAGGTCGATGAAGCCTCCATCAAAATGGTTGTTGAAAAACCTAGTCGACATTAATGAAACAACCACAAATCACAGGATTGAAACTAACTAATGTGGATCAAGGAAGAAAGGATAACATAGGAGGATCAGGAAGCAGTTGGCACCTAGATTAATGGAAAGTAAATCTGATTGCAAGAAGACCTTGAAAAGGAAACAATTGAGTGTTTATGAGTCGACAGATTTCAAGGTAGGAAATCTTGTACGTTATTGCTAGCTTTAGAAAGTATACATTGGGTAATGGAAATGTGTACAAATGTATCCCTGGAGTACAAGTGATTGACCCAAGACAGTCTGGATCAGATCTCATGCAGATTGTGTCGGGAAAAGGAAACCCTAACTGCTCCGAATTTGAATTGCTTCTTGGCGGGAAACCACAGTGATAAATATATGAGCTCAAGATAGAGAAAGTTGACAGAGAAGAAAAAGAGAGAAGAGAGATTAAGTGTAGAGAAGAATTTTGGCCTTAGAATTTATTCTAAGAAATTTGCAGAGTAAGTGAGCAAGCAAACTGGTGAGAGGGTTTAACCGACATTGATTGGGTACCGGTATAACTATAGTTAAACAATTAAGAAAATCGGTGAGGTGTGGTAGAGAAAAGAAGCATCCAAGTGTGACATAGTGTGGTATGAGATTGTGAAAAAGAGAGCTAATAGAGGCCAAGAATCATAGAGTAATTTCACAATCGGTAGTGTGAGATTCAATGGAGGAGAAAAGACTGTCAACCGACAGTAAGATATTTGATCAAGAGTTGTGGAATTCATTTGCAACAAGAAGCCTTAACTGTATCTAAATTGTATTTCAAGATACATCATCATTGGAGCTTGGTACAGGGGTTGGTGATCCTTTGGTTGGTGCCCTAAATCTTTGTAATCCAGTGTTTTACCTATGAGGGTGGATTGGAGCAGTAGTCTCCAGCAGCTTTTCTCACCGAGGTTTTTCCCATATTGGATTTTCCTCGTACATCTAGTGTTGTGAGTTGCATTTTTGTGATTGATCTCTTTGTCTTTCCTTCCTTCTTTACTAGTTTGATTGTTTAGTGCTTAAGTTAATAATAGGTAATCTGAAGCTGCTTTGAAAGGTCAAACATTTTAGGAACCACTGATTCACCCCCCTCTCAGTGGTACTCTGTGTTCAACAACATGACCTTAGATTTTATTAAATTAATTAATTAAATGCTTAAAGGGGAATGAGAAATGCAATATGCAAGAAACACTACAACGGGTGCTAACCTAAGTGTGAAATTGTAGTACCCTAGCAAGGGTGTACAATTTACGACACTACACATCTAAATAAAAAACCTTAAACCCTGAGGGTAAAACAAAGAGGAATATTAATTCAAAATGACAAAAACCTTGTCAAGGACACAAAATTTTGCATAGTCATTTTTAGGACTATCAGTGGCTTTGGTTGGGGATGATCATCACTCAGGATGATACGAGGATCCAAAATCTTAGGTTAAGCAGACCAAATACAGAGCAGACCAAAAAGAAAACTACCTGGACAAGGCAACCCAAAGTATAAAAAGAAATCTACTCTAATATGTACAAGGCCTAATCTACTGCTTAGGGAAAAGAAAAACTTCAAGAAGAAGCTAGATTCCAAGACTGTCCATGAAGATGTGGCTCAAGGACCACATCTGTCATTCCTTGGAGAAGATATGATATGAAATGAAAATCCTCTCCCCACTTATCTTGGATTAGATATGGGTCTGAGAAGATGACATCAAACTTACCATGCCTTCCTTTGTCTTCCTACCTGGCATTCCATATCGAGATCAACACCTTTTTCCAAAAACTTATTACAGTTGCTTCCTGTACAAGTTTTATGACCCGCACTTGTAATTTAGCATTTTGGTATTAGCTTCTCTTCTAGCTCCATTTCATTTCATCGAAGCTTCAACCCTTAACTATTTTTAGTTTTCATATTATCAGCACAAGTATGGACACACTTGTACATCTCCATTGGGCTACAGAGTTAGCTTCCTTTCCCTGCACCCTATATTGTACTTTGAGAAAATCAAACTTTGAATGATGGCCCAAGGCCATGAAAACTGAAACACCAATATTTACCCTTATCAAATGTCTGATTTTCATCTACACATGTGATTAATGACTTGAAAATATTCCCATATACATGCTGACCATATTCAAAAATATTTACAAGTTGTAAATTAACCATGGATTTGACACCATCTAGGTCCCTTAGGAAAACACTCAACTGACATGTGATTAAGAATTCTGACTTGTATTCTTGCACACTATTGTCAACAAGGACACATAAAATTCCTTGATCACCCTAGATGGCCCTTTCGTTATCATATAAACCATGCTCACAAGCGTATGAAATGCCTTCAACATTACTATCATAACCAGTCATGAAAGAAAATAGATCTTTATCATAGAGAATCAAATCAACATTCACATTTTGGCCAATCTTCACCATTCCTAGGTTCCCAACCATCTCCTCATACAAAGGATTAAAAATCATATGAAAACTTTTCTTATAAATATTAAAGCAAAGCAAAGGCTGATTTATATCTACATCCTCATCAAACAATGCATTAAAATCTTTATTGAAACTAGTGCCTAGCTCAAGTTAACATTCATCCTCATTAGTCATAAGGTAACCATAATCTGAGCTATAATAACTTTCAACACCATAATACTTAGTGTTATAACTCTCATAAGCTTCAACAAAATCATCATGACTGCTCTGGCCTCTTTGAGCTTCATCTTTTCCAACCACATCTGCTGGTTCAGATGTGTTCTCATGATTAGAGAGTTCAGGGACAATTTGATCCCTTTCATAAAGTGTTACTTGTAATGGGACAGGTAGTATATCATTACTTATAATACTTGTGTCAAGCACATCTACCCGAACTAGCTCTTCACACTCATCACTATGAATAAATTGACATGGCATAAGCACAGGCTGAAGCGTATCTTCTTCATTGGAACATACGATGGAATTCTTTGGTTTATAAGCAACATAAATAAAAATTGGTGTAATAGTATTCAAGATCCCATCATTACACATAGTTGATTTATGGGAAGATGAATCTATATCAGCAAAATCTTGTATATCATCATTATCCTCATTAGATGTACAACCTTCCAATTCTTCTTCATACAGTCCATCAGATCCATCCAAACCATAAGAATGAAGATGGACCCTCTGTGCAACATCCTTACTAAAGGGACCAATAATTTTGTCACTTGGTGTAGCAACTGAAATTACCTCCATCTTTGTACCATTTGTATCATATAATTTCTCATCAACCTTGTCTTCACTAATATGAGGAATAACCATTGGCTGAGACAAGTTCTCTTCACTCATATTTTATTCTAAATCATAGGTTATAACATGTTTTCTATGATCAACAAAAGTGTATGTACTTTGATATTGATCTTCAACTCTTGGATCACACCTATCTTCAATATTTGGTACCTTAGGATAACAGGCTCTTACAATGAAATAACCCTTAGGGATTCCATACTTCAAATTGTTTTCAATATCCATTACTATCCTGTAAGCCTGGTACAAGGTTTTGGGATCCTTATCCCTTAGTGAGTAGCTCATTTCTTCATCAAATGTAGCTAAGTAAACAACCAAACATATTGCATCATTTGGCCTATAGCTTTTAGGAATGTCATCCAATGTTCTTGCAAATCTAAGATTGAAAACAGGGAAAAATTCATCCTAATCTCTTTTAATACCCATGAATCCTTTTATAGTTGAACTTGGATTAACTCTTTCACCAAATTGTTCCATGAAAAATGAATTTAGCTCATCCCATGAAGAGATAAAACCTACTAGCAAATATGAAAACTAGTCTCTGGCATCTTCTTTTAAATATTGAACAAAAATATTCATGTAAACATCTTCCTGACTTATCTCAAAATCTCCTACCAAATCAGAGAACCTCTGTAGGTGTTGACGTGCTTATTCTATTCCTTTCCCTTTAAAACTTGGTAAATTCTCCCTGACATTAGCAAGGATAGGGTTTGGGAAACCTTTAATACCATTAAAATTTAATGGTCTATATCTTTCAACAAAAAACATTCTACTATGTCTTGACAATGACTGCATATGTCACATGTTTAAACTGAATATTTCTTAGGGATATACAAGAAACAATGCATCTTTCCAACTGTCTTATAATACAACAAATGTACGACTCAGAGACATACTTCACGTAACCTATTATAAAATTTGTAAATTACTTTTCAGAACTATGTAAGAAGATTACTACCATTCCCTTCCTTAGTGCTTATCTCACTTGGTAGGGAAGTATTTTCTGCAAATGACTTTCATGAAAATATATTTGACTCCTGAAAATCCAAAATACCTGGAGGTAGTCTAGTGGTTGGAAATCAACTTTGTTGGCTCACTGTAGTGATAGATCTGAAACTATATGTGCATCCTCTCTAGGTTCTCAGGTCAGATCTGATCCTAAACCAGTACTACAACTCCCCCTTTTTCGTCATGTGAATTCTTTCCTCAACTTATTGGGGTACTTCATCATAAGAGTTTAAATTTGTTTCATCTCTACTACAAGTTCTGTGATTCTCTTCTAGTTTGTTTTAAAAAAACGCAACTGTGATGAACTTATAAGGCACTTGGGGGGTGAATCAGTGATAGTAAAAACAATACAAAAATAAATATCAATTTCACCAACTTAAAACTCAATAGACATGCAAGAAATAACACCAAGTATGTAATCACCACATAAAGCATAAACCACATGACACAAGAGTTTGTACGTGGAAAACCCAAATGGGAAAAACCACGATGGGAGTTAGTACCCATAAGATCCACTATCTGCAGTATAGAGATTTGACCGGTTAAGGTCTACAACACCCAATTAGGTGTAAACCTTGTTAGAAGTGTCTAAGCTCAGTTAAGGGCTTTACAAAAAGGCCTATGAGGACCAGCCCAATTAGGAGCTACCCAAGTAACTGGGATTTGCAAACACAAGTAAATGTGCCACCTGGTTAGAGGATTTAATCATCAGAACTGTTAGGATCTGATTGCACCATATTAGGAGTGACCTTGTAAGAGGATTTTCTTTCTGCAACTGTTAAGGAGATAAAAAGTACAAATGATCTCAGTATAACACCTTCTATGTCTGATAAGATCTGCTTCATAACATTACAATATCACAAAGAATTCATCTCTCAACTCCTCTGATCTTTGCACTATTAGAAATACAAAATTCTCTCATCACATATCACACTATCAAGCTCATGTATACATATCCTTTCATACCTCATCACACAATTAAAAATAATCATTAGGTTGATTAGAACCTTATTACAATTCCCTAGGTTCAATGCATCTAGACAATATTGCATTGTACGCTTTAGTTATGTCAGCCACCGATATAACAAATCCAATTCTGTGTTGTTTTACCGATCTGAGTGATTTTCATCACTACCGGTTAAGTCTCCATCAACTAATTTGTTTTGTCAAACAAATCTCATTTAGCTGATCGATTCAACATGTGCGGTCACAAACATATCTCCATTTGATAGTCTTCAATGTTTTTGTAAAACCACATCCTCTCAATATCCATGATTTTCATGTATCGGTTGTCAGAATGTAACTCTATCCGTCATTTACCAATTGAAGTCCTAATTACAGGTTCTGATAAAAACAATCTCTTCTTTACCAGTTAAGTCTATTAAGTTGAACTGAAGGACTTAGACGACTTAAAGAAACATAGTTTCCATCAATGACAATATACATAATAGTCATCATTCATAAATCTAATCTCTATGCACAATAAAAATATACTGGTTGCATCAAGCAAACACATTACCGATATAGTACAAATGATCAAATGCCAACAATCTCCCCCTTTGGCATTGATGGCAACACTTAGGAAAATTTTGTCAACCAAGTGTGCAAAACAAAAATTGACTACGTGACATCACTCCCCCTTAGCAATTGCATGCCATTACAAAAATGAAATCATTACTCCCCCTTAACATTACATACAAAATTTTGACTAGACTCTTAACTATTTCTACTCTCCCTTTGACAACAATGCCAAATACAAAAGTAAAATATATACATTACATCAAAATTTGTCAAAAAAATTGCATGTATATATAGAAATAAAAGTGTTAAGGTCTTTACAATACAATTATCAAGAAAACATCACTGTAATGAAACTTCAATTGCTTAAGATCAGTGTCCCATGTTTCCAATAATGTCTCGGTAATATCAACATGTGTCAAGATCTATGCTACAAAAGCCTCCATAGCATCAACTGTACTCATCTGAGGAGTAGACAAAATTGCCTTTGACTCCTTGAATGCTCTCTGAAGAATATCTACTTTTGGAAGTAGCTGAATCTATAGTTCTTTAAGTGTTCTGACTTGTTTAACTTGCTCATGTTCACAAATTTCTATATGGTGTTGAAGATCAACAACCTTTTTACCAAAAGTGATCACTGAGTCAAACCGGTTAATATTGGTTGATCATAATCTTTGAGATATTATCTTGACATAGTTATTTGATTGATAAGTTTATTTTGAGTTTACTTATTCACCCCCCCCTCTCAGTAATCTACTAGATACTTATTCTTTCATCATACCATCAATTGGTATCAGAACTTCTTAGGTCCTCTTTAACCTAAAGCCTAACAAATTGAGGAAAAGATCTTGTAGATCATGATGAAGAAGGAAGGTTCAAAGTTCAACAAAGATAACTATAGGATATGGAGTGACATAATGGATATTTACATCAAAAGTCTTGGTAGTCAGTATTGGGAGCATGTAGAAACTCAATATGTTGCACCTACTGGTACTCTAGCTGATGATCAGAAGAAAGAACAACAAGAGTATCATGAAGCATTAGAGGCTATTATAAGTTCCCCATCTAATGCTGAATATGTAGATGTTCATGGTCTTGAAACTACATATGAAGTGTAGAAAAAACTTGAAGAGATTTATAGTGGTGATGAACATGTTAAGATTGCCAAAGAGGAGATTTTAAGAGGAAAGTTTGATGACATGAGAATGTCTGAAGGTGAGTATATCCAGTAGTATGGTCAAAGGATAAAAGAGATAGTTGGTGAAATAAAGAGTGCAGGAGGGAAAGTGGAAGATGCCATAGTGATCAGTAAGGTACTGAGAACCCTACTATTGATCTATGCTATTCGAGTTGCAGCTATTTAGGAGCTGAGATCCATTGATAAAACAAAGATAACTCTTGACTCTATCATTGGAAAACTTACTGCTTTTGAACTAAATGGCTATGATGGTAGTGTATAGAAATCAGAATCTCCATTTAGAGCTTCTGTCTCTAACCCATCTGGGAGAAGAAGTAGAGATACCGACCATAGCTATGAATCTAGAGCCAATAAAGATGCTGATGATGAAGACAATTTAGTGGAGCTTGAAGCATTATTAGCAAAATGACTGCCTAGAGGCACTAGTAAATACAAAGGTAAGCTACTATTGAAATGTTTTGCTTGCAATAAGATTGGTCATATAGCAGTTGATTGCCCTAATAGTGAAAATGAACACAAGAGAGACAAATTCAAGAAGTATAAGGGTAAAGGCAAAAGAGATTGTCTTGTAGCTATTGACAGTGGTATTACTGATGATGAATCTGATGATGATGCTAGTGAAGATATTGTGTTTGTGGCTATTAAGGAAGAGAAATTAGACCAGAAGGCATTAGTGTCCAGGATGGATAACTCTGATGATTGGATCATTGATAGTGATTGTTCACATCACATGACTAGTGATCGGAGAAAATTTATTTCCTTGAAGGAATTTGATGGCGATGTTGTCAGATTTGGCAATGACTCACCCTGTATGGTTAAAGGTAAGGGAGTTATTTCTCTTAATGGGAAGAGCAGTGCTGATGATGTCTATTGGGTTGAAGGTCTTAAGCACAATCTTCTAAGTGTGGCACAACTGAATGACAAAGGATACCCACTGGAATTTAGAAATGATATGTGCAAAATCTTTGACAACAAAGGTGAATTGATTGCAACCAAAAAACAAACCAGAGGTAATCTATTTCATCTTAATCCTAAAGTTAGTAACTATTTGATTGCAAAGATAGATGATAGCTAGCTTTGGCATAGGAGATTTTGTCATATAAATTTTGACAATATTGTTAAAGTGAGCAAGTCTAAGATAGTAAGAGGTCTACCTCAGATAGATAAACCAATTAATGCTCTTTGTAAAGAATCTCAGTTAGGGAAGATGACTTCCTCTACTTTCTTAGTGGAGCACTTGTTAGATCTGGTTCATACAGATCTATGTGGACCAATAAGAACTAGAAGCATTTCAGGTGATAGATATTTCATGATCTTCACTGATGACTATTCAAGGATGATGTGGGTCACATTCTTGAAAGATAAGAATGAAGCTTTTGGTAAATTCAAGGCATTCAGGGCCTTAACTAAGAAAGAGAGTGGCAAAAAGATCAAAAGCCCGAGAACAGATCAAGGCGGTGAATTCACTTTTGTGGAATTCACTAAGTATTGTGATGAGAATGGTATCAAGTGGCAACTTTCTGCACCAAGGACACCACAGCCGAATGGTATAGTAGAAAGAAACAATCGGCCAGTGGTTGAAGCTGCTAGAACAATGTTGATATAAGGAGGTGTGGCAAAAACATTTTGGAGAGAAGCTGTAAGTACAACTGTCTACACAATGAACCAGGTTCTGGTGAAAAAAGGTAAGGACAAGACACCTTATGAGTATTGGTATGGAAGATCACTTGATGTTAGTTATTTTAAGATCTTTGGTAGTAAATGTTTTATCCAAAGAGGTGATTACATTAGCAAGTTTGAAGCGAAGAGTGATGAAGGCATATTTCTTGGCTATTCCACCAAGAGTAAGGCCTTCAAATGCTTCAACAACTGGACTCAGAGAATTGTTGAAAGTAGTAATGTTCATGTAGATGAATGTCCTGAAGTTTTAGAAGGAACCAGTTTAGAGAAAAAGGATGAAGATCCTTGCATTTTGCTTATGGAACTTGAAATAGTTAAATCTGAAACTGGTAAGGCAAATCCTGATGTACTTGTTCAACTGGAATAGATAATTTCAAAAGAAGAAGATGATGAAGAAGCTGAACCTGAAGAGAATGATCATGTTATTCCTAGATATGTGAGACTGAATCACAGTCTTGAGTAGATTATTGAGGATACGGATGCTAGAGTACTTACTAGAAGAAGAGTTAGAGAGAACTCTTTCATAATCTCCACCATTGAACCTAGAAGTGCTAAGGAGGCATTTGGTGATGATCACTGGGTTAAAAAAATGGAAGAGGAATTGGATTAGATTGAGAAGAACAACACTTGGACCCTGGTACCCGACCAGTAAACAAGAATGTCATAGGTTTTAAATGGGTGTTCAGATACAAGTTAAATGAAGATGGTGTTGTAGATCACAACAAGGCAAGATTAGTTTGCAAGGGTTATGCACAAGAAGAAGGAGAGGATTATGGAGAAACGTTTGCACCAGTAGCAAGACTGGAAGGAGTAAGAACATTACTTGCATTTGCAGCTCACTAGAAGTTCAACGTATACCAGATGGATGTTAAGTCTGCATTTTTGAATGGGATATTGGAAGAAGAAGTTTATATAGAGTAGCCTAATGGTTATGCATTGACAGATAAAGAAGACATGGTATGTAGATTGCATAAAGCTTTGTATGGATTAAAGAAGGCACCCAGAGCATGGTATGGAAGGCTTCATACACATCTGATGAAGATAGGCTTTGCAAGAACCAGTGATGACATCACCATTTATCTCAAGTTTGAAGGAGATGAAATACTGGTCAATGAAGTATTTGTTGATCATATTATATTTGGAGGTAATGATGTCATGAGTAATAGTTTTGTAGATGAAATGAAGAATGAGTTTGAAATGTTATTAGTAGGGGAAATAATTTTTTTCACAAGCTTGCAGATACAACAGATGAAGAATGGTATTTTCATTACTCAATCTAAGTATGTGAAAGAAGTTTTGAAGACTTTTACCATGAGTGATTGTAAACCAGTTGGAACTCCAATGGTTAAAGGTTGTAAATTGTCCAAGGAAGATGCATCTAAGTCTGTAGATGAAAAGGAATACAGGTCAATGATTGGAAAATTACACTATATTGTTCACAGTCGACCAAATATTTCCCATGCAGTTGGTATAGTTGCTAGATTTCAAAAAAATCCAAAGGAAGCACATCTGATAGCAACCAAGAGAATTTTTAGATATCTGAAAGGTACAATTGACTATGGGTTATGGTATCTATATGGAGGAAATTTTGATTTGAAGGTGTACATAGATGCTGATTGGGCAGGAAATATCAATGATCGAAAGAGTACTACTGGTGGAGCATTCTTTCTAGGAGGAATGCTAGTTTCATGGAGTAGTAAAAAGCAGAGTTGTACTTCACAGTCTACTGTAGAAGCTGAGTATGTAGCAACTTATATGGATTGCACACAAGCTATTTGGATGAGGCACATTTTGGAAGGTTTTAAGATGAAGATCTCAGAACCTGTAAAGATTTTATGTGATAATATGAGTGCAATAAATATTTCTAAGAATCCTATTTTGCACACAAGGACTAAGCACATTGAATTGAAGTATCACTTTTTGAGGGAAAAAGTTTAAAGTAAAGATGTTATCTTAGAGAATGTTTCTACCAAGGAGCAGCTTGCAGATATTTTTACCAAACCTCTACCTAAGACTACATTTGAGTGTCTTAGAAGACAACTAGGGGTTGTACCCCTTCATGTGGTTAGTTGAACATGATGCTGATTGCATCAGTCCTTGAGTTACTTGCAGAATCTTACATGGATTGATGTAGAAGTGGATGTATTCCATAGGGGGAGTATCAAGTTACAGTATGTTGTTGATACATAGTGAGAATTTGGAATTACATGTTTTACTTTCCATTTGGCATCACTGTCAAAGGGGGAGAAGAATTATGTGATTGAGGAGAAGACTTATGTGTCTGATTAGGTGAACCAGTGACAGGATGATGATAGACAGAGCATGGTGAATACTTGGTAATGTAAACCAGGATTCCTATTCACTAATCACAATAGCAAATCAGAGGCATTGATATTTGTATTGCCATTAATGCCAAAGGGGGAGATTGTTGGAATTTTGCATATAGATTGCATTAATGATATGTTGTCATTGATGTCAATTAAACAGGTGAAAGGTATTCATGATATTGCTGATGTTATTGTTGTTATTGCTATTGTCTTGTAACCAATATAATAAACTTTGTGGACGATGTTGTAAACCAGCATATGGTAGTTTGTAAGTTGAATTGGTGTAAAGGGTTAAACCTTTTTAAGTTTTGTAACTTGTAAAACCTACCAGTTGTTTTTGTTAAACCCTAACTGATCAAGTTTGTTGGTTTAATATATGATGTTGAGCGGTAATGATAGTGACATGTGTGGTCATTATATGAAGATAAGTTCAAGTTATTTTAGCACGTTTGTTGTCTTAGAAAGGAGCAAAGTGGATTGCATCAAATGCATAGCACGTGATGAGTTACAAGTCCGATGAAGCAGGATTATGGAGCGGTTGGAATTTTCTTATTAAATGTGAAGATATTGTTATGATTTCTAACGATCAAGATTATAACGACTTGTTTGTAATCTCAATGTTGAGAATTAGGTTTTTGTTGTGTTACCGACCTAGTTGATTTGTATTTAAGGTCGATAATATTATTTTGTTAAGTGTTGGCAAAGTTGGCAGAAACCCATTGAGTGTGAGGTTGCCTAACCAGTGGATGGATTTGCAGTTTGAGTAAAGGAAGATTTGAAGCTTAAAAAGGATCTGATCAAGCAGATGTAGTGCTATTCAGACAGATCAAGAAAACTTGTTATTTTCTAACAATTACAATAGAAATTGAAATCCCCTAACTAAGTAAGCTCTAACAAGCTTGGTTACATTCTAAATCCTCTAACAAGGTGGTCCATTAGTTTGGATTCTAAAATCCTCTAATAATGTTATTCCTAATAGGGTATTGTGCTTTTCATCAAGGCATATTTGTAAATCCCTTAACCGGGTGATTCCTAACAGAATTTTTTCTTAACAAGACTTATTGTAAAGCTTTAACAGGCTTGGCTCCTATTAGGGTGAACTTAAGAAGAGTTTAGATAGCTATCCTTGTGAGTCTCATCTCACCATGGTTTTAACCTATTTGGGTTTTCCATGTATAAATATCTGTGTCAAGTGGTGAATGCTTTTGTGGTTATGATCTTATTTGTTGATTTGATTAACTACTTAACTATTGTGATAAGGCATGATAACTGGAAGCATTGAGAGTTGAATATGTTAATAATTGATTAAGCATTATTGATGTTTACAAGATTGAAGTTGTTTACTGTTAAGTTGGTATAACAGTCAAACCAGTTAATATTGGTTGATGTTGGTAATCTTTGAGATATTATCTTGATAGAGTTATTTGATTGATAAGTTTATTTTGAGTTTGGGAATTTGTATCAGTTTTTGAGTTTACTGATTCACCCCCTCTCTCAGTAATCTACCAGATACTTATTCTTTCATCATACCATCACTTTTATGCTCACAGAGTCATCATCATCATCAACCATTTTTTTCTTCATTTTGGATTTAGAAGGTATCCGAGGAGATTTTTTTATTTACTCCATTCTCCTCTCCTCTTCCACTTTTTCTATTTTATTTTTTGCCTCCTTATCTTTTTCTTCTTGTTCCTTAGTGGTGTCTTTGACCGGTTGCGGATTTTCAACAATTTGTTCTTTCACCGATGCTTCCTCTTCCTTATCAACTAAATCCTTCTAATTATCCTCAGTAGCAACATTTACATTTGCATCTGGACTTACATTGACTGGTGCAGTCTGAGTCTTTCTTGACTATGCATTCACCAGTTGCTCAGTTCAACTTTTATCTTCTTCTTTCTCTTGTCCTTTGTTCTCAACCTATTCCTATTGAGTATCAAACATATGTACATCAAATTCAAAAACATCTACATTATCAGCAGTGCTAGCAACATTATCAACATCATAGGTATCATCATTTGTTATATCTACTGGTTCAGTATCAATAGGATCATCTTGCATATACTTGTTGTCTAGTTCAAAGTGTGATTTTTACAGCTTCAGGAAGTTCTTCTGACTTTGTCTTATTAGAAGTAATATTCTTAATTACTTCATCTTTCTCCTCTTCTTCATTGGGAATGAGACATAAATCCTTTTTCTCCAAAATCTCAGTCTCATTTTGAACTAATTCGATCTCTCCAACAAGCATTCTTGTTAATCTCTTCTTTGATCTAAACAAATCTTTTGTATTAACCTTTATCTGTTCGATTTCCTCTTCAGTTGATTTTGGTTGCAAGTGTTTAAGTGTATAATCAATAAATTCTTTATCTAGGCTAATTACCCCTTGCCACCTAGCATCAATCAAATTATATAAGGAATCTGGAATTTGCCCTTGTAATTCAATGAGGGCTCTACTAAACTTGTTCATATAGAAGATGACTGCATCTTCAATCTCCCTTCATCGACTTTCAGACAAATGAGTAAACAAAATGTTTAAACCTTTGTAAATACCACACTCCTTAATAATTCTAATCATTGTAGTGAAACAATCTCCAAGTATCAATATTTTTGTGGATGCTTTACCTTTTCAAGTAGTCTTCTGCTTCTTAGCACTTGCCCTTAGTTCTCTCTTATCTTCTTCTTATTCTGTTTCTTCTACATCTGTCACCGCTTTGTGAGATTTCTCCTTGTTTCTTTTTCTAGTTTGGGTAGGAACAACAGGAGGTTCAACAGTTTTACATTTCCTTCAGAATTATATTTTAGAGGGTTTCCCTGTTTTAGATTGAGCAGGATTCACCTTAGGTTCTTCTGCTTTCTTCTTCTTAGCTACTTTGGCTGCTTTGGTCTTACCGGCGGGTGTACTGGTTGGTACACTAGAAGTTCCACCTTGTTGAGCCTCATATTTGGTTCTTGTTGCAGCTATCTATTCTTTTGTGAATCCGACCTGCTCAATAAAGGCCTTTACCTCTTTTCTTACTTTCTTTTCTATCACCAGTTTCTATAATTCAGAGTGTACTTTCAGTAGTTTCTCCTTGTAGGTTCCAAACCTCTCAGCGGTGGTATCGATCGGTTGAGATAACAAATGGTCAGCATAAGAAACAAGTAGATCTTTATCTACTTCATAACCCATGGGTATTACCCATGTTGTCCTAGGAATAACAACTTCCATCAAGCATGTATATGTGTCAACCATAAAATAGATAGAATCCTCATACCGATTGACTACCTTTGCCAGTATACATTCTCTAGCACGCATTTCCTTCTGAAATTTCTTAAAATATCCCCATGAAATATCATCAAACTTGTTTTTCAGCATCCTAATGTATTTCTTCTTTTGCAATAGGGTAGGTGTCCTGGTTATCCATTGTACATCACCAATACTAGGGAAGAAGTTTTAAAAATAAAAGAATAAGCCCATGATAAGCTATCCAAACTTGAATCTAATCTTCTTGTCCTTCTTGACTACTTCCAAACTTGCCACTAATTGACTTAGAGCTTTAGTCAAGTCATAGTCCACATTTTCCTTAATCATCCGGTATGCAGTGTGAATTGCTGCTGCTTGTATACTGTTCATTCTTCTTGAATAGAAAATTCTATAGCCAATCACCATAGATGCAAATTTAATAGCAAGATCATTAATATCATCCATGGTCATGGCTCTTTTATCCCATCTAGTTCCAGTTAACTTCTCAACATCATTCTTAGGTATAAACCTAAGCAATGACACTTCACCGATTGAGCAGAAACCAGTTACAACATGGATTGCTTCCTTAGTGATTTTGTGAGGTTTGTCCAACCACATGAACTGATCATGAATGTGGCTCAAAACAAATCTCACCAACTCATCATCAAAATAATTAATGAAATTGATCGCATGATGAAAGCCTTTATCGCCTACGCTTCTAAACTGTTCTTTCAATCTTCCCTATTCATTACACAGAGATCTGTATTGTTCATAAATAACTGCAACTCCTAAGTCTTGAAGTTTGCAGTGATAGAAGGATCTTACATCCTCTACATGCAAAACACCATTCGGTACATCGAATAAGGCATCGACAGGGTCAGTTTCCTCTGAATTGTATGGATGTCATTTGTATTTAGGTCTTGCCCTCTCAGTCACATTAACAAGATGAGGTGTATCCATTTTAGATATGAAAATCACCAAGCAAAAAGTAAAATTTCTCAAATAAATACCTTTTCTGCTTCAGTACTAGGGTTTCCAATCGTAAAAAACTTTCAATACTCAATCACTGAATCAAACTTCACTTCGATCGCCGCAGATTGCTGGTAAATAATCTGAATGCTGCTAGCACAAACTTATCTCTGCTCTGCTTGCTTTGCCAAAATTTCTCAAGATGCAAAGTGATAAATGAAATTCAAAAAGTTCTATTTATTTGCATTTTAACTACTGTAATAAATGCATTTACCGACAAAACCCTAAAACACCTTAAAATACTCTAAAGCATATTACCGGTAGCAAAAACTCATGATATTTACAGGCTATGATCCACAAACACATCAAAACATCAAAACACATTAGAATATGCAAATTTAACTTACAGTACATCATCTAGGGGTTCAACTCACGATTTGACAATAAGCTCACCCCAAGTTGTAGAAACAACTTAGTTTGCCTGAGATGGATTGTCCACATTAGGTGAAGAGTCTAATTCCTCAGATGGTTTGTCATCACTCTTCTCCTTCCAGGTCTTATTCATCTCAGCTCTGGTTTCTTCAATATCAACCTTCTGCTTTCCTTTTCAGTCTGCAAGATGATTCATCGGTTGGTTCTTCTATGTTCTGCAAAACTTGTCAATGTGTCCCAATTTGTTGCAATGATAACATGCCATTCCAGATGCTCTCTGAGGTCCTGAGTTTCCTCTACCTATTCTTCTTCTACAGTTCATTGCCACATGTCCAAAATTGTTGCAGATTGAACAATTCACATTGACTCTCTTTTCCATCTCATAAGGACTATGATGGACTTGTAAAGCACTAAGAGTGGGGGGGGTGAATCAATGACACCAAAAACAATACTACTTTAAATACTAACCGGTAGATATACTTAACAAGTTTGTTAAACAATATGCATGCAATCCAAAATGATATAACAACATCCACAATAAGTAAATCATCCACCATAACACAAGTGTTTATACATGTGAAACCCAAATGGGAAAAAACACGGTGAGATGGGACTCAGAAGTTAACTATATGCAGTAATAGATAACTGATAGGTTAAGGTCTACAAAAAGTTGCTCTGCTAGGAGCGAATCCTGTTAAAGATCCCAAAGCTTAGTTAAAAGATATACCCTATAAAAGGTAGTACCCTGTAAGGAGTAACCTCGATAGAGGATTTTTGAATCCAAACTAATGGATCACCTAGTTAGAGGATTTGTACAATGAAGCTTGTTAGAGCTTACTCAGTTAGGGGATTTGACTATTGCAGTGATTAGAAAACAATAGGTGGTGTGATCTAGTAGTAGCACAACTTGCTTGTATAGATCCTCTTCTATGCACTCAATACTTCTTTACCAACATACTCTGCAACTTAAAACTTTTGCCTTCACTCAAATAATCTCATAACATATCTCCTTCGCTCATATAAAATAATTTATTGTGATGTCAATATATAGACATTTAGATTTTATGTCGGCCTCAAGAAATCATATCATAATTTTCTAGGTGCAGTGTATCTGGTCAAACAATCATAACTCACCACAACAATACCACCGAAAATTGTCGGTGAGGATAACTCATCACAACTAGTGATAACTCATCACACAATCAATGAATACTAGCTGGAACAACAATACCAGTTGGAGTTAAACATATAAATGGTTTATCCTTTGATGCTCCTTTGATAATCTTTGCTGGATCTTCAGGTTGATACCGAGTTATGTATATCCATTGGTTGTCTCCATATATATACCGGTTGTCACCATGTACCGGTTAGATATAAACCTCTAGTATATCGGTTGTATTATAAACAACTTTGAAGTCATGCCAGTAGACATTATGAACATATGTGTGTATGTGTTTCATCAATAACAACATATGATGAAGTTATTCATTACAATCATCATCAAGCCAATAATCTCCCCCTCTGGAATTGATGGCAATACTTGGAAAATTTTATAGCAATACCGCTAATGTGCTTACAAAGAAAAAATTATACACACACACACACACACACATATATATATACTCCCCCTTACTGTTGGCAATATAGCATTATAATAGACAATGAAAGATTGTTGGCATTTCATAAGGATATTGAGAAGGTTGTTGATGATTATGGATATAACTGATTAAAGATGTTTACTGTCTTGATATTATTATTTTGTCATTGATGTCAAGAAATTGATTTTCTAATTCAGTATGATGTTGCCATATCTTGAGACGTATGATTTGAAGACTATAAAGATGTTGGTAAAAGACACAGGAAAGAATATGATGAATAAGGGGATAAATAAGGTATTCAATGGGCAACTATTACCGAGTCAGACAATGATGAGATCATGATGTTTTAGATTGTTTCAACATCATACATATGTTGTAAATTGTAAAGGTTAATACTATACTATGTTATCAAGCAAAGAACATAGTCGGTAAACCCTAAGGTTATCGCTATCAGTTAATAAAGGCAGAATGTCTACCGAGTGAAGTTTAGTATTCACCGAGTTGTTACCGAATTGTAACTGAGCTATAATAGAATGCATTAAATGTTTGCATGAGTTATTTAATGAAGGAAGCTGATGAGCTAGAACTGATTAAATGATTGGTGAGCCGTGCATGAAGTTTGTTAATGAATCTAGGGCAAAGGAAAGTCGGCATGAAGATCTACATCGCAGATTGAACCGCAATACCCTGACACAAGTTCCAAGAAATATATGCAAGTTCCTAGGCGGGGTAAAATGTTTTTAGATCGAAAGATGCATTGAACCTGGACAAGATCTAAGATCTGATGGCTATGATTGATCATGGGAAATGTGATCAAGGAGATTAAGCAGTTACCTAATTGTTTATAAATAGGAATTGTTGATAAACAATGTATGCGGGTAAGTGTATGCACGGGGATGCTACATAGTGATTATCGAGCACATAAGCTTGAAGACCTGTTTGAATAACAGAGTATAGAAGCCCAACAGATAGACAAGATTAGTTCTATGTCTAGATTGTATAGCATTTTTGATGTGAAGTTGTAGATAGATTTTTATTACTGTTATTTTGTGAAAGTGACAAAAAATCTCTTAACCGAGTGGACTTAATAGTCTTATTTGTAAAACCCTCTAGCAAGGTGACATTCTGATTGAGTGTTTGAAATCCTTTAACAAGGTCACTTCTAACAAGGTGAAGATCCTAACAGATCTGAGGGAAATCCCTTAACCGGGTCACATCTAGCAATATGTTTGTAATCTTTAACGGGATTTGCTTTTAACCGAGCATACTCTAGAAGAGTATATTTCTTAGTGGGTCCGAAATCCCACTATGGTTTTTCCCTATTTGGGTTTCCACATTAAATCTAGTGTTATGAGGTTTATGATGTTTATATGCTTTTGAGCTTACATGTTTAACAATTTTGGTTATATTACTGAAATATATGTTACCGAGGTTGAATCTGATGTTTTTATGGATGATTAAGTTTGTATGATTCACCCCTCCCTCTCATTTTGTTGGCTATTGGATCTGTACTTATATTAAGTATCAGAACTATCAATTGGTATCAGAGTTTTGGACTCCGGAAGGAAAGTTTAAAGGCACTTGAGTTAAAGATCCAAAGATGTATAAGAGGGATGCACCGAAGCTGAACAAGTCAAGTTTCTCTACATGGCAGAAAAGGATGAAGCTACATCTATCAGGAGTTGGAGAATATGTTGTATACTATCTGGAGAATGATTTTGTGACACCGAGCACCTATCCATTGACTATGGAAGAGATAAGGCAAAGAAAGAACATATTCAAGCAATGATTGAAATAACATCTGCATTGACCGACTCAGAGTTTAATGATCTAGAAGGTTGCAATGATGCAAAGGCAATGTGGGATGAGCTCATATCAATATATGGAGGAGATGAACATGTTAAAAGAGCAAAAGTAGATAGTTTAAGAGGACAACTTGAATCTATGAGGATGAATGAAGGTGAGAACATAACTCAGTACAGTACAAGACTAAAGGAGATTGTCAATCAAATCAAAGGAGCAGGTGGAACTATTGAAGAAAAGGATATAATAAGTAAGTTGTTAAGAACCCTTCTACCAGCTTATGCAATCCAAGTCTCTGCAATCAATGAATTGAGGTCTGTACCTAATATGCCAGTTTCTTTAGATGCTACTATTGGTAAGCTACATGAATTTGAGTTAAGTAATTTTGAATCTGCATTCAGTTCTTTTCATCTTGATGAATCTAATGATTTCAATGAAAGAAAGTATAAGTACTCTGAAGGAGATCACAGTGGAGCAAGTGAAAGATTTCGTAAGAACATGGAGGTAGTACACAAGCTGTATGAGGAAATCAGAAAGCAAGAAGAGTTTGAAGCACTATTAGCCAAAAGGTTACCGAGAGGCAAAGGTAAGTATAAAGGAAAACTACCTTTGAAATGTTTCAATTGTGATAAGATAGGACATATGGCTTCTAACTGTCCTGACAAAGATTTTACTGAAAAGAGAGATTACCGAGATGACAGACAGAAAGACAATCATTATAGAGGACACCGAGACTTCAAAAGAAGAGATAGAAAGACATGCCTAATAGCTGATGAGGAATCCAATGATGATAAATCAGATGAGACTGATACAGAGGAAGTAGTTTATGTGGCTATCAAAGATGGATCGGATGAAGAAAGGTATGAAGAAAAAGCCCTAATATCTCACATAAACACTAATGATTCTTGGATTATAGATAGTGGATGCTCACATCATATGACAGGAGATAAACACAAGTTTGTTATATTAGAAGATTATGATGGAGGCTATGTCAGATTTGGTAATGAATCACCATGTCCGGTGAAAGGTAAAGGATCTATAACACTTCTTGACAATGCAAGATGCAATGATGTTTATTGGGTTGAAGGTTTGAAATACAATTTGTTAAGTGTAGCACAGCTAAACAACACAGGTTACCGAATAGAATTTCAAAAAGGAATTGTCAAAGTTCATGACAAGAATGGAAAGTTAGCTGCTATCGAGACACAAACAATAGGTAACACAAGAAGCACTGAGTAAGAGGTCTACCAAGTCTTGAAAAACCTGAGAATGCTATATGCTGAGGATGCCAGATGGGTAAGATGACAAGATCAAGCTTTACAAGTAAGTCTTACACTTCTAAGGGAATTTTAGATCTAGTGTACACTAATCTTTGTGGTCCTATGAAAGTTAAAAGTTATTATGGTGATAAATATTTCATATTATTTGTGGATGACTATTCAAGGATGATGTCAGTAATGTTTCTAAAAGAAAAATCAAAAGCTTTTCAAATGTTTAAATGGTACAAGGTAAGAGTTGAAAATGAAACAGGAAGACAACTGAAATGTCTTAGATCAGATAGAGGAGGAGAGTTCACATCTGATGAGTTCAACTTATTCTGCAATGATCATGGTATTAAAAGACAAGTCTCTACACCAAGAACTCCACAATAGAATGGAATAGCTGAGAGAAGAAATAGATCTATTGTGGATTGTGCTAGAACACTGATGATTGAAAAGAAGTTACCACAAACATTTTGGAGAGAAGCAATAAGTACTGCTATTTACACCTTGAACCGAGTTCAATTGAAGAAAGGTACTTTGAAGACACCATATGAAATTTGGTATGATAAGAAACCTAATGTAAGTTATTTTAAAATCTTTGGAAGTAGATGCTATGTTCATAAAAATGATAGAAATGGCAAATTTGATCAGAAAAGTGAAGAAGGAACATTTCTAGGTTATTCTTCTAGAAGCAAAGCATTTAAATGTCTGATCAAATCATCTAACAAAATCGTAGAAAGTGCAAATGTGAAAATTGATGAATTTGCAGAAAGAAATGATGAAGGAAATTCCAAGGAACTAGAAGACTATGATGAATTTGTCTATGTTCAACCGAGAAGTCTTATCGAGAAGACTGTTGAAGAAAATGAAGAGAATATCCAGTTACCGAGTGATGAAGAGGATCATACAAAGCCTACCGAGCCTGTATTAGCCAAGTATGTCAGAAGACATCATGCACCAAGTCAGATTATAGGAGATAAGGATGATCCAGTGATGACAAGGAACAAACTAAGATAGAACACATGTTTGATATCTGAATTTGAACCGAGAATAGTGAAAGAGGCATTTAACAGTGAAGATTGGATAAATGCTATGACAGAAGAGATTGATCAAATCAAGAAGAATGACACATGGACACTAATGCCAAGACCAAAGGACAAGAATGTAATCGGTACAAAGTGGATTTTCAAAAACAAGCTAAATGAAAAAGGAGAGGTCATTTGAAATAAAGCAAGACTAGTTTGCAAAGGTTATGCTTAGGAAGAAGGAATTGATTATGGTGAAACTTTTGCACCTGTTGCTAGAGTTGAAGGAGTAAGAACATTGTTGGCATATGCTGCTTTCAAAAACTTCAAGGTATATCAAATGGATGTCAAATCTACATTTATGAATGGAATATTAGAAGAAGAAGTTTTTATTGAACAACCTGAAGGATTTGTTGAAGACAATAATAAAGATCAGGTATGTAAATTGAACAAAGCTTTATATGGTTTGAAACAAGCACCTAGAGCATGGTATGAAATATTGCACTCTTATTTGATTAAGATTGGTTTTATAAGGACAAGTGAGAACATCAATATGTATATGAAGAATGATGATAATGGAATATTGATCTCAACCATATTTGTTGATGATATTATATTTTGTGGAAATGACTCTTTATGCAAGAACTTTGGAAATGAAATGAGCAAAGAATTTGAGATGTCATTAATCGATGAGATAAAGTATTTTATAGGTTTACAGATACTGCAAATGAAAAATGAGTTTTTCATTACTCAATCCAAGTACATAAAGGAAATCTTGAAGAAATTTGGAATGGAGGATTCAAAAGCAGTAAGTACTCCTATGAGTACCAACTGTAAATTATCAAAGAATGCATCTATTGGTGAGACACTTTACCAATCCATGATTGGAAAGCTAAAATATGTTGTTCATAGCAGACCAGACATAGCACATGCAGTAGGTATAGTTGCAAGATTCTCTGCAGATCCTAAGGAAACACACTTGACATCAATCAAAAGAATCTTTAGATACTTGAAAGGCACTGAGGATTATGGCTTAGTATATCAGAAAGGAAATGATTTTGATTTAAAAGTTTATACTGATGCTAATTGGGTAGGCAACATTGATGGCAGAAAAAGCACAAGTGGATGAGCTTTATTTTTAGGAGAAAGACTAGTGAGTTGGCTTAGCAAGAAACAAGGATGTGTTTCACAGTCAACAACAGAAGCTGAATACGTTGCTGCAACATTGAATTGTACCAACATTGCATGGATCAAACAACTGTTGGAAGGTATAAATGAGAAAGTTACCAAGCCAGTAACTATATTCTGTGACAATACTAGTGCCATTAATATTTCAAAGAATCCTGTTATGCACTCTAAGACAAAGCACATCTCTATCAAATATCATTATCTTAGAGAAGAAGCTCAAGAGAAGAAAGTGGTGTTGGAGTATGTTAGTACAAAGGAACAAATAGCAGATATCTTCACCAAGCCACTACCACAAGACACTTTTGAATATCTCAGAAGTAAGTTAGGGGTCCTACCCCTATCTTCTACTCACTGACCAAGTTCGGTGAAAGCATCAATCCAATGACTCTATCAAATATCTTTTGGGAGTTGATGCTGATTTATACACTTTAGGATGTTTTCTAAAGGTGTACAGGAATTATTACAGGAAATTATACTGAGAACAAGAATTAAAGGTAAAATGCTTTGACCGAGACTCAGTTGATACACAACAACAGGAATTCACTTCATATAGGAAGAAATTATATTCTAGTTCTTTACTTTTTAAAATTGTTGTCAAAGGGGGAGAAGACTACTATAAAGGGGAGAAGACTGAGAGAAGATTGGAGATTGGAAAGAAAACTGAAGAAAACAGGAGAAGTCTAATGTATGGGGGAGAGCATTTTAGCATTTCAGAATCACAGCAATCCGAATCTTTTAAGGTCAAATCAATTAGTTTTGCCATCAATGCCAAAGGGGGAGATTGTTGGCAATATAGCATTATAACAGACAATGAAAGATTGTTGGCATTTCATAAGGATATTGAGAAGGTTGTTGATGATTATGGATATAATTGATTAAAGATGTTTACTGTCTTGATAGTATTATTTTGTCATTGATATCAAGAAATTGATTTTCTAATTCAGTATGATGTTGCCATATCTTGAGAAGTATAATTTGAAGATTATAAAGATGTCAGTAAAAGACACAGGAAAGAATATGATGAGTAAGGGGATGAATAAGGTATTCAATGGGCAACTATTACCGAGTCAGAAAATGATGAGATCATGATGTTTTAGATTATTTCAACGTCATAGATATGTTGTAAATTGTAAAGGTTAATACTATACTATGTTATCAAGAAAAGAACCTAGTCAGTAAACCCTAAGGAACCTAGTCGGTAAACCCTAAGGTTATCGCTATCGGTTAATAAAGGCGGAATGTCTACTGAGTGAAGTTTAGTATTCATCGAGTTGTTACCGAGTTGTAACCGAGCTATAACAGAAAGCATTAAATATTTGCATGAGTTATTTAATGAAGGATGCTGATGAGCTGGAACTGATTAAATGATTGGTGAGCCATGCATGAAGTTTGCTAATGAATCTAAGGCAAAGGAAAGTCAACATGAAGATCTACATTGCAGATTGAACCGCAATACCCTGGCACAAGTTCCAAGAAATATATGCAAGTTCCTAGGTGGGGTAAAATGTTTTTAGATTGAAAGATCCATTGATCATGGTAAATGTGATCAAGGAGATTAAGCGGTTACCTAATTGTTTATAAATAGGAAATTGTTGATAAACAATGTATGCCGGCAAGTGTATGCACAGGGATGCTACATAGTGATTACCGAGCACAAAAGCTTGAAGACCTGTTTGAATAACAGAGTATAGAAGCCCAATAGATAGACAAGATTAGTTCTATGTCTAGATTGTATTGAACAAATAAGAATTTGCTTTAGCATTTTTGATGTGAAGTTGTAGATAGATTTTTATTACTGTTAGTTTGTGAAAGTGACAAAAAATCTCTTAACCGAGTGGACTTAACAATCTTATTTGTAAAACCCTCTAGCAAGGTGACATTCTGATTGAGTGTTTGAAATCCTTTAACAAGGTCACTTCTAACAAGGTGAAGATCCTAACAGTTCTAAGGGAAATCCCTTAACTGGGTCACATCTAGCAATGTGTTTGTAATCTTTAACATGATTTGCTTTTAACTGAGCATACTCTAGAAGAGTATATTTCTTAGTGGGTCCGAAATCCCACTGTGGTTTTTCCCTATTTGGGTTTCCATGTTAAATTTGGTGTTATGAGGTTTATGATGTTTATATGCTTTTGAGTTTGCATGTTTAACAATTTTGGTTATATTACTGAAATATATGTTATCGAGGTTGAATCTGATGTTTTTATGGATGATTAAGTTTGTATGATTCACCGCCCCTCTCATCTTGTTGGCTATTGGATCTGTACATATATTAAGTATCAGAACTATCACTTACTACATACAACATACAAAATTTTCACAACACACATACATATTTCTACTCCCCCTTTGACAACAATGCCAAATTGAAAAGCAAAATACATACATATATATATATATATATATACATACATATATATATATATATATATACATATATATATATATATATACATATATATATATATATATACATATATATATATATATATACATATATATATATATATATATATATATATGGATATATATATATATATATATATAGAAAAGTTTGTGTCAAAATGTTTTATATTTACAAAAACTTTGAAAAATTGAATCAAGATGTATGCAGTGCAATCCTCAGAAAAATTTCACTAAAGTTTCTCTTCAATTGAGAAAAAGCATGTTCCCATGTCTCCAACAAGTTCTTAGTGATCTCAATTGTAGTCATAATCTAAGTATGGAACTCTTCCATTAAATCAAGTGTACATGTTTTTGGAGTAGCCAAAATAGCTTCTGCATTCTTATAGGCTCTTTTCAAAATGTCCACTTGGGGTCTAAGTAGATTCTTCAATTCCTTCAATGATCGAAGTCTTTTTGCTTTTTCAAAATCATAGCTATCTAACCTATTTGTCAAATCATCCACAATTTTTCCAAAAACAAAAATAGAATCTTGAAGTGGTACATATGCATTGCATATCTTCTCTAGCTCTTGCTCTATTTCAATTCACTTGTTATTGATATTAGAATAAATGAATGAAACATTAGAAGTAGATGCAAGGATTTTCCCTCCTATTTCAATAACTTTTCTTAATAAATCTTTATTAAGAGAGAGCAATTTTTCCTCTATCAATCTCTTTCATAAGCTATTCTCCACGCTTCCTGTAACTCTTCTCAGCATAAGTTTGCATTGCTTCTTTTAGGGACTTAAGTTGGTCAGATGCATCAGCAACCGATTGACCAAGTTTGCAAATAGGAGTTGTCAAATGCCCTTTAGGAGTTTCCAGTAGTAGACTTGTTAGAATATCCACAACATTCTAAATGGTTTCTGCTTCCATTCTCTATTCTTTAAGTCTCTTCTTGTGTGCCCTAGATTGCATGACAATTGCAATCTTCATCATTTCATATGCACTCATATTATCAACAATTATAGGCCCTGAGATGCCTAATGAGTCATCATCATCTTCACCAGTCTGCTGTATGGCTAATGATTTTACCGGTTCAGGAGATGTAACCTTATTAGTCTTCTCTTTCTTTTGTTCTTTCTCTGTTTCCTGTTCAGAAATATTTGTATCAACTTTTTCATCAGATTCCTTCTGAGTGGTTTGTAAAACCGGTGGGATTTGGGGTTTCACTGGTTGTTCCTTGGTTGGTGGAATATCCACTCCTGGTTGTGTTGCCGGTATCTCAATTGAAGTAACTTGTGAGTCTAAAATTATCGGTGGCTGCATATCTAGTGTAGTAATGTCTCTAGATAGATCTATTGCATCTTGAATGTCATCAACAAGTATGACTCGCTGGACAATAGTGTCACCCTTTTCTTTGACAGGATAGACAATATCAGCTTGCACAATTTCTTCCTCGTCCATTTTAGGTACATCAATAGTATCTTGCTCATCCTTAGAAGAATGTATAAGCTCTTGCATCCGTTGGATGTTACGAGCAATCTAATGAGTCTTAGTTTCAATAGGTTGTACCTTACCACTAAGTAGCTTCAATTTTCTTGTCTTAAAAGAAAATTGGACTTTGTAATTATCAAGCAATTAATTTAGCTCATCCTTTGATAAATCAGGAAAATATTGCACAAATACATCATCTATAATTTCTTTTTCCTTCTTTATTGCTTCCTCCCATTTATTCAAAAGAATAGTATATAAGGAATTAGAAATATCCTTTTCAAGGTCATGAGGTAATCTATTGTAATGACACAAATAATTGATTACTTGTTGAATAATTTGCTCCTTTTCATCTTCATTGAATGATTAAAAATGATCTTTGACATTATTAAATTTGTTTCTTCCTAATGTCTTCACCGTTATCTTAAAATTAGTTTCAGGCTTGAAAGTTAAGACATTGATAGGCACAGTTGCCTTTGGCACTTCTTTCACTGGTTTTTCTGCTTTACTAGTTGCTTTCACTTTCTTGGGTTCCTCCTCAGTATCAGTACTTTCAGATTCTTCTTGGAGAATTAGTTTCTGACCTCTTTTCTTTGATGCAGTCACCTTCTTTGCATATACTTTAGGTTCAGGTTCCTTTTTAGTTTGGACACTTCGTGTCACTCTTGTACTTTTTATCACCAGAGGTGCTTGCTTAGTCTTCTTCCTCTTACTTTTACCACTTATGGTTGGAACACTACTGGTTTCAACTTTTACAGTTTGAACTTCAACTGTATCCAATTTTGTCTTCCTTTTGTCCACTGGAGATGCCAATAGGTTATTGGCATAACCGTTCAATAAGTCATAGTTGACTTCATAGCTCAAATCTTCCATTTCATCTTCTCTAGGCTCAATAGCCTCCATTAGACAAAAATCAGTGGTAACTGTGAAAAAAATATCCTTAGCGAAGTGTTTCACCACATCCTCAGGCAATCTTACTCTCATACTCATTTTATTTTGGAATTTATTGAAATATTTATTCATTGTAGCAGAGAAGGTGTTCCTCACAGCCTTGATGATGTTCTTAATCTGGGCAGTTACCGGTAGATCCTTAGACCATTCAAGATCACCAATTCCCTGTAGGAAATTCTGGAAATAAAAGAATAGACCAATCAACAACTGTCCAAATTTGAACTTTTGACTGCTGTCCTTCTTGATAGACCGAAGATTCAACATTAATTGGCTCCTTATGGCCTCACATAGGTCATAATTAACATTTTCAGCCATCATTTTATAAGCAGTATGCACTGCTGTAGATGGTACACTATTCATTCTGCTAGAATAGAATATCCGATAGCCTATAACCATAGCTGCCAACTTAACTGCTGGGTCCTTGATGTTATTGACATAAAAAACATGCCTATTAGAGGTTGATCTGGTTAAAGTGTTTATTGTCTCTTTTGAAATTTGCCTTAGCTTAGGTACTTCACCGGTTGAGTAAAAACTAGTTATTGCTTGAATAGCCTCCTTGGTTATAGTATGAGTCATTTCTAAATACATGTTTTCCCTATGAACATGACTCAGAATAATTCGGATATGTTCCTCTTCAAAATCTTCAATAAAATAAGCTGCATTATGAAAACCTTTCTCATAAACCCTAATATACTCGGGGTTGAATCTTTCCATTTTCATCGCAAGGGGATTTCAACTGAGAATATATTGACAATGATCCTAAATCCTAAATTTTGCAATCAATGTAGCTAGACAAATCTCCTTTCACTACAACACCACTAGGAACTTGTGATAAAGCATTATAAGACACAATTCATTTTGACTTTACAACTTCCATAGGTTCAGATGTGATCATCAAATTCTCTACTAGTTTAGAAGATGATGCCATTTTAGATAGACTAGATTCAAAGTAGGATTTTTAAAAGAAATACCTTAGTTTACGTGTGCTACCTCGTTTACCAGTTGAATACTCAAGTGCACACTAGTTCAGTCTTTACTAACCTTCAAATCAACTTGATCACTCAAATCACAATACAACTTCAACTAAAATCAACTAACAATCCTTTCTTAGCTTCGCAAGTGATCAAAAACTCTTCTCGAATGAATTAGGGTAAAAATAACAAAGTGAAACTCGCTTTTATCCTTTTTACCTACTAAATTAAATGCTTGCTTGTTAGGGTTACAAACCCTAATTACACGGCTTAATGATACATACAATATTGATAGATGTAAAACCGATTGATAACCAATTGACAGAAAGTTATCAAAATTTCATGCATTCAAATTCTCTTACCACTCATTCTTTTCAAGGGGTCCATAAGTAGATTTACTGCTATGTTCCCCTTAGCCATATTGAAAAGGCTTAATTCACCGGTGCATGATTATCCACACTGGGTGAAGGATTAGTTTCTTCTCTAGGTAAATCATCACTCTTCTTCTTCCATATTCGATTAATTTCTTCTCTAGTTTCTTCAATATTGACCTTCTGCTTGCCTTTCTGATCTTTATAATGACTAACCGGTTTGATCTTTCTTGATCTAAAAAAAATTGCCATGTGTCTCGGTTTATGACAATGATAGCAGGCCATTCCAGATGATCTCCAAGGTCCCGCATTACCTCTTCCAATTCTCCTTCTGCAATTCATAGCCACATGACCAAAATTGTTACAGATGGTGCAAATGACATTTGTTACCTTTTCCATCTCAAATGGACTAAACCGGTTGCCATAGGGTCTTTGCTAGTTCAAGTTACTCTGGTTATCATAATTTCTCATCCAGTTATCATTTGGTCTTGGATTCATATGCGGTATTGGATTATTTGCTCCATATCTGCATTCAATTTCTCTATGTCCATACATTTTGCATGTGAAGCAATGACCTTCAAACTTCTTGGACATATACCTAATATGCGTATTGTAGCTTGCATTTCCATTAGGTTTGTTTCTACACACATTTGTAGTGTGACCAAGTTTATGGAAAACAAAGCAAACAGGTTTAAAAACCTTCTTACCGGTAGGCTTTTTAGCCTTAGGAGAAGATTTGTTCTTATGAGTGTTTCTCTTGGTATCAGAGGATTCTCCCTTTTCAGATGTGTGAAAACCAAGTCCAGAGGTATCACCTTTCATCCTTTGTGATTGAATTTTCTCTTCTAGCTAGGTAGAACTCTTGATGTAGTTTTCCAATTTCCCATTTGCTTCAATGAGATGTCTGGTGAGATCTTCATTATGTTTTGACAGGTTCTCTCTCAGAGATGATGCTAATTCAAGATCGAACTGTAAGTTCTCTTTTTCTTCTTTATCTACATTCAAATGCTCATGAAAAGTAGCATTCTCTTTCTTGATCTTGGTAATCTCATTATCTCTTTCCTTGATGAGATCTTCAATAGTTCTCCTGGCTTCCAGTTCCTGATTCATGCACATAGTAAGGCCTTCTAGCACTCTCCTCAGATTTAGCTTTTCACCATTTAGTTTTTCAGCTTCCCTAGCTAAAGCATCAATATTGGCCTCATCTGAAGAACTATTATCAGATATTTATAACACTTGTTCAGTTAGCTCTCTCCTTTTGACTTGAGAAGCTTTTAGTTTGACCCTTGGGGTTTCAAGCTCATTTCTACTAGCCTCAAGCTCTCTAGCCATCTCAAAGTAGCTCATGTCCCCCATGGTGGCTTTAGGCTTTCCTTCCAAGCGATTAGGCTTTAAAGAAGTTAGCCACTAATACCAATTGATGGACTTGTAAAGCACTGAGAGGGGGGGGGGTGAATCAGTGACACCAAAAAAACACTACTTTAAACACTGACCGATAGATATACTCAACAAGTTTGTTAAACAATATGCATGCAATCCAAAATGATATAACAACATCCACAATATGTAAAACATCCACCATAACACAAGTGTTTATATGTGGAAAACCCAAATGGGAAAAACCACGGTGAGATGGGACTCACAAGTTAACTATCTGCAGTAATAGATAACTGATCGATTAAGTTCTACAAAAAGTTGTTTTGCTAGGAGCGAATCCTATTAAAGATCCCAAAGCTTAGTTTAAAGCTATACCCTATAAAAGGTAGTACCCTATAAGGAGTAACCTCGATAAAGGATTTCTGAATCCAAACTAATAGATCACCTAGTTAGAGGATTTGTACAATGAAGCTTGTTAGAGCTTACTTGGTTAGGGGATTTGACTGTTGCAGTGATTAGAAAATAACAGGTGGTGTGATCTAGTAGTAGCACAACTTGCTTGTATAGATCCTCTTTTGTGCACTCAACACTTCTTTACCAACATACTTTGCAACTTAACACTTCTACCTTCACTCAAATAATCTCATAACATATCTTCTTCACTCATACAAAATAATTCATTGTGATATCAATATATAGACATTTAGATTTCATGTCGGCCTCAAGAAATCATATCACAATTTTCTAGGTGTAGTGTATCTGGCCAAACAATCATAACTCATCACAAAAATACCACCAAAAATTGTCAGTGAGGATAACTCATCATAACTTATGATAACTCATCACATAATCAATGAATACCGGTTGGAACAACAATACCGATTGGAGTTAAACCTATAAACCATTTATCCTTTGATGCTCCTTTGATAATCTCCACTAGATCTTCAATTTGATGCCAAGTTATGTATATCCACTAGTTGTCTCCATATATATACCAGTTGTCACCATGTACCAGTTAGATATAAACCTCTAGTATACCGGTTGTAGTATAAACAACTTTGAAGTCATACTGGTAGACAATATGAACATATGTGTGTGTATGTGCATCAATGTTCGCCTCTTCTGAAGAGCTACTGTCAGAGATCTCCAATAATTGTTTGGTCAACTCCTTCCTTTTAGCTATTGATGTCTTATACTTTCCTCTTAGGGTTTCTAGCTCATCCTTGGTTTAACAGGTTCTCTAGCCATCTCTATATAGCACATTCCTTCACCCATATTTGCCTTAGGATTAGAGATCCTTTCCAAGTGGTTAAGCCTTAAGGAAGTTTGGTTCTAATACAAATTGATGAACTTATAAGGCACTGAGAGGGGGGATGAATCAGTGATAGTAAAAGCAATGCAAAACTGAATATAAATTTCATTAACTTAAAACTCAATAGGCATGCATGAAATAACACCAAGTATGCAATCACCACATAAAGCATAAACCACATGACACAATAGTTTATACGTGGAAAACCCAAATGGGAAAAACCATGGTAGGAGTTAGTACCCACAAAATCCACTATCTGTAGTATAGAGATATGACCGATTAAGGTCTACAACACTTGGTTAAGGGCACACCCTATTAGAAGTGTCTAAGCTCGGTTAAGACCTTTATAAAAAGGCCTGTGAGGACTAGCCTTGTTAGGAGCTACCCAAGTAACTGGGATTTGCAAACACAAGTTAATGTGTCACCTGGTTAGAGGATTTAATTATCATAACTATTAGGATCTAATTGCACCCTATTAGGAGTGACCTTGTAAGAGGATTTTCTTGCTGTAACTATTAGGGAGACAACATGTACAAATAATCTCAGTATAACACCTTTTATGTCTGATAAGATCCACTTCATAACATTACAACATCACAAAGACTTCATCTCTCAACTCCTTTGATCTTCACACTCAGAAATACAAAATTCACTCATCACATATCACACTATCAAGCTCATGTATATATCCTTTCATACCTCATCACACAATTAAAAATAATCATAAGTGTAGATAGGAATTTGGAAATCATCAAAGCAATAGAAAATTGGACGAGCTCAATCACGAAAACTCAATTGCAATGACAAATCCTAATTACATTCAATAGAGATGCATAAAAAAACAAGACATTCAATTCAAATGCAAACCATCACAAATGTGAATATCTCCTCCAGAAATCTCCATTGTCCTTCTTTCTCCTTCAAATAGCTTTGTTTTGTGGATCTCACCTTCAAGTGCATAAGTATAATATGAAAGTAAGATTGACAAGACGAGACGACAACATAAGGGTACTAGAAGCGTGATTGATTCGACCTTTTGATTGAAGAAATTCATCCAATTTATAGACAAATTGGAGAAAAGACAAGATTAGCATGAATTTGATTCGAATGGAAATTTCAAATCAAGAATGACAAATATGACAAATTATGACAAATTAACACTTTCTATGCGAAATTGATTGATTGACAATTATGACAAATTGCTATGTCAAAATTGATTGATTGATAATTATGACAAATTATGACAAATTTGCTATGTCATTCCCATGAAATTAGGAGAAATATTAGAGAAAATAGAAAATTAGATGAATTAGAAATTAGGAAATTAGAAAATTGATAAAAATTAGAAAATTAGGAAATAGGAGAAATTAGTAAATTGGAAAATTAGGTAAATTAATTAATAATTTTTCATTCATTAATTAATTCACAAAGAGGGAGGAATTAGTTAGCCAATTAAATAAACATTTAATTGTGACAAGAAGGCTTAGGATAAATAAACTATTTAACCTAGAGGGAGAAATGACAAACAAGGTTAAATGAATAAATCATGAAACCCTAGAAAATGAATTAGAAATGCAAGGACGACAATTAGGTTTTGACAAAAGATAATTGATATTGATTCGATTTGATCATGATTCTGATTAACAAAGGACCAATGCTGATAAATGATTTGATTGATAAATGCGCCAATTGACGAGGAACAATGACAAATTGATCCAAATTGACATGATTGAGAAAGACGACGATCGATGATAAATCGATCGCCAAAATTGACAAGATTGACAAGATCAACGATCGATGACAAATCGATCGCAAAATGACGAGATTAAAAATGACCACGATCGATGACAAAATAGTTTGCAAAATGACAAGATTGAAAATGACCACGATCGATGACAAATCGATTGCAAGATGACAAGATTGAAAATGACAACGATCGATGACAAATCGATCGCAAGATGATAAGATTGAAAATGACCACGATTGATGACAAATCGATCGCAAGATGACAAGATTGAAAATGACAACGATCGATGAAAAATCGATCGCAAGATGATAAGAGGACAAAACCCTAATTCTATCATTGATTAGGATTGATGATGTCAAAATATGCACATTGATGCGACAGGATAAGATCGACCAAAATCATAACTGAAGATTGATTTCGATAAGACCAAATTTGAAAGCGAGACAACTGAAGAATGCAGAAGAAGGACTCGATGCTCGCAAATGATAAAGACCAAGTGCAAATCATAGGATAAATGTTAATGTGACACAAAAACCCTAAAATAAGGCAATGCGTCAATGTTAAAGTATGACTCCGCAAGCGTTGACCATTTTTAGACGTCTACAATAAGTTCAGCTAGAACCTTATTACAATTCCCTAGGCTCAATGCATCTAGACAATCTTGCATTCTATGCTTTAGTTATGTCGACCACTGACATAACAAATCTAATTTTGTGTTATTTTACTGATCTAAGTGATTTTCATCATGATCGGTTAAGTCTCCATCAACTAATCTATTCTGTCAAACAAATCTCGTTCACCTGATCGATTCAGCACGTGTGGTCATGAACATATCTCCATTTGATAGTTTTCAATGCTGCTGCAGAACCACATCATCTCAATCTTCATGATTTTCATGTACCGGTTGTCAGAATGTAACATTGTCTGTCATTTACCGGTTGAAGTCCTAATTACCAGTCCTGATAAAAATTGTCTCTACTTTACCGGTTAAGCCTAACTGGTTGAATTGAAGGACTTATATGACTTAAAGAAAATAGTTGCCATCAATGACAACATACAAAATAGTCATCATTCATAAATCTAATCTCTATGCACAACAAACATATACCGGTTGCATCAAGCAAACACACATTACTAGTATAGTACAAATGATCAAATGCCAACACACTGGTATAGAGATCTCAGAGTCGCCACCCACAATTTGTGAGATATTATGAAATAATCTTGTAATATGGACAAATCTTGACATAACTTTCATTGAAAGATGAATTACAATAGATTCTCAAACAACATTTATGAGAATTGACTCAACCGAGAAAGGATCTGGAACATTATAAGCTAATGACTCTTGTGCAGACGTCCCCAATAGAGTCACCAATTTTGTTGGTGGCTCGGATGGGGTAATCTCAGCCAACATGATGATTTGATCTTTTCTAACTAGAGATTATAGGCAACTATCCCTAGCAGTCGCCAAATTTGTTGGTTCCCCAGAATGCACATGGTGGGGTTTAACACTGCCATAGGGACATAAACCAAGTCGGGCCCTCTAATCATGCATGGAGAGGCCAACTCCAGACTATTTTAGAATTACTTGGGGACTTGGACCAACATATGATAAGGATTATGTTAACACTTCTTCACTTCGGGCTCTGCAAAACCTGGGAGGGTGATCCATAATGCTCCTGCAATCTCCGCACCACACTTGTATACGATATTAAAATAAAGCATAAGATATCACTCCTAAAAGGGGCTCAACAAAGAGGGAGAATGCTACAGAGTGGCTAGCCCTTAGTTCTCCTCAACCTACTTTGGAGCATGAGACGACTTTCGACGAGTAGTAACATATACAAAAGTGAAAAGATATTCTGATATCATCAATTCTCAACAAGCTGTTGATGAGTTATGAGTAAAAAACTGTTACTGGAAACAACTACAAGCCACGACTAGTGTCTTATCCATTGGGAAAATGAAATTATTAAACATAAGACAAAAATATAATAGATAATTAATCTAATAGTTGAAGATCTTAAGACAATGTAGTGTCCACCCTTGACTTGACTTGTTCTGATTAGAGTTGACTTTTATTTCATACATGATAGACTTATCTCGACTATTTATGATGATTTGAATGATGATTGTTCATGTGTTTTAGTTACGCATTATGATGATAGACATTATTGTGCATATGCTATTTTGGATGATTTGATCATGCGATTTGATGTATACTATATGCTTACTATGTGATAGATTATCAAAAGATTATATTGATCATGGGTTTGATGTTGATTTTGATTACACTAACCTTATTTCATGATTACATTTGATGAGATGCTTATGAGATGTGTTTGACTAGTGTTTGACTGTCTTCATGATAGAGATGATTCCACATCATTCATTGTGAGCGGGATGTGTCATCGCGACTCTCTATCACTTGCCTGTTATGATATATATATATATATATATATATATATATATATATATATATATATATATATATATATATATGTTGTATTATCATTTTGTGGTTTTAGGACCTTGCAGGTACTAGACATCGACTCCACCTGGCTTCACAAGTCAGCGTGTCTTTAATTTCAATGGCTTATGTGGTTCGGAGATGAAATGAGTTCCCTTCACATACTCTAGGTCTAAGATGTGCACCAAGTGTCGTAGCCTCTTGGCGTAATTCACCACGTTAGTTTGTGAGTTTGATCCTTTCAGTATTGTGAGTATGTTTAGAGATGGTTGATTATTTGATTATGTGATTCTTGATGTGTGATTTTATAATTAATAATGCTTATTTTAATGCATTTAATTTATTGGCCTTGAGCATTTAATTATTTGACATTTTATGGTTATTTATTTTGTATGATTTTAATATTTATTTTGTATTTTAATCTTTATTGAGGTTTGACCATTTATTTGATATTTAATTATTTAATTATTTATCCATTTAATGTTTATTATTTATTATTGATTTATTGTTTAATTGGCATTTATTTATTTATTATTTATTTTTTAACAATGCTTTGATATTTTAATGTTGATTAATATTTATTGGTGGCTTTAAATTTATTTATTGAGCCTTGGTTATTTTATGTTTATTTATTTAGTCGGCTTTTTAGCCTTGGCATCTTGTATTTAATTATTTAATTGGTTTTATCTTAAATGGCCCTTAGATATTTATTAGGGCATGGTCATTATTGTTTGTGCATTAGTAATCGATACTTTATAATATCTTATTCCATTTCTTTTGTTACTTGGTAAATAATATTTTATACAATTTTAGCTATTTATCTCGTTACAAGAGTAAATGAGTTTATTATATTCCCCACCTACCATTAAATTCTATTGGCTTAACTATTTATGAGATTATATTTAATTTAATTTAATTAATTAATTTATTAATTTATGGCTTATGTTTTATTTATATAGTTGACTTTATTTATTAGTGGGAGTGTATGAACACATTTGAATAAAATAATAATATCTTCCCACAAAAAATTTTGTGTTACTACTACTTACCCTCCATTCTCATTGGTTGAATTTGATATGAAAAATATAAAATTAACTTAACATGGGGTTGGTAGAAAATATTATATTTGTAACAAGTTCTAATGAACTGATTGTATTATATTAGAAATGGTTGTAAATTGGTATTTGTAACAAGTTCTATGAATTGATTGTATTTGGTTTTGTATTGCTTTGACATTTGATGTCAAAGGGGGAGAGATATCTATGACAAAACACATTATCTTTTGGGGAGAGATTATTCATTGGGGGAGAGACTTTTACTCTCTTTATTTGTATTTTGAGTTCTGGTTAATGATCTCTATGGGAGATTGTTGGTTTTTGGTTTTTGGCATTTTCTTTGGCACTTCGATGGTTTTTCCATCTTGTGTTGCCATCAATGCAAAAGGGGGAGATTGTTGGTATTATGGATGTGTTGCATTGGTTTTGTCATTGATGTCAACACTTGGAGATCTTTGTTTATGTTCACCGACATGTTCAGTGAATTATGCACAGTCCCCAGTATCTGGTTCACCGACACTGAGGATGATCTGTTATCATTTGGAGATTATTTGGTTATGTTGAAGACATTGTTTGGACACTTGGTTTTGGTGATTTGATTATTGGTACAATCGAGTTTGCATAATTGTTGTTACCGACAAATAGGTCTAGGTTATGGACCGACAAGCATTATCTATTCCAGATTAGCATGACACATTATGGAAATGATTTGTTATTGTTCTAAATGCATTGAGCCAACATCATGCATCACATATTGATTCATTTGTAATTGATTTTATTGTAATATCTTAGTGAGCCAACCTACACATTTGGTCTTAGGTTTTGGTATATATGTAAGATCTCATTTGAGAGATTAGTGTGAGTGTGGAAAAAGGATTGTAATAAGGTATATGCGAATATAAGCAGAGCTATACACGTAGACATCATTTGAAGATTCAAGGAAGGTTTGGAGAAGGCAAATCAGAGCTTAACTGGTACTGAATCCAGCATATGAAGATGCTATTTTGAGCAGTACATTATCATTGGATTTAACCATCCAATTGTAGTCAGTGTGACTACCATTTTGTGATTGAGCAGTGAGCTCTAGGTAGTTGGCATTTTTGCATGTGCAGACCCCATTTGTACACACATACTATCTGTAGTAGTATCATCTGATTGTGGGTAAGGTTTCACATAGTGGTTTTTCCCCCTTACAAGGTTTCCACGTACAAATAACTGTGTTATGTGTTGTGTATGTTATTTGTATTTCTGTATCATGCATTAAACTTTACTGGTACTACTATTAACTGTTAAAATATCTACCGACATTAAAGTTTGGCTTACCGGTATTATGCACTAAGTTTTATTAAGTTATATTTGGTTGAAATTAATAGACAACTGATTCACCCCCCCCTCTCAGTTGCCTCAGGGTCCTAACAAACTATGGTTTGGTAATAGTCCTACTCTTAAATACTTCAGAATATTTGTAAGCAAATGTTACATTAGGAGAGATGAGTATATTGGTAAATTTGATCCTAGAAGTGATGAAGGAATATTTCTTGGTTATTCATCTAAGAGCAAAGCATATAGATTTTTTAATAAAAGATTGTAGAAAATCATTGAGAATGCAAATGTGAAAATAGATGAACAATTTAGAGGAAATTTAAGGTCTATGGATTCTGAACCGCCAGTTGAGATGATCATAAATGAACCTATACAGAGTGCACCAGTACATAATGTGGATCTAGTCACACCGACATCATCAGAGAATTCCACAATGAGTAAAGAACAACAACAAGTGAACACACCCAGGTATGTAAGATTGAATCACTTGGAAATTCAGATAATTGGGAATAAGTATCAAGGTGTTATGACAAGAGGAAGACTGACAAATGAAGAGGTATGTTTAATTTCTCAAATTGAATTAGCATCTATTATTGAGGTATATGAAGACAAACATTAGATTAAAGCTATGGAAGATGAATTAGAACAAATTGAAAAGAACAATACATGGACATTGGTTCCCCGGTCTAAAGACAAAAATGTAATTGGAACTAAATGGGTATTTATAAATAAACTTAATTAAGATGGTGAGGTAATCAGAAATAAAGCAAGATTAGTGTGTAAATGATATTCACAGAAAGAGGGAATTGATTACAATGAAACCTTTGCACCGATATCTAGAATTGAGGTAGTCAGGTTATTTCTTGCATTTGCAGCTCACAAGAACTATAAAGTATATCAAATGGATGTAAAATGTGCATTTATAAATGGCAATCTTGAAGAGGAAGTTTACATTGAACAACCTGATGGATTTTCATTGAAAAATGATAAAGATATGGTTTGCAGATTAAGGAAAGCTTTGTATGGATTGAAGCAAGCTCGTAGAGCTTGGTATGCTAGATGGGACAAATATCTTTTGAAGCTTGGTTATATTAAAGGTAATGCTGACAACAACTTATATTTCAAAGTGACTAATGAAGACATCTTGGTTATTGAATTTTTTGTTGATGATATCATTTTTGGAGGAGAAGATGGATTGTATAAAGACTTTGCTAATAAGATGAAGGAAGAATTTGAAATGTCTATGATTGGGGAGGTAAAATTCTTTTTAGGTTTGCAGATTTCACAAACTGATAAATGTATATTTATATGTCAAAAAAAGTACTTGAAGGAACTATTGAAGAAATTTGGTATTGAAAACTCTAAACCGATAAGTACTCCTATGACTACAACTGATAAATTGACATTGAAGGATGATTCAACTCCTGTTAATCCGACAAGATATAAATCTATGATTGGAGGTTTACTGTATTTGACACAAACAAGACCTGATATAATGAATGCAATATGTATTGTTTCAAGATTTCAGAGTAATCCTAGAGAAAATCATGAATCAACAGTGAAAAGGATTTTTTCGGTATCTACAAGGCACAACAAATCTTAGTTTATGGTATCCTAAAGATGAAAATTTTGATTTATGTGCATACACCGATGCAAATTGGGTAGGAGATGTAGATGACAGAAAGAGAACCACCAACGTGGCATTCTTTCTAGGTAGGAGATTGATTTCATGGTTGAGCAAGAAACAAAGTTGTACATCATTATCAACAATAGAATCAGAATATGTTGCAGCAACAACTAATTGTACTAAGGTATTATGGACTAAGCAAATGTTGAAGGACATAAAGGTAAAATGCAAAGAACCTATAATCATTTATTTTGATAATTCAAAAGCAATTGATATATCAAAGATTCCGGTATTTCACTCTAAAACCAAACATGCTTCTATCAAATATAATTTTCTGAAAGAGAATGTTGAAGCAAAAGAAGTAAGATTGGTCTATGTGAATACTAAAGAGCAGATTGTAGATATCTTTACTAAGCCTTTGCCTAAAGAAACTTTTGAATATCTCAGAGAGTAGCTTGGGGCAATACCCTCACCAGTAGAGACTTAGACAGTTGATGATTGGCATCAAACCGACAGAATTAACAAAGAAATCTTTTTTTGGCTTTGATGGAGGAGAGCTACTTCTCATGGGGAGTAGTTGGTTAAAACAATTGGTTATATTAATTGGTTTATGATTTGGTTGTATGTTCTGGTATTTTTATTGTTTTGGAATTTGATGTCAAAGGAGGAGAGATATCTATGGAAAAAACATTATCCTTTGGGGAGAGATTATTCATTGGGGGAGAGATATATACTCTCTGCATTTGTATTTTGATTTTTGGTTTTGATCTATTTTGGAGATTGTTGGTTTTTGGTTTTTGGCATATTGTTTTGGCACTTAGATATTTTTCCATCTTGTGTTGCCATCAATGCCAAAGGGGGATATTGTTGGTATTATGGATGTGTTGCATTTGTTTTGTCATTGATGTCAACACTTATCCTTCTGGAGATCTTTGGCTATGTTGAATCGACACATTATGTTCACCGACAAGTTTAGTGACTTATGCACAGTCATCGGTATATTACTCACCGACAGGTTATATTGTACACCGACATTGAGGATGACTTGTTATCATTTGGAGATCACTTGGTTATGTCAAAGACATGGTTTGGACACTTGGTTTTGGTATTTTGGTTATTGGTCTAATCTGGTTGACATATTTGCTATTACTGGCAAAATGGTCTAGGTTATGGATCGACATGCATTATCTATTCCAGATCAGCACGACACGTTATGGAGATTATTTAATTAATTGGATATTGTTGTAAATGTATTGAGCCAACATGATGCATCGAATATTGACTTCTTTGTAATTGATTTTATTGTAATATTCTTAGTGAGCCGACCTACACATTTGGTCTTAGGTTTTGGTATATATGTAAGGTCTCATTTTTGAGATGTAAAATAGAAGGTGTGGAAGCAGGATCATATGAGAAGACCATAGAGAAGGTTTAAGGAAGGTTTGAAGGTGATTATGAGAGCTTAACCGGTATTGAATCTAACATTGGAGATGCTACTTTGAGCAGTACATTGTCATTGGATTTAACCATCCAATTGTAGTCAGTGTGACTCCTATTTTGTGATTGAGCAGTGAGCTCTAGGCAGTTGGCCTTTCTGCATGTGCAAACCCCATTTGTATATATATACTATCTGTAGTAGTATCATCTGATTGTGGGTAAGGTTTCCCACCATGGTTTTTCCCCTTACAGGGTTTCCACGTACAAATCTCTGTGTTATGTGTTGTGGATGATTGTTTCTCTTTCTATTCTATGCATTAAGTTTCACCGGTATTAATATTAACCGCTAATCTGTCAACCGACATTAAGTTTGGTTTACTGGTATTAAGTATCAAGTTTGATTAAGTTATATTTGGGCTAAAATTAATTGACAACTGATTCACCCCCTCTCTCATTTGCCTCTAGGTCCTAACATATTGATGATTTTTCAGATTGTGCAATTGATGGATTTGATGAATCTTTTATGGTTTTTCTTTTATATGATCTTTTGATGGAGTTATGCCTCTACCATTTTGAGAAGCCATGGTAGATAGAGTTATTTATTGTGCTCAGTCCAACAAGTAGACATGCCTTGTTGTAGAAATTTATTATCTTATTGATGCATTTTATGCTATGAGACTCTTGCTGTTTAATTGGTTTTATGACCTTTGGATGACCATGTATATGAATGGGTGTATGATGATTATGATTTCAGATTTAATTGATATTATGAGCCTCTTATTGCATTTTTTGTTTGGGCCATGTTAGGGGGGAGTGGACTTCCATGTGATGACTGGGGTAATCAGAGATAGGTTTGCATAAGGTTCCTAGTAAGGATGTATGAATTGCATAAGGTTCCTAGTAAGGATGCATGAAGTCTAGACCGCCAGGGCACATCGAAAGTTTATCATGTTTTGTAATTAAGTGATAACCTAATAATTAATGGGTTGGGTAGTTAGATTCACTAATAAAGATAATAAGCTATGTGAGCCTCATGACTTGATCCTAGGGAGGATGTTTTAGGATAAGCATGAGAAGGCCATTGCTATGGTAAGTCAATCTCCCTTGTTCTCTCATAGGTTGAGATGGATCCACATGCCCATAAGGCTAGTGCCTTATGTTGTTACATATATTACATTTGTTATGTTAGACGATGGCATGTGATGACACTCCACTCCTACAGGTGTCCCCTTGTGGTTTATTATTATCTCTTTTGAGTTTGCATTTATGCCTTGTTTATTCATGTGCCTCTGGAAGTTTAGTCTTGTATGATGTGATTGGCCCATGCGTGCGAGTCCATGTGTGGTTAGTCTCTTTGATTATATGTGCCAACCTAGGTTTAGAGTGTGTGTTGGGACCTTGTGTCATCTCATAGCACGGGGGGTGGTTCCGTTGGTTCCACATGGTCGGGTGGTTGGTGCTTTAGCCATTGGAATATTCTCTTGGATTCTTCATGCGTGGATGTGGATTATCCTTCTTTATGGAATATAGGTGTACCTTGTAGTAGATTTATGTAATAAAAATGATGAAATGCTGTAAAGCGGAAAATCGCGATCAAACCCTAGTTGCTCTCCCCTCTTCCAACTCCAAAGAGAGAGAAGGGAGATTCACTAGGGTTGATGGTTTTCACTTAGGGGAGAGACTTTACATTCAAAAGAGGGGTTGAAACCCACAAGATCCAATCCCACACAATGCAAAATTGGATGCTAAATGTGTTTCAAGGGTTAAGAAAGCAAGGCTACCCTCTTTTGTAAAGAATGTTGATAGAAGAATTAAGCTAGGAATGCATAGAAAGTGACAAAGATTCGCTTATAAACTAAGATAGGGATATAGGATGAAGTTGCGGACCTGGAATTAGCAGTAAAATGTTGATACGGCGCTGTCCTGCAAATTTGAGCAAAAGTTGTCAGGACGATGGCGCCCGGCGCCACGGTCCTCCGAAAAATCCGCGAAACGAAGGGGGATCTGTTCATCTCTGCACAAGGATTCTAGATCTTCAATTTCAACAGCGTACCTGCAACCTTGTTGTAAGGATGTTTGTATCCTTATGTGCGAAGGTATAGATGTTGTTGTTCGTTGTATTGTTGTATGTTGTATGTAGCATGTAGTATGTGATCTCCTCTTCAATGGTTGAATCCTTGTCTTGAATGCAACACTTAGCCTTGAATGGAGACTTAAAACGATCAATTGCTTGAAAGAATGCTTGAATGCTTGAATGCTTGAGTATAGTTTCCACGCTTTTTCCATCATATCGAATGAAAGAGGAAAATGTAGTTTATATACTTGTCAATTAGGGTTAATAGACTGATTTTCCCGACCTTAGGCCGACTAGGAAAGTTTATTTTCCAATTTGCAAACAAAAAGACCTGAGACCCCAAAAGAGACCGGGCCCAAAATAGGACCCAGGGACTAGGGCACTAGGCGCCCTGGTCCTGAAGGACCAGGGCCTGGGCGCTCTGGTCCCACCTCCCGGGACAGCAGGGTGCAAAGGAGGTTTAGGCCAGGGTGCAAGAAAATGCAGTTTTTGGTGTCATAATCAGGTTTCGGGGTCTCCATTCAGGTTCAGTGTTGCGTCACCATCATGAAGACCGAAATGCAGTCGAAATTGCAAGTGTCACAATTTTAGGATGCTACATTTAGCCCCCACTTTAGCGGGAGTATAAGCGCACGTTCATACTTCCGGTAAAGTACAAGGAAACAACATTGAAAAACTTTCACCACGTCAAGGAGGCAAGATACACCAAGCCCCCAGTGGACTAAGGATCTTACGACTTCGATTGACAAAGTAAAAGGGAAGATCACGAGGGAGAACCATGACTGTCAGTAGCAAGGTTCCCTCACTATGAGTCATGCAAGAAAGATATCAAAAATTTTCAAGGCAAGGCTAAATTTGCCAAGAAATTTTCAAGTATCTTGAAAAGATATGAACGGGATGTATGCCCCCCTACGTTAAAGCGATCGCACACGCCTCACCAGGGGTGATTGCTTTAAGGTAGTGATACATATAAGAAATGAGAAGGAGCACGTTATCACAAGGATTTAGCCCCCAAGTGTGAGATAAGCCCAAGGATAATAGACACAAAACACAAAGCACAAGGTGACTTCGCTTTCCTCGGGGTCAGTATGCTGTATGATTATTCATGTATATCATATGTATGTATGCATAATTGTTCTTCATTCCCCAATCAAGGAAGGTCACCTAGAAGAAGGGAACACATGTGTCTTTTGAGTCAACATGAGAGAGATCGAGAGATCTCAATGCTTTGCATCGTCCTCAAGTAGACAACACTAAGGACAACAAATAGAAGAATGAGAATAACACATAGAAGAAGTAACAAAAGAGAGGGGGAGAGAATCTGCTATGCTAATGAAACTAGTCGAGCACGTCATCTACCCCCCGATCTTGCTGATCAATGTTTCGGGAAGGTAGGGAACATGCTAGAGGAGGAACATCCAACACAGCAGATGGAGCTATCACAAGATCCAAACAAGGGCTATGTTCATATCCCAAGCCGCGGTGTTCTTGTCTAGGAGCTAGGATAAGTGCTTTAGAAAATTCATTAGATAGATGGTTATCAATGTCAACAAGTTCATATTCACTATCAGAATGAACAGGAGTAACATTTGCATCATGAATAACATTTTCATCTATATCATCATCAAGATTTATAAAAATAGGATCTTTAACTCGCACAGGATCAAGACCATCATGCATCTTATATTTACGAGATTTCGGCTCAATTTCCGGCTGAGGAGAAAATGGAATAATGCTTGTTGAAGGTGTTTTTGGGGATTGCAAAGTTTGAGCTCTAAGACGACGCTTTCGCCGGTGTTCACGTGCAGAACGATTTCGTCTAGTCTTAGTAGGAAGTGGAGAAGATTGAGGAGGAGGAATGTTCTCATCCTTATCACTTGGGTGTTTAGGTTGTGGTCTCTTAGGTTGAATAATAGGAGAAGAGGAAGGTCTCTTCTCTCCATAAGAGGAAGGAGGAGGAACTGCTCCATATAAAGGAGGAACTTTTGGTTTAGGAAGGAGACCAAGTCCATCATGACGAGGAGGTATAGGTCTACTCTTAGAAGGTTTATTAGGTATAGGCATAGTCACATCCATGGGGACGGGTTGGGAATCGTCTTGAGGAAAGATATTAGTTTTATCTTTCAAAGGAAAAACTTCCTTCTCAAGAATGATAGGAATGTCAAGTTTGGGTGTTCTAGGTTCACTTAGAGAAAGGATCATATCCTTTTTCCACTTTTGATAAGATTTGAACAGATGATCACTTCGCGGTGGAAGAGATTGGAATTGTTTAGGCCAAAAGTAATCAATAGGAATGCTAGAAGTTCTTTCAGCTAGTTTAAAGAGACTATGATTGACAGTAACAACTTCACCATTATGGGGAAATTTCAAACACTTGTGAATAGGAGAAGCAATAGCTTTCATGGAAGATAGCCAAGGATAGCCAAGCTTCACACAAAATTGTTCGGAAGATGGAATAACGACAAAGTTCACATCAAGGGATTTGTTATGGACCTCAATAGGTAATGTAATAGAACCAATTGCAGGAGAAGAAAATGCATCAAATAATTTCACAATCACATCTGTTTTGTCATAGATCACTTGATTCAATTGCAAAGTAAAAAGGAATTCTTCAGTAATAACATTAACCATGCACGAAGGATCAATAAGCACTCCACAGCAAGGTGTATTCTTGACTTTTGCAACTATGTATAAAGGACCATCAGGTGCCCTAATGGTTTCACTAGAATCAAATGTGATGGAAGGTTCTTTAGGGATTTTCTACTGCTCAACAAAGTTAATCACATTCGGAGTCATGGACACAAGATTATCAGGTGAGACAGAGGAATCAGTAGTATCAATCACATTAGAGGTATGAGAAGGTAATGGATCAGTGAAAATCTGAAGATTTTGGTTAGGAGGAGCTACAGATGTGTTGCCTCTATCATTCACTCCAGAAATAAAAATAGTATTATTATCAATCAAATCTTGAATTTTCCCCTTTAAAGCAAAACATTTTTCAGTATCATGCCCAGGCTGACGATGAAATTGACAAAAAGATTTGTTATCAAAATAAGGTGACGTAATCTTTGCAGGATCAATTTGCCTTATAGGAGGAAGAGTAAGCACATTTTGTTCCAATAACTTATTCATAATACTATGCAATGATTCATTCAAAGGAGTAAACTTTCTTTCTCTCTTGAAAAACTTAGAAATAGGAGACACACCTGATGCTGCATTCACATTGTTGTTGATGATGTGTTCATTGAATTTAATGGACTCTCTATTCGGTTTAAACTTCCCAAATGGTTGTTGACTACTATCACCCTTATCACTCGGAGCCATAGGATGTGATTGTTCCATTTGACTCATAATCAGTTGATAATTGTGAAGAGTTGCACACAACTGTTGGAAAGAAGTAAACTTAGAAAACAGGAGTTTTTCTCTAATGTCTTTTTGTAAATTAGAAATAAAGGTTCTTTGAATATCATTGTCAGGCACTGGAAAGGAAATTTGAGCATACAAATGCTTATATCTACCAATGAAATCAGTCACTTTTTCTTTAACACCTTGTTCGCAATGCATTAAATCAATCAAAGTAACTTTAGGACTTATATTGTTTTGAAATTGTTGAATGAAAGCATTTGCAAGTTGTTCGAAAGAAGTAATAGAATAGGAAGGCAATGAGCAATACCATTGTAGGGCTTTGTCTCTTAATGTTCTAGTAAACAGTTTTGCAAGCAACCTTTGGTCATAAGCAAAATCAGTACATATTGTTTGAAAGGTCTTAACATGTGTTAGAGGATCACCCTTACCATTATAAAGCTCCAAATGCAGAATTTCAACATGTTTAGGGGGGATAGCTTGAACAATATCAAGAGAAAGTGGGCTCGCAACATCAAATGTGGGAACACTAAACTTAGATTGATTCATAGAGGCAATTTGTTGCTGTAAAGAGGAGACAGTTTGTGCAAGATTGTTAATGGTCGCTTCAGTCGAAGAGTTCATATTAGACGTGTTAGATTGTGATGGAGGTGTTATGTTATTGAAAGAAGGTAGAGAGTAAGGTGGTGGGACACTATGATAGTTAGTCATAGGAGATGATTGGATAGGAGGAACACTACAAGGAGGAATGGAATGGTTAAATGAATTGCCCCCTTGCGTCATGTTCATTTGTGGAGATATAATAGGAACACTTACTGAAGGAATGAATGAAGAAGTTGGATTGAATGAAGGAAGAGGGTTGATTGAAGAAGAGGGATTGCCCCCATGACTAGTGATCATAGGAGGAATGTCTTGTGTTGAAGTAGTCATTATGTTTGATGTAAAAGTAGGTATATTAGCAAGAGGAGTCGTCAAAGGAATAGAATGATTGTCTTGAGTAGGAGGTTGTGTATAACCTAAGGTTTCGACACAACTTTTCATAGGCATCACATTTGAATCCACAATGTGTGCAATACCACGCAAAATATCAATTCCATTCTTATCACTTTGAAGCATACGTTTTAGACCCTCAATTAAAGGAAGAGCTTGACTATCAGGGTATTCTTGAGACATCCATTATCAAAAATCGTCAAATTGGTTATCCAATTTTGAAAGTTGTTCTACAGAAACCTCATGGAGAGCTTCTTCATCATTAAGAGGATTAGAGGAATTACCCATGTCCTCGTTAAAAAGGCCATTCAAATTAGGTTCCATCTCCTCAGTAATTAAACCTTGGAAGGACTTAATTCTAAGGCTTCGTCTAACGGGAATAGTGTAAGTAGGGCTTATTGTTGTAAAACTCATGCACTAAAGAAAGAGAGAAGATTTTGAATTTTAAAGGTAGCAAATTTCAGTAAAACTAGCCAATCTTCCAGATTTAAGCTGTTAAATACAATCAGGACAATCTCCCAAAATTTCAGAAAAAATGTCTAGGACCGTGGCGCTTGGGGTGCACACGGTCCTCGCAACTTTTTTCGAAATTTGCAGGGATGAAAGTTATGATGATTTTACAGCTAACCTGAAAAAATTGAGTGATTTTATGATCTGTAGATAGGCCAAATTAAAGTTGCAATCTCAAAATTGAACCCTACCAAGATTGTCGAAAAATGCAAAATTTGAATTTTGAAAAAGAGAGGGAAACTGAAATTTTGAATTTTATGATTTTAGAGGGAATACCAAAAGCAATGTAAGTTTCGAAATTTGAAAGTTGACTCAATTTCACGCAAAATTCAATTTTGAAAGCGGAAATCAAAGTTGTTGTAATTAAGCACTTAATTTCAAAAGTCACAAATTGCAAAAATTTGAATAAATCACTGAAATTTCGAATGAATGATAACACACTTTTCAGATTTAGGACTGTAAGAAACACAATTTTGACACAAATTTCAATTTCAACAATTTTTGAATGTTTAGAGGCCTTAATCCAAGCAATCACAAGACCAACTTTGACTGTAATTTTGAAAGTGTTGTAATTGATAAAATCAGCCAAAATTCTGGATTTTAGCAGAAAAATACAGTAAGATCTAGCTCCCGAAATTTCAGAAAAAATGTCGGGGACGATGGCGCTCGGGGTGCACACGGTCCTTGCAACTTTTTTCCAAATTTTCAGGGATGAAAGATATTGTGATTTTATTGCGGAATCCAAAGTTACAGCTGATTTGGAGATGTTTTGATCAGTGAAATTGTCAGACAAAGGTTGAATCAAGAGGGTTTCAAAAATTAGGGTTTTGACACTTAACCACTTAATTTTCAAAATTAAAGCACAAATATGAATTGATAATTTGTAATAGAAGGGCAGATCTGAAACAAGCATTAATAATTAAGCATTTCACAAGTTTAATTACTTAAAAAGAAAACTTAGGGTTTTTATGCAATTAACCTCTAAAATTTTGCAAAAGATCAAACATGGAAATGTAATCAAGGAATCCAATTTTCAGATCTAACTATGAATAATCAGAAAGGATGTTCACGTTGGGTTCACCAAAATGTAAAGCAGAAAATCGCGATCGAACCCTAGTTGCTCTCCCCTCTTCCAACTCCAAAGAGAGAGAAGGGAGATTCACTAGGGTTGATGGTTTTCACTTAGGGGAGAGACTTTACATTCAAAAGAGGGGTTGAAACCCACAAGATCCAATCCCACACAATGCAAAATTGGATGCTAAATGTGTTTCAAGGGTTAAGAAAGCAAGGCTACCCTCTTTTGTAAAGAATGTTGATAGAAGAATTAAGCTAGGAATGCATAGAAAGTGACAAAGATTCGCTTATAAACTGAGATAGGGATATAGGATGAAGCTGCGGACCTGGAATTAGCAGTAAAATGTTGATACGGCGCTATCCTGCAAATTTGAGCAAAAGTTGTTAGGATGATGGCGCCCGACGCCACGGTCCTCCGAAAAAGCCGCGAAACGAAGGGGGATCTGTTCGTCTCTGCACAAGGATTCCAGATCTTCAATTTCAGCCGCGTACCTGCAACCTTGTTGTAAGGATGTTTGTATCCTTATGTGCGAAGGTATAGATGTTGTTGTTCGTTGTATTGTTGTATGTTGTATGTAGCATGTATTATGTGATCTCCTCTTCAATGGTTGAATCCTTGTCTTGAATGCAACACTTAGCCTTGAATGGAGACTTAGAATGATCAATTGCTTGAAAGAATGCTTGAATGCTTGAATGCTTGAGTATAGTTTCCATGATTTTTCCATCATATCGAATGAAAGAGGAAAATGTAGTTTATATACTTGTCAATTAGGGTTAATAGACTGATTTTCCCGACCTTAGGCCGACCAGGAAAGTTTATTTTCCAATTTGCAAACAAAAAGACCCGAGACCCCAAAAGAGACCGGGCCCAAAATAGGACCCAGGGACCAGGGTGCTGGGCACCATGGTCCTGGGGACCAGGGCGCTGGGCGCCCTGGTCCTGAAGGACCAGGGCACTGGGCGCTCTGGTCCCACTTCCCGAGACAGCAAGGTGCAAAGGAGGTTCAGGCCAGGGTGCAAGAAAATGCAGTTTTTGGTGTCATAATCAGGTTTCGGGGTCTCCATTCAGGTTCAGTGTTGCATCGCCATCGTGAAGACCTAAATGCAGTCGAAATTGCAAGTGTCGCAATTTTAGGACGCTACAAATGCATGTATGTAGTATCTTGTATGTGGTGGATAAAATCATGAATGGTAGTTAGGATATTTTATGATTTGTAAATGTGGAAATGAGATGTTCTTGTTAAATGAAGGGAATGATTTCATGTACCTGAATTTGGCAGTGGTGTTACAATTGAAATAGATGTGATTGATAATATGATATTTTTTATTGGTTAGAAAGGAATTTTATGGTTATTCATTAGATTGTGATTTAATATGTGAAAAAACCCTGAGAAAAGGAATAATCTTAAATGTCAATATTGAGGATGTTAGATAATATGGATAAGGTTTAGATAATGATGTCTCCACGTGTAAACTTGGAAATTAAGAAAAGTATGCAGAGAATGAAAAATATTATGGAAGGAAAATATTAGGATTCTTGTGTTATGCATTAGGGTTTATTATCAAATGAAATGATCATGTTAGGAAAGTGTTCGTATATGTAGTTGGATTAGAAAAAGGAAACTCTTGCTAATGGATTCATGGATTTTCTTTTGGTGCTATGTGTAAGCTATGATGTAATGAAGGAATTATAAATGTGAATAGATCATGTTGCTAATAGGTAAATCATGCTAGATAGATAGTAAGTAACCTGTATATGATGTATGCCATGTACTTATATTAGAAGTAATGGATTTATATAGTTTTATGTTTGTAAGTTAGTAAATGAACTTAATGATTGAAGGAATAGTGTGATGTTTTGCTTACTCTGATTAAGTAAAAAAGTAAGGGAATTTAGTTTATCATGATGGATAGATAATTTGGTAGGTTTTATATCTCATGGTGAGGAAATGAATACGATGCATTAGATTAAGATCGAATATGTTTATCATGTGAGTAGGATGTCATCATGGTGGTAAAATAAGTAATGACGTTGAAGTAACTTAGAGTGAGATTAATGATGTTATGTTATTTCCGCTTATGTAATTAATGTAATGATGTGTGTTCATAATGGTTATTGGTTAATGAATGTAATTAGATGGAGGTGTTACGTGACACATTAGTTGTTAATAGATGTTAATAAAAAAAAATTAATCTCCATTATTATGTTAGTAGTTTTAATTTCTCTAGGGTATTTTGGCAGGCATTATAGACAACACTTCCTTACAATGTATCTCATCTATCTATTCCAACCCAAAATACTTATCAGAATCCATATATAAGCCCCATCAGTCTGGAGATCCTATCTAAGCAATTTAACTAACCCCTTAGATTAGAGCATAAGATAGAAAATACATACATCACAACAATGCAACAAATGAGAAAAAACCTTGATCTCACTCATTCAAAACATAATAGAGTTACGCACTGGAGAAAATGAATTTAAACTATGCTTGCATTCATTTAATAAGCTATTTTCTATTACATATGATCTTACATATAACTCCTTCAAGAACATACAATAAAATAAGACACAAGACCCATTTTATTTGCTCTGCAAATTCCTATTACAACCTACTCATTTCACTTAGACCTACTATATATGACCAAGGATTTGGAACCAAAAGTTGTGACCAAAATTCTCGACCTCTGTCTCATGGCCCTGAATTCCCTTTTATAGAAACAAGGGAGCAAACAAGCTTCAAGCAAGAGGAGACACCTATCACAAGCTCATAATACCACTTGCAACTTTGTTATAGAAATATTCCTCACAGTCTCCCAAAATACTGTCCATGTTGGCGTTCATGATGAAGTAGAACCAAAATTCCTAATTGCATTTTGGTAGAAAGAAAACTTCTTGAGCCATGCCACTATCACCCCTAATGCTTCTAGATGGACCGTGAGATGTGCCTTGATGCTCTACAGAGTATTTCCCTTCCTGAAAAGGGTTTATATCCCAACAAGAAGTAAAATCGCCCCTCAACTAAAAGAGGAGTTCAAGCCTTTATGCCCAGGATCAGAGAAACTGGAAACAGGAGCTTGCAGAGGAACATAATAGGAAAAGAAGGGGTTGGCATGTCATTACTGAAATGACTAGCTTCCAGCTCCTCCCCAAGCTTGTTCCGCTCTTGTTCCTCCGTGAGGTCCTTCCTAGAACCCTTTGCCAACGAGTGACAAAGGAGAGGCAGAGGATGTGTTATTCAGGGCTTGTTCTGATAAGAAATGGATTTCAAGCCTCCATTGACTATCCTCTCCACTTTCAAGACTCCATTGACTATAAGAATATTCACTCACAAGAGAATTCTATCCGCTAGCACAGAGCTCAATGTAACTCCTAGCAAGATACTGCTAAAAAATCATTTTTACCATTTCAAAACCTTTTGAGAAGATAATGAATTTTATGTTATTTCTACCAATTGAAGACACCACCCAACTGTATTTATAATGAAAATACCTTTCTTGGCGGTGTTCATGTATGGGAAAAATCATCATTCCAATGCTTGTCCAACAAATGGATTCAAAAAATCATATCCATCAAATCAAAAACACCGTCAGATTCAAAATGCCAATTCATTGCCCTCTGACCAAATTCAAATTATGGGAACGATTTTGTTCTTGATTACTTGATTTTTTGACTGTAAAATTTCTATTTCAGAATCCCCTTTTTTGGGATATTGAGTCCTTATCTTTTGAAAATTTATCAACAATAGTTTCTTGATTTTCTACCTAACTGTGAGATTCTTTGACAGTACGCGTCCTATGATCTTATTCATAGTTTCTTGATCACTTCGCTTCCAGCTCATAAATCATCCTTATCCTCTTATCCCTCTAAAAACCTCAACTCCTCTTCATGGTGGAAATGAAAACTTGTTGATATTGCCACCTTTGGTACTACCAACTTTGTCCATTATCACGACTAGACCCAATAAAACACATCCTAAATCAGCCTTTTGAGAATTGTTCAACATCCACATGCCTCGATTTGTCTCTGTTTATACCATGTCGACATGCTTATTTCCTTCTGCCTTTTATTTTTCCACATGAATAACAATGAAACAGTCCAAATCACTCTTACTTTGAAATGTGCTCTATTTCTACCACATATTTCTTTGAGCATAGCACATCACACGATCACTATCGGTCATCATGGATATTGATCCTCTATCATGTTGAATGGGCCTGCCAAAATTCTGACAAAGCGTTGTCAAATCATCTCTGAATATAAACTTTGTCAGCTGCCCTACTGTTGGACTTGTTCAGCCTGCCTGGGACACATGGCATCATTTCGTGATACTGCGGTCCTTAACCTCCCTGCATCTTTCATCGTGGGACTATGAGGGCCATCTGATTTGCTCATTCATTACGTGTAGATTACAAAGTCCGCCTAATACTTGCCACTATCCTTCAAGCATCTTTCCTCTTGGGTCATAACATAACCGTCCATTTAAAACATGTGCAAATTCATGGGACCTTTAGTTGCGCGCTACTTAAACATGGAGATATAAGCCAAAACATTAAGGCTAGACTTAGCGACAATAAATACTCACAGAAATATTAAAGGGGGTTCGACCATAATAGAAAATACATAGTCTTTAGGAAAAATAAAAAGGCCGACATAAGAAATAATGCCTAGGACAAGGAATATGACCCCTTCGATGATAGAAGAGACCCTCATGTTTAAGTGAAAAAGGTAATGAAGAAACATAACAAGATTTAGGTTTTAAAATAAAAGGCTTACTCGAGAACATCTAAACCTAAAAACCTTAAACCTTGAGGGTAAAACAGAGAGCAACATTAATTCAAAATGACAAAAACCTTGTCAAGGACACCGAATTTTGCAATAATTTTCAGGACTATCAGTGGCTCTAGTTGGGGATGATCATCACTCAAGATGATACAAGGATCCAGAATCTCAGGTTAAGCAGACCAGATATAGAGTACACAAAAAAGAGAACTACCTGGATAAGGCAACCCAAAGCATAAAAATAAATCTACTCTAATATATACAAGGCCTAATCTACTGCACATGGAAAAGAAATCCTATAACTCCAGTATCTTTTGAGTGCTTCTTATTACTCAACATCTTGTCCAAGGCTTCAGTGTTGCTTTCATATTTGCTCCTCATATTTTATTCATTCTTGCTCTTTTCAAGCTCCTTTCCGAGCCTTACAATTTCTTCTTCTAGATTCTGATGCTCCTTCTCCTTCTTTATCAAATTAGAGGATGTAACTTTGCATATCCTTTTAGCTTCTTTCAGCTGGAGTTTTAGATCATAAATTATTTTCTTGGACTCCTCCATAAATTGCTCTAAACGATCTTGTTCCTTTGCAACAACATACTTACACTTCTTGAATTCCTGTCGTGTTTCTCTAACCTCCTCAAGAGCACTTATGAGCTCACATTCCACGTCCACTTCAACTTCAATGTCTTCATCTTCATTAGCTCCATCAACCGGTTCATCTTGTGCCATGAAGAAATTAATTTCTCTTTCATGCTCACAACAATTATCTTCTGAGGCACTTTCTTCATATGTAGCATCATCTTGAAAAGTATATAAGCTGTTCTACTTCTGGTAGCTTCTTCTTTTTTGTGGGTAGGATTTCTTCTTTTTATCCTTACCCAAAGGTCTACTGGTTCTTTGTTGCTCCTCTCCAAAATTATCACCATAGGGACATTTTAAAGAAAAGTGTCCTATGATAGACACAGTGCACCATTGAGAGGGGGAGGGGGTGAATCAGTGGTTCTCAAATCTTTTCCTCTAGACTTTCTTCTATGGATGACATCAGTTGGCAAATAAAGCATAGGGAAGACTTATCAATTAGTGTTGAAAACCATCTCAAGCATACATACACAAGAAAACATCACATAACACCAGTATATATAAGGAAAACCCTTTGTAGGAAAAACCTTGGTGAGCAATGTTGCTGGAGTCTATTGCTCCAATCCAACCTAACAACAAAACATAGTTAAATAGTTTAGGGCACCAACCCAAGGAGCTACAACCCCTAACTTTAGGGTACCAACCCAAGGAGCTACAACCCTTGACTTTAGGGCACCAACCCAAGGAGTTACAACCCTTGACTTTAGGGCACCGATCCAAGGAGCTACAACTCAGTGTTCACAATGCAGAATTCAAATACATAGGTTATTATCATGTTACAAGTGGAAATTGCAACCTTAACATATATCTTACTCTGTTAGTGAAATACTCTTCTCTTCTATTGACTCACTCTTCTTCCTACTCTACACTTGCTACTTCTACGTTGGATTTGCACCTTACTCTCTGCACATCACTGGTTTTACACTCTTCTGGTGTGGTCGCTACCAGTTCTTCTTTCCAATCGGTTGAAATCTTCAACCAGGTTTACTACCCCTCTCTTGCTCATTGAGAACACGACTGATCTTGTCTCTACTTGCAAAATACTAATACTTTGCAATAACTCAATATTCACACTATTTAGCAACAACAAACAATCTCATTTTCCTTATAGCTTTGATTTCCTGCCAAACACACATTCAAAACTCAGGCGGCTAGGGTTTCTTCCTCCTCTTCGAGACAAACCAAATCCAATTAGATCTTGCAAGATCTGATCCTTCTGACATCTGTATGCATATCTCCACCATAGTCATGTTTTCTTGATCACGCCCTTTAATCCTAGTGATTTTCTCAGCAAATCCTTTGATAAGTCACAAAGATCCGTTGGGCTTTTTCCTTCATCACCTCGACCTTCTCAATCTCTTAGCTGGCTTGTAGTTGTCATCCAGACCTTGAGCCTCAACCCTCTACTGTCCTTCTGCAACACGTCCCATGATTTGAGTGACTTTTCATTAAAGCTGACCAACCTCTACAACAACCCCTTCATTGTACATTCTATCCTTATCCAACCATGGGTTTGCCATGTTGACTCTAGGTCAACGAACTGCTAGCTTGTCTCTACTAGTCAGTCAGGGGACTATCACCGACCACCTTACTTTACTGGTTCCTTACTTCGTTTGGTTTGCCTTAGTATGCTTATTTCCATAGTGGAGAGGCCTTCTACAACTACACTTTTCTTATATAACTAGTAGACTTACATACCGGTTACCACTCTTGATGTCATTCTGTCATCATTCTTCTCAAGGCTCGCTCTTGATTTAGTCAGGTCAGATTCCTCTGCTTACATTGATGCATTGTTTCTTCCAGATCAAGGATGTTCCTTCCTCTACCAGTTTGTTAGAGAGACAATCCACTTTAGATTTCCTCTGACTAGTTCTTCAGGATGACTGTAACTTCTTTAGGTGGGGTCTTGTTGTTCTACAACCTTGCGACATACCAGTTCATTGTTCTCTTCTAGTGTTGAAGTGTTTTAGATAACACTTCACCTCTTCATCACAAGTAACCGCTCCAACACTTCTCCATCTCATCACACAAGTCAGGCACTAGCTTGTGTGTAGATGACCTCTAATGTCACCTTCCTTTCCTTTATCGATGTTTAGTAGCCTTGAAATCATTCGAAGGAAGAAGGAGCATGATATAATTCAAGCGGCTGTGGATAGACTTACCAGTTTGATACCCGGTACAAATCTTCCCAACACTGAATCATCATTAGCAAAACTCAAGCTTCTATGCACAGTAGTGGATGATCAGGTGCAGAGCCTGGAAGAAGCAGTTGAGGCAAATGTCAAGAAAGAGCATCAAAAAGCTTTAACATTGCTCTGGTAAAGAAGTTGAATGAGCTCCAGTCTGAATTGTAGAAAGACCAAAAGGATATAAGGGACGCTTTGGATGAGGGAAATCTGCTACTTAGCAAAATCTTCCAACCCCATCTGCTCTATGATGATGTGCTAGCTCAAAAGCAAAAGCTTCAAACAGACTTACAATCTTACTTGAGCACATTCAAGCCACCCTATGATTCCTTCACAACTTTTGGGCAAACTGTTCACCGGTTTCATATCCAGTCTGCCAAAATGGAGCAAGAGATCAACACACGGTCTAGAGATTTGTAGGAGCTTCAAATGGTTTTACTTCCATGTCTTCAAATTCTTCAGAAGTGTTATATGAACCTGGATGCCTTGACAGTTGCACAGGAGATGAGCACAGTTGATGCAATGGAAGAACAGGTCTCCCCGATGCAAATAGAGAAAGAAGTGGCCACCTCCCTACTTGAGTCCTAGTCTCTATCAATGAAGCAATTCTTGCAAGACTATAAATCTATTTTTGACAACTACTATTCCTTATTGTCATAAACTTTTATTATTTTTATATATCAAATGGAGACAGAGTTGTTTAGCAGTACTTTGTCATTGTTGGCAAAGGGGGAGAAGTATTCTATTTTGGAGAAGTATGGTATTTAAAATTTTTCTCTGATATCTCAATGTTTATGCTCTGTATGCAAAATTGCTAGACATCGTATTGATTAAGGGATAGTGTATATGCTTAGGGGGAGCAATTTTGCTAATGGCATGATTTTGATGTAAAGCATGATTTTGTTGTAAAACACTTAGATGTCAAAATTTTATTTCCTAAGTATTGTGATCAATACCAAAGGGGGAGATTGTTGGCATTTTTGATGTTTATGTTGTGATTGTCATTGATGGACACACACTTGCATTAAGATCCTCTTTATATGTATGAGTTAGAGCACAACCGGTATTTGTTTCAACCGGTATGTTGCAAGTATGTTGTATTATAGTCATTAGAATATTGATGTTTTGCAGAATGTGTTTTTTGGTCTAAAGCATAATGTTGACCTCAAGCGGTACGAGGGATTAAAGTGGCATAACACATTTTGACCAGTCCTCATTTTTGTCAAACTAACAACTAGCTTTTTGTATGAACCGGTAATACTCTATGATGAGTTACCAACCGACATTTTGAGATGAGTTATCAATCCACTGATTGTTTGACGGTGTCGACACACTGGCGGTGCTTCTTGTGTCATGTTACTGAGTATGTCTAGATTCATTGAACCTAGGAAATTGAAATGTAATCCTATTGGACTGACATCAAATCAGATTCCTTTAAAAGGACATCATGTCTAGGGTTTTAGGTTGTTGCTGAAAGGGTTTATGTTGTTGCTAGGGTTTAAGGTGGTTGAGGAGTTGAAAAGAATATGAATGTGTAGAATACTGAAGTAATGCAGGAGTGCATTAAGAACGAGCTATCAAGGATCTAACTAAGCAATCCATGCTATTAGATAGATCAAACACTTGTTGATTACTCACATCTTTGACAAGTTTGTAGCCCTTAACCGAGTATACCCAAAAGCCTTTTGTAAAATCCTCTAACAAGGTGATTCACCTTTGTGAATCTAAAATCCTCTAGCAAGGTAGTCCTTGATCGGACTTATCTCCTAACAGAGATTGTGATTCCTAACAAGATCTGTTCTAGTGAAGAACATTGTAAGACCTTAACTAGTCTGACCTTAACCGGTCTGGTTTCTATTCTGCAGATAGTGACTTGTGAGTTCCATCTCACGGTGGTTTTTCCCATGGTGGTTTCAACGTCAAATATCTTGTGTTATGGTTGTATTGATTTTGTGGGTGAATGCTTTATTTGCATCTTGGTTTGCATGCGTGATAACCGGTCTGTTTGTTAAACTGTTTTATCGGTTTATCTTTAAACTATTTAAGTGTTTAAGTGTAGTGTTTTTTGGTATACTAATTCACCCCCGCTCTTAGTATTCATCATCCAGTAGGAACACTAATCTTTCTGGGGAGACCTTCAACTACTGACATCCATACATTGAACCCTAGAGAGGACAAAAAAACTTCCATTCTGCAACTCCAAATAAAAATGTTTGAGCCATAAAAAACTGGAGCATATGTAGATGCTGAACAAACCACTGTGTCCATAGGCCATAATCTACCCAAGTTGGAGAACACTCTTCTAACTGGGAACCTAGGCTCTAATACCAACTGTTAGACACAGTGCACCATTGAGAGGGAGAGGGGGTGAATAAGTGGTTCTCAAATATTTTCCTCTAGAATTTCTTCTGTGGACATCAGTAGGTAAATCAAGCATAGGGTAGACTTATCAATTAGTGCTAAAAACCATCTCAAGCATACATACACAAGAAAACATCACATAACACCAATATATACGAGCAAAACCCATTGTGGGAAAAACCTCGGTGAGCAATGTTGCTAGAGTCTACTGCTCCAATCCAACCTCATAGAAAAACATGGCTACATAGTTTAGGGCACCAACCTAAGGAGCTACAACCCCTGACTTTAGGGCACCAACCCAAGGAGATACAACCCCTAACTTTAGGGTACCAATCCAAGGATCTACAACCCTTGCACCAAGCTACAACTCAGTGTTCACAATGAAGACTTCAAATACATAAGTTATTATGATGTTACAAGTGAATCTTGCAACCTTAACATATATCTTACTCTATCGATGAAATACTCTTCTCTTCTATCGATTCACTCTTCTTCCTGCTCTGCACTTGCTGCTTCTCTGCTAGATTTGCACCTTACTCTCTGCACATCACCGGTTTCACACTCTTTTGGTGTGGTCACTATCGTTTCTTCTTTCCAACTAGTTGAAAGCTTCAACCGGGTTTACTACCCCTCTCTTTCTCATTGAGCACATGACTGATCTTGTCTCTACTTGCAGAAGACTACTACTTTGCAATAACTCAATATTCACACTATTCAGAAGCAACAAAAAATCTCTTAGGCCATCTTCCTTATAGCCCCGATTTCTCACCAAACACAGATTCAAAACTTAGGTGGCTATGGTTTTTCCCCCTCTTTGAGACAAACCAAATCTAATCAAATCTTGCAAGATTTGATCCTTCTGACATCTATATGAATATCTCCACCATAGTCATGTTTCCTTGATCATGCCCTTTAATTTTGGTGATTTTCTCAGAAAATCCTTTGGTAAGTCACAAAGATCCGTCGGGCTGTTTCCTTCATCACCTCAATCTTCTCAATCTCTTAGTTGGTTCATAGTTGTCATCTGGACCTCAAGCCTCAACCCTCTGCTGTCCTTCTACAACACGTCTTGTGATTTGAGTGAATTTTTCATTAAAGCTGACCAACCTCTGCAACACCCCCTTCATTGTACATTCTATCCTTATCCAACCACGGGTTTACCATGTTGACTCTAGTTCAATGAACTGCCAGCTTGGCAGTACCAGTTAGTCAGGGGACTATCACCGACCACCTTACTTTACCGATTCCTTACTTCAACCAGTTTTCCAATCCTCCCGATCTCAACCATTCTACTGGTTGCCTTGTCACATCTGTTTCCATCTAGACTGTCGATGGAATCCTCAAACCGGACTCCTGACTACTAAGTCCTTAGTATGCTTATTTCCATAGTGGATAGGCCTTCTAAAACTACACTTTTCTTATATAACCAGTAGACTTACATACTGGTTACCACTCTTGATGTCATTCTATCATCATTCTTCTCAAGGCTCACTCTTGATTCAGTCAGGTCAAATTCCTCTGCTTACATCGATGCATTCTTTCTTCCTAATCATGGATGTTCCTTCCTCTACTAGATTGTCAGAGAGACAATGCACTTTAGATTTCCTCTGAGTAGTTCTTTAGGATGATCACAACTTCTTCAGGTGGGGTGTTGCTGTTCTACAACCTCACGGCATACCAGTTCATTGTTCTCTTCCAGTGTTGCAGTGTTTCAGATAACACTCTGCCTCTTCATCATAATTGACCACTCCAACACTTCTCCATCTCATCACACAAGTCAAGCACTAGCTTATGTGTAGATGACCTCTAATGTCACCTTCCTTTCCTTTATCGGTGTTTAGTAGCACAAGGTGATATCCAAGATATCACATCCTGTATTCTTTCATCATAGAGTTGCACATACATTTCTTCTACCGGTAGACATCCCATACCGATTGACATCAATGACAACACAATGCCAACAATCCACCCCTTTGGCATTGATGTCAACACTTATAGTATTTGACATACTACAATATCCTTTTCCCCCTTTGACACAATGCCAAAGGGAACTGTCAGAATATTATTTCTCCTTGTATCCACTTGTCACTGACAAAAAACTTTCTCCCCCTTTAGCTTCATTCATTGTAACACTTCCTTTGACACCACTTGATATCTAGTCACTGGCTGTTACATTTTCTCAAGTCACAACACTTGAGGCGGGGAACATGATCATCAACTGACACCAATTATTGATTGTCAGTGAATACTGTTCTTCTACTGATCAAACTGGAACACCTTGTCAATTCCATTTCCTTTAGTTTGGATAGTTAGCAGTTATACCAGTTCAAGTGAGCTATCTCTTCGTCATGAGACTTTTCATGATGAGCACTTGAACTCCCCTTGAGTTGTGCATCTCAGGTTCTCATCTCCCGACATGTACAATACTAGAAATCCATTCTTCAGCATGTACTAGTTGAGTTTTTTATATGTGATCATTTGATGATCCTTCAACTCCATTATATCCATCACAACTTAAGATATGATCCCGAATCTACACAATGCCAGATAATTGTTATCATCATGCCAAAAATCAAACTGGTTAGCCCAAAAGCATGCATGCCTGCATGAACAATCATGGGGCCAACAAATGTCATTCAGGTCTTTTCCAATACCACCTGAGACATACACTCAACATTCTCTGCTACTGGGGTTATTGCAAAAATTTTCAGCCTGTTTCTCATACAAGCCGGTAACATCTTGTACATATCAGTTAACACTAGATACAATTTGTTAACCATTACTCATTGAGTCATGCAGTGGTGATACGTTACCAATCTATAGGTGTGTAGTCAAGGAGATACCTACACACTCTTGTCATCTTCTAACTTTATTTTGGCAACAACATGATCTTCTTGTTGCCATAATTATAGAGGGGTGAATGACAACTTTGTAGAGTTACTCCCCCTAAGAGCCTGCATCCCCTTTATTCCTTAGAAGATACCACCTGTGCTCTGGATGCACAGTGCCAATTCATGCTCTTCTTCCTCCATACCTGTTTGGTCTCATTCTTCTTCCCCTCATTAGTCCAGAAAGAAAGATTTGCCTTCTTCAACTGATGGGACCTTTCTGTTTCTGGTCCCTCACCATGACCTAAAGTGGTTCCATAACAACACACAACATCCATCCCAACTTCATGTTTGGGGAGTCTTCTAACATACCAATTTGACCATCTCCTCTTGTTACTACTTCTTTGACTAGCAACAAGTCCCTGTGGACCTCTAACTCTTCTCGGAACGAGTCTCTTCTGGTTCCATGTAGATTTTTGCCTTCCATATGCTCTGCTCTCACATTTTTGTAGAGAAAGACCATTTTGTTGGCCTCCATGTAGCTGTAGGTTCCTCTTCCTACACTCAAGTTCTCTCTGGCTAGATCCATTGAAGTTATGACAACCACTCTTTTCATAACCGAGAGATGGAACATGCATGCATCTATTTATGGATACATTCTTCCTATTAGCATGTTTTCTATGAGATCCTACATTATCCTTTCTAGATCTCATTCTACACTCCCTTAGCTTATGGCCATAAACTTTACAGGTAAAGCAGTAACTGGTAAATGATTGCATATGACTTACATGTTTGCATTGCAATGTACGAGGAGATCTTGCCGGTTTTGCATCCCCATCTTTTCCTTTTTGAGAAGAGACCCATGGTTTCTCATTCTGAGCAACTCTTCTATCTAATCTCTTCTCCTTCTTCCACACAGGCTTCTCCCTGTGAGTGGTAGCATTTGTTTGCCCCCTGCCAATGGGAGGTCTCTTTTGCTGCTTCCTCTTCGTCTTGATTCCGGTGAGAGTTTCTTCCACAATCTTCTCCTCAACTTTGGGCTTTGTGTGAGGGTATATTCCTGCAACATTGATCTTCATCTTTTTTTGCAAGTCCACACCGGTTGTGGTCAGGTCAACCTTCTTTCAAGGAGCACATCTAACTGGTGAGCTCTCCTCTTTGTTTTCTTCAAGCAACTTTTATCTCTAGCTGCAAGGCTAGATCTTCACACCAGCATACCTTGGTGTCTTTTGCCCGAGCCTTCAGCTCTAAGATGCATTTATTTGATTCTTCAAGTCATTTGACTAACCAGTTCAGTTCCACAATAGTAGCATTCTTGAATATCTTGTATTCTGTTTTAACTCTATTGAGTTCTTCAAATGTATTTACAAGCTCTCCTTCAAGGTCAATTTATTCTTCTCCCTCACCATCAGAAGAGACCAGATGGTAGGTTTTATCTACCATGTCTTCCTCTTCATCATCATCACTACTCAACATATCTTGTTGAGGAGAAGTGGTTGCCCAACCACTTTTAGATTCTTGGGCCACCAGAAGTTGAACACAATTCACTTCACAGCAGCAGCTACTGGAAGCACCGTCTTCCTCATTCAGGCAGATATAAGATGTGTCTCTCATATCATCTTCAAAAGAAGGATCTATAGTTGAGGTTTCATTTCCATAGACCTTTTTCAATCCTTCCCATAAGCTCTTTGCTATCTTACACTTGTCAACCTGTGAAGAGACATCACCAGTGAGTGCACTAAAAATAGCCTTCATGGCTTCTTCATTGCACATGTTTCTTCTTTCTTCTACACTTCCAGTGTTGGCATTTTTGATGTTTATGTTGTGATTGTCATTGATGGACACACACTTGCATTAAGATCCTCTTTATATGTATGAGTTAGAGCACAACCGGTATTTGTTTCAACCGGTATGTTGCAAGTATGTTGTATTATAGTCATTAGAATATTGATGTTTTGCAGAATGTGTTTTTTGGTCTAAAGCGTAATGTTGACCTCAAGCGGTACGAGGGATTAAAATGGCATAACACATTTTGACGAGTCCTCATTTTTGTCAAACCAACAACCGGATTTTTGTATGAACCGGTAATACTCTATGATGAGTTACCAACTGACATTTTGTGATGAGTTATCAATCCACTGATTGTTTGACGGTGTCGACACACTGGCGGTGCTTCTTGTGTTGTGTTATTGAGTATGTCTAGATTCATTGAACCTAGGAAATTGAAATGTAATCCTATTGGACCAACATGAAATCGGATTCCTTTAAAAGGACATCATGTCTAGGGTTTTAGGTTGTTCCTGAAAGGGTTTATGTTGTTGCTAGGGTTTAAGGTGGTTGAGGAGTTGAAAAGAATATGAATGTGTAGAAGACTGAAGTAATGCAGGAGTGCATTAAAAATGAGCTATCAAGGATCTAACTGAGTAGTCTATGCTATTATAGATCAAACACTTGTTGATTACTCACATCTTTGACAAGTCTATAGCCCTTAGCTTGGTAGGCCCAATAGCCTTTTGTAAAATTCTCTAACAAAGTGGTTCACCTCTATGAATCTAAAATCCTCTAGCAAGGTAGTCCTTGATCGGACTTATCTCCTAACAGAGATTGAGATTCCTAACAGGATCTATTCTGGTGAAGAACATTGTAAGACCTTAACCGATCTGGTTTCTATTCTGCAGATAGTGACTTGTGAGTTCCATCTCACCATGGTTTTTCCCATTTGGGTTTCCACGTCAAATATCTTGTGTTATGGTTGTATTGCTTTTTTGGGTGAATGCTTTATTTGCATGTTGGTTTGCATGTGTGATAACTGGTCTATCTATTAAAGTATTTTAGTAGTTTATCTTTAGACTGTTTAAGTGTTTAAGTGCAGTGTTTTTTGGTATACTAATTCACCCCCCCTCTTAGTATTCATCAATTGGTATCAGAGCCTACCTTTCTATAAGTTTAACTACTTGGAAAGAGATATGGGGGAATACACCTTGAGGGAACTTACTCAATGGCTCACTCAGTCTGAGCAAGCCTATGATGATCTTATGGTCAAATACAAGGCATCTCAAGCAAAAAGGAGAGAACATGCAGAAAAGCTGATGGAGCTATCTGAAAATAGTTCTGCAGATGAAGCTGACATGGAAGCCCTAATTGCAGAAGTAAATAAGTTGAATGAATCAAACTCCAACCTGAGAAAGGAGTTGGAAGGACTAACTATCCAGATGTGTGAAGAGCTTGAGAACCGGAGAAAAACTGAAGACCTAGTGAAAGAAAGAGATTGTGAGATCTTCAAATTGAAACAAGAGATGAGTGCCCTAAATGGTCAACTCCATGCAAGCAAGGTGGAAAAGGAAGAAATGCAAGGAGAACTAAACACTGCCATCTCTGAGAATGAAAATATGTTGGAAACAAAGGCTACTATTTCCAAAGAATTCTCTGAGTCAAAGGAAATACTTGCTAAGTTAAGCAAAAGTACTGTCAAGCTAGAGAAAAAGCTTGAGTCGACTAGACCGGTAAAGAATACCAATGGACTTGGTGTCTCTGGACATGAGGAAGGAGAATCCTCAGGAACAAATGCTGAAGCATCAAAGAAGCAAGCAACATTCAAAGGAAAAGGTAAGCAAAAATTAAAACCTGTTTGCTTTAACTGTCTTAAAGAAGGACACACTACCAATGTATGTAGGAGCAAAGCCTACAATAATTTTCCTTACTCTATTAACAATGTACCTAGATCCAATAAGTTTAATGGTCATTGTTATGCATGCAACAAGTATGGGCATAGAGCATCTGAATGCAGGTCTGTCATGAATGATACTGGAAGATATCCTCAAAGGACCCAAGGAGTTGGTCCTGAACCTCTTGTGAACCAGAATCACAATCGGTTTAATGTCTTCAATCATCAGCCAAGAAGCGGTGGCTATCAAGCGGCAACCAGATGGAGAGAAAATTGTATGATCTATCATGGTCATGGTCACACTGCTACAACATGCAGAAGGAAGAATGGAAACATGAACAATGGACCTTGGAGAGCACCTGGATTGGTTTGCTATCACTGCAACAAACTGGGTCACATTGCAAGATTTTGCAGAAGCAGAAAGAGTATATCTGATGATATACCGGTCACTCCGGAAGGAGGAATTGATGTTGAAATAATTCAGGTGGATATGAAAAAACCCTGGAAGAGGAAACCAGTAATGTTGGAAGAGGAACCAGTTTCTGCACCTAGTGTGGAAATATTGGAACCGACAAACTAAGCTTCAAAAGGCTTAGGGGGAGAAAATGACAAAATGTTTTTGAACCCCCAGCTTATACCGACAAAAGACCTTAACCAGTATATGATACCTGTCACTTGGCAGAAGACTGGAAATGGTAAAAAGGTAAATTCAGGTTTATGCCCTAATGGAGGAGCATTAATGATGGTAGGTGAGGACTATGTTTAAAAGCATTTTTAAAATCATTTATCACCATCAGTTTTCGAGCAAAGAAAAGTTTTTCAAAGAGCAGAGCGACGAAAAGGCGATTTGAGCATAGATTTGGAGAAATTGAGAATCCATGAAGGAGATTCAAATTCAAATAGCAAACGGTCAAGTGGAGAACACAAAGCGGGGATTCAGCTACCGATGAAGTGAGGAGTGAAGGAGAATCGGAAAGCCCTAAATTTGCATGTTTTAAAAGGTATTTATGGAGTTCTTAAAATTTCTACAATGGCTTGCGCATCTCATACCAGTTCTAGTGCATCTATTGAGTCTGAAAGTTTTATTCAATGGAAGTCAAAGTATAATGCCCTATCACAAGTTCCAGCTGGAGTTATAGTAGAAGAGGGAATTTCTAACTACATAGATTGCAATATTGAAGACCTAGGATCTCTAGCCATCCACTCCTAACTAGGTCTATTTTGTGGAAAGGATAAGAAAATCAAACCGGAGTATAGTATTCTAGAGAAGAAGAAACTCCACAATGCTATTTACTTCCTAGAGGATTTCACAGAAGATCATATAAGGATTATTCTGAGCAGGGTCCATGGTGACAAAATGTACTTAGAGAGAATGCATGATATCATGCCACAGGCAATTCATGCAGTCACTGATTTCTGCAATACAGGGGAAGTACCAGCCCTAAGGATAGTTAGCAAAACTGAGATGTCCAAGCTCACCGGTTCAGTGAGTGACTCACGTGGCATGACTATAAATTCAATCAAGGATGATCTGGTTAAGTATGCCTGCATGGTGATAGGCTACCAGACGTTCTCAGCTAGTAGAATCAACTCTGTATCTGCTGCAGCGGTAAATGCCGCTTACCAAATGATAAAGGAGAATGCATCATTTGACCTATGCACCGGTATGCAGAGGCAACTCCTATTGAACCTGAAATCAATCAAACAAGATAATGCACTGAGGTTCAAGTTTGGACAACTATTGGTTGGGTTGTTCTTTTACTTTCAAGGATACTTCCCAGGAGTAGGAGACGTTCAGTGGTCTAGTGACCGACCGGTAACCAAGCAAATCAAGGAAAGCATTGAAGCACTTGGAACTAGTTACCCTGATATTCTGAACAAGTATTTTGATGAGTTCAGAAGGAAGATGAGCCAAAGAGTGAGGATATTAGGAGACATCGTCAAGAAATATGAAGACAACATCTGTTTCACCATCCAAGTAGACAAATGTATAATGGAGGTTGTTGAGCCTAGAATGGAAGAAGTGGAGCCAATGGGATATGAGGTGATGTACAACATGCTGGAAGGGTATGCCTCTACCCTTATTGCCTCACCACTTGATCCTAAGGTGAAGAGAACTGGCACCTACCTAGAGAGGATAGCATCGGCTGAGGAACCACCAGTAGTGAAAGAGAAAGGACCAGCAGTAAAGAAGGCAAAGGTAGTGCCTGCAGCATCAACACTGGTTACTACTGCAACTCCAAAAGTGACCAAGCGGTCACCATCTAAGAAGAAACCAAAAGCTGCACCGGCTAAAGTTTTCCAAAGAAAGAGGAAGACAAGAAGCAACTCTCCAGACTCAGAAGACACTGTGTCTGAGGAGCAGCTCAAAAAGGCCAGACAGACAAGAAAGAAGACAAAGAGTGAACTGACATCTTCAGCACCGGTAAATATAGATATCTCCTCCTACAAACCTTTGACACATTGTCAAAGAACTATCCAAAACATTAGGAGAAAAGTATTGAATGATTTAATTGATTATTTTGATGACTTTAATGATGATGAAAAGGGGGTGGTGGAAAAAGAAATAATTCAATATTTATGTATTAATGATTGGTCCCCTTCAGAAATTAGATCTGAAACACTAGATTCTTTGTATAAGTCCTTAGACAATAAATGGCGCATTGCCATAGAGCAGGAATAGGAAATAAGAGAAAAATTTTTTGTTGAACACTTTCCTGATGTATCAAATTCGGAACTGTTTGATGTAATGAACAAGTACAAAGGTCTTTTCTTCTTGAGAAGAAGAAGACTCCTGTTACTGGAAGGAAAAGGTAAGGAAGAGCTCAAGGATACACACATTCATGCCCTAGACACTCTAAAGATGCATCGATTGGCTGAAGCCGACCAACAAGCTGAGAAAGAACTGGTTATATCCAAACCAGATGAAGCATTTGATGATGAAGGAAATATGGTTGATGAACTAGTTGACACTATTGATATTGATGCCCTGGACGGAGAAGATGTTACCCAAGAGATACCATCTGAGGCAACAGGTCAAGAGAAACAGGCTGAACATGAGAAGAAAGTTGAGGACAGTCAGGAAGTGACAAAGAAAGAGGCCGTGCAGAGGAAAAAGGAAGAAGAAGAGAAGAGGAAGAAGGATGAAGAAGAGAAGTGGAAAAAGGAAGAAGAAGAGAAAAAGAAGAAAGATGAAGAAGAAAATAAGAAGAAGGATGAAGAGGAAAAGAAGAAGAAAGCTAAAGAGGAAAATAAGAAGAAAGATGAAGATGAGAAGAAGAAGAAGGATGAAGAGGAGAAAAAGAAGCTAGAAGATGAAAAGAAGAAGGAAAAATAAGATAAGGAATAGGAGAAGAAGAAGGAAGCAGAAAAGAAAAAGACTGAGGAGGACAAGGAAGCAAAGAAGAGGAGAGAAGTGGTGAAGAAGAAAGTGGAAGAGGCAGGAGAAGTGGCAAAGAGCATCCAGATGGAGACTCCGAAGGCAACTGAGAGTCAAGCCAAATCGGCTGACCTCTCCAGTCCTATAGATCTCTAGTCTGCAAGTGAATTGGAGCTAATGCAGAGTATCAAGGTTGCTCAAGACCGCCTTGAAATCATTCGAAGGAAGAAGGAGAAGGATATAATTCAAGCGGCTGTGGACACACTTATCGGTTTGATACCCGGTACAAATCTTCCCAACATTGAATCATCACTAGCAAAACTCAATCTTCTATGCACAATAGTGGATGATCAGGTGCAGAGCCTTGAAGAAGTAGCTGAGGCAAATGTCAAGAAAGAGCATAAAAAATCTCTTAACATTGCTCTAGTAAAGAAGTTGAATGAGCTCCAGTCTGAATTGCAGAAAGACCAAAAGGATATAAGGGACACTTTGGATGAGGGAAATCTGCTACTTAGCAAAATCTGCCAACCCCATCTGTTCTATGATGATGTGCTAGCTCAGAAGAAAAAGATTCAAACAAACTTACAGTCTTACTTGAGCACATTCAAGCCACCCTATGATTCCTTCACAACTTATGGGAAAACCATTCACCAGTTTCATATCCAGTCCGCCAAAATGGAGCAAGAGATCAGCACATGGTCTAGAGATTTGCAGGAGCTTCAACTGGTTTTACTTCCACGTCTGCAAATTCTTTAGAAGTGTTATTTGAACCTAGATGCCTTGACAGTTGCATAGGAGATGAGCATAGTTGATGCCATGGAAGAACAGGTCTCCCAGATGCAAATAGAGAAAGAAGTGGCCACCTCCCTACTTGAGTCCTAGTCTCTATCAATGAAGCAATTCTTGTAGGACTATAAATCTGTTTTTGACAAGTACTATTCCTTATTGTCATAAACTTTTATTATTTTTATATATCAAATGGAAACAGAGTTGTTTAGCGGTACTTTGTCATTGTTGGCAAAGGGGGAGAAGTATTCTATTTTGGAGAAGTATAGGGGAGAAGTATTTGGTATTTAAAATTTTTCTCTGATATCTCAATGTTTATGCTCTGTATGCAAAATTGCTATACATTGTATTGATTAAGAGATAGTGTACATGCTTAGGGGGAGCACTTTTGCTAATGGCATGATTTTGATGTAAAGCATGATTTTGTTGTAAAACACTTAGATGTCAAAATTTTATTTCCTAAGTGTTGCCATCAATGCCAAAGGGGGAGATTGTTGGCATTTTTGATGTTTATGTTGTGATTGTCATTGATGGACACACACTTGCATTAAGATCCTCTTTATATGTATGAGTTAGAGCACAACCGATATTTGTTTCAACTGGTATGTTCTATTATCGTGATTAGACTATTGATGTTTTGCAGAATGTGTTTTCCGATCTAAAGTGGCATGTTGACCTCAAGCAGTATGAGGGATTAAAGAAACATAACACATTTCGACCAGTCTTCATTTTTGTCAAACCGACAACCGGATTTTTGTATGAATTGGTAATACTCTGTGATGAGTTACCAACCGACATTTTGTGATGAGTTATCAATCCACTGATTGTTTGACGGTGCTGACACACTGGCGGTGCTTCTTGTGTCATGTTACTGAGTATGTCTATATTCATTGAACCTAGGAAATTGAAATGTAATCGTATTGGACTGACATGAAATCCGATTCCTTTAAAAGGACATCATGTCTAGGGTTTTAGGTTGCTGCTAAAAGGGTTTATGTTGTTGCTAGGGTTTAAGGTGGTTGAGGAGTTGAAAAGAATATGAATGTGTAGAAGACTGAAGTAATGCAGGAGTGCATTAAGAATGAGCTATCAAGGATCTAACTGAGCAGTCCGTGCTATTAGATAGATCAAACACTTGTTGATTACTCACATCTTTGATAAGTTTGTAGCCCTTAACCGGGTATGCCCAAAAGCCTTTTGTAAAATCCTCTAACAAGGTGGTTCACCTCTGTGAAATCCTCTAGGAAGGTAGTCCTTGATCGGACTTATCTCGTAACAGAGATTGAGATTCCTAACAGGATCTGTTCTGGTGAAGAACATTGTAAGACCTTAACTGGTCTGACCTTAACCGGTCTGGTTTCTATTCTACAGATAGTGACTTGTGAGTTCCATCTCATCATGGTTTTTCCCATTTGGGTTTCCACGTCAAATATCTTGTGTTATGGTTGTATTTCTTTTGTGGGTGAATACTTTATTTGCATCTTGGTTTGCATGTGTGATAACTGGCCTGTCTGTTAAACTGTTTTACTGGTTTATCTTTAGACTGTTTAAGTGTTTAAGTGTAGTGTTTTTTGGTATACTAATTCACCCCCCCTCTTAGTATTCATCATCCAGTAGGAACACTAATCTTTCTGGGGAGACCTTCAACTACTGACATCCATACATTGAACCCTAGAGAGGACAGAAAAACTTCCATTCTACAACTCCAAATAAAAAAGTTTGAGGCATAAAAAACTTGAGCATATGTAGATGCTGAACAAACCACTATGTCCATAGGCTAGAATCTACCCAAGCTGGAGAACACTCTTCTAACTAGGAACCTAGGCTCTGATACCAATTGTTAGACACAGTGCACCACTGAGAGGGAGAGGGGGTGAATAAGTGGTTCTCAAATTTTTTCCTCTAGAATTTCTTCTGTGGACATCAGTAGGTAAATCAAGCATAGGGCAGACTTATCAATTAGTGCTAAAAACCATCTCAAGCATACATACATAAGAAAACATCACATAACACCAGTATATACGAGGAAAACCCATCGTGGGAAAAACCTTGGTGAGCAATGTTGCTGGAGTCTATTGCTCCAATCCAACCTCACAACAAAACATGGTTACATAGTTTAGGGCACCAACCCAAGGAGCTACAACCCTTGTCTTTAGGGCACCAACCCAAGGAGATACAACCCCTAACTTAAGGGTACCAAGCCAAGGAGCTACAACTCAGTGTTCACAATGAAGACTTCAAATACATAAGTTTTTATTATGTTATAAGTGAATCTTGCAACCTTAACATATATCTTACTCTGTTGGTGAAATACTCTTCTCTTCTATCAATTGACTCTTCTTCCTGCTCTGCACTTGCTGCTTCTCTACTGGATTTGCACCTTACTCTCTGCACATCACCAGTTTCACACTCTTCTAGTGTGGTCACTACCAGTTCTTCTTTCCAACCAGTTGAAAGCTTCAACCAGGTTTACTACCCTTCTCTTTCTCATTGAGAACATGACTGATCTTGTCTCTACTTGCAGAAGACTACTACTTCGCAATAACTCAATATTCACACTATTCAGCAGCAACAAAAAATCTCATAGGCCATTTTTCTTATATCCCCAATTTCCTGCCAAACACACATTCAAAACTCAGGCGGCTAGGGTTGTTTCCCCCTATTCGAGACAAACCAAATCCAATCAGATCTTGCAAGATCTGATCCTTCTGACATCTGTATGCATATCTCCACCATAGTCATGTTTCCTTGATCACGCCCTTTAATTCTGGTGATTTTCTCAGCAAATCCTTCGGTAAGTCACAAAGATCCATTGGGCTGTTTCCTTCATCACCTCAATCTTCTCAATCTCTTAGCTAGTTCGTAGTTGTTATCTAGACCTCAAGCCTCAACCCTCTGCTGTCCTTCTACAACACGTCCCATGATTTGAGTGACTTTTTCATTAAAGCTGACCAACCTCAGCAACAACCCCTTCATTTTACATTCTATCCTTATCCAACCGCTGGTTTACCATGTTGACTCTAGGTCAACGAACTACCAGCTTGTCAGTACCAGTTAGTCAGAGGACCGTCACCGACCACCTTACTTTAACGATTCCTTACTTCAGCCATTTTGCCAATCCTCCCGATCTCAACCATTCTACCGGTTGCCTTGTCACATCTATTTCCATTTGATCTATTGATGGAACCCTCAAACCAGACTCCTGACTACTAAGTCCTGAGTATGCTTATTTCCATAATGGATAGGCCTTCTAAAACTACACTTTTCTTATATAACCAGTAGACTTACATACCGGTTACCACTCTTGATGTCATTCTGTCATCATTCTTCTCAAGGCTCACTCTTGATTCAGTTAGGTCAGATTCCTCTACTTACATCAATGCATTCTTTCTTCCTGATCAAGGATGTTCCTTCCTCAACCAGTTTGTTAGAGAGACAATCCACTTTAGATTTCCTCTGACTAGTTCTTCAGGATGACTGCAACTTCTTCAGGTGGGGTCTTTCTATTCTACAACCTCGCAGCATACCAATTCATTATTCTCTTCCAGTGTTGAAGTGTTTGAGATAACAGTTCACCTCTTCATCACAAGTAACTGCTCCAACACTTCTCCATCTCATCACACAAGTCAGGCACTAGCTTGTGTGTAGATGACCTCTGATCTCACCTTCCTTTCCTTTACTGATGTTTAGTAGCACATGGTGATATCCAAGATATCACATCATGTATTCTTTCATCACAGAGTTGCACATACATTTCTTCTACTGGTAGACATCCCATACCGGTTGACATCAATGACAACACAATGCCAACATCCTATTTTTCCATAGTTAAAATATTTGAAAGACAATTTTCCTTTGTACTTATCGGTTCATCTTTTAAGCTTGCTTATAAAGTTTTCTACCACTGTATCTAAGTCTTCACTAATTTCTCCATGAGAAATTTCTTCCTTACCCCTTTTTATGGAGTTGAAAGCATCCTCTTTCCTTGAATTTTCTTCACCGGTTGTTCTCATCTCATAAGCAGTTAGGGACCCAAATAACTCATCCATTAAAAAGGTTTTCATATCCTTGGCTTCTTCTATTGCAAAGACCTTTGTATCATACTTATATGTGAGTGATCTAAGTACCTTTTTGACAATAACTTCATCAGATATATTCTCTCCAAGTCCTCTAATAGTATACACCATTTCATCAATTCTTTGAAGATAATCAATAATATTTTCATCTTTCATTTTCAAGCCTTCAAGATGATCTCTTAGTGTTTGCAGTTTAGCCTCCTTGACCTTAACATCTCCTTAAAATAATCTCTTCAACTTATCCCAATTTTCCTTGGCAGATGAGTAGTGCATAACCTTAACAAACTCATTATTAGACAATCCACCGGGAATAACATGCTTGGCCTTGGCATTGTTTTCAGACTCCTTCTTAGCATCCAAATTTGTAGGGGGAGCATTAGGGACAATATACCCATTCTTCACAGACATCCAAATGTCAAAACCTAGGGATGATAGGTTTCTATTCTTCTTCTCCAGAAGGCATAGTTGGCACCATCAAGCATGGGAGCTTTGGAGGATGACAATTCATTCCTTGCCATTGTATTCTTAAACCAGAATCTACGCAAGCTAGAGAAAGCTTTAACCAACAAGGAACCTAATGCTCCAATACCAATTGTACAATACAAGATATCACTAAGAGGGGGGTGAATCAGTGATTATAAACAATTTCAAACAATGTGTGCAACCGGTAGGATAATGAAAACACTAACAAGCAATCACACACAAGAGCACATCACATAACACTGGATATACGAGGAAAACCCAATGTGGGAAAAACCTTAGTGAGAAATGATGCTAGAGATCTACTGCTCCAATCCGTTTGCTGATTGTAGTTTGATCCATAAGCCCCCTCAGAGTTTTGAAATTAGAAATCCATTTTTTGCACTCTAGGAAATGAATGTTATTTGTTATAAGTGAAATGGGTTTGGTCATAGGAGTTATGAACGTAGGAGAAGTTTGCCAGTGTCCTACAATAGTTTTTCAACTTCATCTTTCAATATCAATGTGAAATACTATCATTATCAAAATTTTGGCCACATTGCAAACTTAGGACATCTAAGCAAAATAAGTCAACATTGGATAAGAAACTGGAAGCAAAACAAGAGCAGAAAGGTGCTGCAGGAAAGGAGAAGGAAGCCAAACAGTTTTGGGTAGAAAAGGATAAGAATAAGGCTAAGTCAAGTCTGGTTGTCTAGACTGCTCTACATGCAGAAAAAAGAAATTTATGGGTAGTTGACAGTGGTTGTTCCAATCACATGACCAAAGACAAAAATAAATTCATTAAGTTAGAGGATTAGAATGGAGGTTCAGTTAGGTTTGGAGACAACTCATCCATCAAGATAAAAGGCAAAGTTACTCTGAACATAGATGGGAAATTGAAGGCTCATAATGTATACTATGTGGGAGGCCTAAAAAATAATTTTCTGAGTGTGAGTCAGATGTGTGACAAAGGATACAAGTTCACTTTTGACTCTACCAGTTGTCAGATAAGAAAGGAGAGTACCAGACAAATTGTTGCAGAAGGAAAAAGGATAGATGGAAATGTGTACAATCTGAAGGAATGCTTTAAGTCCCAATGCATGATGGGACAAATAGATGAGAGATGGCTATGGTATAGAAGATTGGGCCACATAAACTTGGACAATCTGGTCAAAGTAAGCAAGAAAGACTATGTGAGAAATATACTGCAGATCATCAAGCTGACAAGTACCTTTTGTGATGAATGTTTAAGAGGTAAGTAGACTAAGGTGTCCTTCAAGACCAAAGATAATAATACCTCAAGGCCCTTATAAATTGTGCATATTGATCTATGTGGACCAACCAAAACAAGAGCTTTAGCTGGTGAAAGATACTTCATGCTATTCATTGATGACTTTTCAAGAATGACATGGGTCACCTTTCTTGATGCTGACTGAACTAAACTTCTTTCTTCTAGTATATATCCAACATTAATATGCTGGACATTTGGTGGAATTGATTATGTGTTGCATTGATGTTTTTCATTAATTCCAACAGTAGCTATTTGGATTCTTTACCGACACCTTTCTGGTCCCAGTAGGTTGAGTGGTTTCTGGTTGATTTGGATTCGACATGATCAGGTAGGCTCTGGTATGATTTGGTTATGGAATTGGATTTTTATGATACTCATGTTCATATTCAGTAAGTTGGTTTTGGTTTGGTGTTCAGATGCTATCCTATTTGCTTAGAAGCTTGGTTTCTGGTTCTGGCAAGGGTTTCACCGATAGAGCTTTTGATGAAGATCTGTGATGAATTGCATAATTGGTTTTGGTGCAGCTTTTGGTGGAGTTTTAGGATGTTGTTGGTGATCATGTTCGAGACTTTGCAGATTGAGATAATTGCTGTAGTGTGTGGACCTATACTGGGTCCCGGTTGGTCTAGGTTATGGACCGGTTTAATGAAGAGTGTGGATTGGACCTCTTGATACATTTCCAGGATGACTTATGTGTTGGATATTATTTGTTTTGTCTAAGGTTGACATGATTTGTAATTATGTAATTGGTTTATTATCTGGTGGCCTACCTATTTGTTTATGGTCAAGGGTTTGTATATATAGATGTAATATCTCATTGTAGATCATATATAGTAGAGATCATAGGAATGGGAAGGGAATGTAATGTGTGAATAATGTAATATGATTTAGGTAGAGGATTTGGTCAATCATTGGAGATCGAATTGGGTTTATGTAAGAGGATTTAGTCCTTCAGCATTGAGCTTAATTGGAACTATACTCAGGCATAGGAGATGCTATCTTTTGTAGTTCAACACTTCTCCAGATTGTAGTATGGATTTGTATGTAGTCAGTGAGACTCCTTTTGTGATGAGAAGTGCACTCTAGGTTGGTGGCCTTCCTTCAAGTGTAGGCCCCTCAAGTGTAATTCACATACTTAATGCAAAAGTATTATCTGACTGTGGGTAGGCTTCCCACTGTGGTTTTTCCCTTTACTGGGTTTTCCATGTATAAATATTTGTGTTATGTGGATGTTATTTATTCTGTGATTATTGTTTATGCTTAATTGGTTTAACTGCTATTCCAGTATTAATGTTTTGGGTTCCGGTATTAAATTTTTAATTGCTAATGATTCTGGTAATCTGTGACAACTGATTCACCCCCCATCTTAGTTGTCTTCCAGGTATTTGAACGATCTAATAATTGGTATAAGAGATTTGGTCCTCTCTGCAGAAAGCTTAACCACTTGAGGAAGATCCTATGGCGACTAATAGTTCAAGTTCATCCAGTTCATCTGGAGCTATCTTTCAGAGAGATATTCCTAGGCTTGATGGAACAAATTACACTATACGGAAGATTCAGATGGAGACTCATCTGAGATGTCTTGGCAAGGAGATTTGAATGATCACACAGAATGGCGTCACACCTTATAATCCAAGATCTGGCAATCCTCCTCTGGCAAACCTGGATAAGGAGATTGAGAATGATTGTAGAGTAAGAGAAGCCCTCTTGTGTGCACTTTCTGATCAACAAATAATGGGATTAATCGACAAATCATCTGGAAAGGCTATATGGGATAAGTTGGAGACTCTTAATAAAGGTGACCCTACAGTAAAGATTGCTAAACTTGATGGTTATCGGGTGAGATATGAAAATCTAAAGATGGAAGAAGATGAAAGGAATACTGCATTCATGGAAAGGGTAAATGAGATTGTTATGGGAATTCAATGTTGTGGTGGAACTATGAGTGAAGATGAAATTGTTTCTAAAGTTTTGAGAGCCCTACCACTGGCTTACAAAATAAAGGATACTGCTATTAATGATTTGAGAACAATGGCTAATACATCTATCAACAAAGATACTTTGGTTGGGAAACTATCTTCTTTTGAGCTTGATGAATTTGGACCTTTTGGAGTTGTGAAGACTGAACCTGCTTTTCATGCATCTACATCTGCAACTAGTAAGCAAGATTGGAAAGATTTGTATGCAAAGGAATTGGAAGATATGAAGAGAGAAGATGATGAGCTTGAGCAACTTGAAGCACTATTTGCTAGAAGAGTACCTAAAGGACAGGTAGGAAGTAAGTATGAAGGAAAAGCACCTTTTAAATGTTGTACATGTAATAAGATTGGTCATTTTGCATCTAGATGTCTTGAAAGGAATTCAAGATTTAAAGAAAGAGTTAGAAGATCATTTAAGCCTAACCTTAGATATCATAACAAGTATAAGTATAGGAAAAACAAAGACAAATCATGCTACATAGCAGATGAGGAAGGCATTATTGATTCTGATGATGAAATGACAAAATATTCTACTAGTGGTTCCGGCAATGGGAAGGAATGCGCATTCCTACCTATCAAGGAAGATGATCTGGCACTGGAAGAGAATGTACCTAAAGAGAAGGCACTTGCTGCTAAAATTAAAGACAAGGATGAATGGGTAATTGACAGTGGTTGTTCACATCATATGGCTGGAGATAAAGGGAAGTTTCTATCTTTGCAAGAATTTAATGGCGATCTAGTTAGATTTGGAGATGACAAAGCATGTATGATGAAAGGAAAATGAACTATATCAGTGGATGGTAAGAACAATACTGACAATGTTTATTATGTTGAAGGTTTAAGGTATAATATTTTGAGTGTAGGACAATTAGTGGATAAGGGATTTCAATTATAGTTCAAGGATGGAAAATAAAAAATCATTAACAGATCTGGTTTGGAGATTGCAACCGGTACCCAGACAAAAGGTAATATATTTCATTTGAACTCCGGTTAGAAGACATGTTTGATAACATAGATTGATGAGAGTTGGCTATGGCATAAAAGACTGCATCATGTGAATTTTGATTGCATTGTAAAGATCAGTTCAACTAAGGCAGTTAGGGATATACCTAATATTATAAAGCCCTATAATCCGGTATGTAAAGAATGTCAAATGGGTAAATAGATTAGAACATCTTTTAGGAGTATACAAGATAATTCAAATGATGTTCTTGATCTTATTCATACTAATTTGTGTTGCCCTTCTAGAGTTAAAAGTTTTCAAGGTGATAGATATTTCATGCTAATCATTAATGATTATTCTAGAATGATGTCGGTTACTTTTCTAAAAGAAAAATCTGAAGCATTTGAAAAGTTTAAAATCTTTAAGGCTAAAGTGGAAACTGAGATAGGATTGAAGATCAAATTTTTGAGGTCAGATCATGGTGGAGAATTCACATCCGGTGAATTTAATAACTTTTGTAAGAAGCATGGTATAAGAAGACAATTTTCTATTACCCAGACACCTCAACAGAATGGAGTTGTGGAAAGGAAGAACATAACTATCTTGGATGCTACTCGAACAATAATGGTGGAAGCTAGTCTACCTCATATCTACTAGAGAGAATAAGTGAGCACAACGGTTTATGTGGGATACAAAATTCATTCTTCTATTAGCAAAGTAATCAATGAGAAACAAGGGAAATCACGAGTCCCTTTCCTAATCAGAATTTAACAAGCAATACAATGAAATAATGCAAGATCAAATAAAATAGGAATTATAAATCAATTCAAATAAAACTCCCTATTCCAAGATTTGCATATAGCTTCCATTGCTCTTCTCCTCTTCGTGGTATGATGGCTCTCAGATATTGCACTGGTAACTTGCAAGTGACACAAAGATTCAAAGTTCATGATTCCAAGAAATTGTCCAAGATTGAGGAGGATTGAAAATGGAGATTTGATGCTCAATTTATAGAAAATTGAAGAGGATTGATTGAAAGGTGGAACATATTGATCAAGAGGTGTGAACTGAGGTGAGCTCAAATGAAAGTTGATAGTTGAACTGCTGATTGTAGGAAGAAAAAGAATGATTGGTGGAAATAAAGAGGATGACACAAAGAGCTTAATTTAGAAAAAGCTAACTGAAAGATTGAAATAGAAGTTGGAGAGATAATTGATTTAATTAATTAATTTAGCATGTGCTTGCATTTAGATTTAGATTTTCAATTTAATCTTTGCATGAGATTTATTCAATTAATATAGCATTTGAATATATTTAGAACTTAACCTTGATTTTCAATTTGGTTTTTGAAATCATGCACATGTGTTTGAATTTGGAAGAAATTAGAAGAATATGAAATTAAATGAAAATAGAATTTGGGGATTTGGAAATGGAAGAATTAACTAGCTAATTAAATAATTTAAAGAAACTATTTAATTATGTAGAAATGTACTTTAATTAAATAATAAAGATTATTTAAATTAAAGGAATTAAATCATAAATAATTAAATAATAAATATTTAATTAATATTTAGAAGAGAGTTGAATGATTAGATGATTGGAGATAGAAATTGAATAATTAGTAATTTATTTAAATAACAAAGATTATTTAAATTGGTAAATTAATCATAATTAATTAAATAATAAATATTTAATTAATATTTAGAAAATAATTAAAATGATTAAATGATGAAAGAATAAGAAATAGAATAATTAGTTTATTTAAATAATAAAGATTATTTAAATTGGGGAATTAACCATAATTAATTAAATAATAAATATTTAATTAATATTTAGAAAATAATTAAAATGATTAAATGATGATAGAAATTGAGAATTAATTTATTTAAATAATAAAGATTATTTCAATTGGGGAATTAACCATAATTAATTAAATAATAAATATTTAATTAACATTTAGAAAATGGTTAAAATGATTAAATGATGAAAGAAATAGAAAATAGAAATTGAGAATTAATTTATTTAAATAATAAAGATTATTTAAATTGGGGAATTAACCATAATTAATTAAATAATAAATATTTAATTAACATTTATAAAATGGTTAAAATGATTAAATGATGATAGAAATAAAAAATAGAATAACTAGTACGATTATGAGGAAATATGAAATTAGAAGAATAAGATTAATTAACTTAATTAAATAATTAAAGAATTATTTAATCAATTAGACGAATAATTAGTACATGATCAATGAGACATTTTTAGGTGTCTACATTTGCCCCTCTTTGAGACAATGTCGAAATGACGTTGTTTCAAAGAAAACAAAAAATTGCCCCAGTATGCCCCGATGACATTTAGGGTGTAATGCCCCCTCGAGAGATTGTTTGTGCATTAAAGACATGAATGATCTCTCGAAAAAAAAAAAGAATGTGAGATTAAAGATAGAAGAATGGTTAGTTGATTAGAGATAGAGATAGGTGATGTGAAGATGATATTGAGATAGAATATGAGAGAATAGATTGATGAAATAGAATAATGTTAGACGATAGAAAATGATTTAGAAAGAGATGATGAGAAAAGAATCAGTAAACTAGCAATAAACATATGAGATGATAATGAGAATGAAATTGAAAGAATCATGAACCTGTGTCACATATTTTATTGCATCAATATATATTCATCACTGAGCCTTATTATTGAACAATGAAGCTTAGCACATCAGGGTATAAGGAACCAAGATGTAAGATATCTCATTGAAGAAACAAACACATAGCAGACAAGCAGCAAACAAAGAAAAAGATAATGCCCATCATGGCTCCTCTAGTCACTTGTGGACATCCTTGAGTAGCATAGGAACATAATCTGTTGCCAAATGATAAAAGATAAAGACTGACCCGGACAAAATTTAGCAGCTATACTGATCTTGTGCCTTCGTTCTCAGTTGCTTGATGTGATAGTTGATAATGTCTGATCTCATAAAGTTGCGGACCCCATTTAAGACTGACTTGTTTGATTTCGAGTGTATCCTCTTTTGTTTAAGATAAGATAATGATCACGTTGATATGGATATGATACGATTGATAAGACAATTTGATCAGTTGATTGCAGATGTTTGATTGGATAGTCATATCCTTTGTTAACTTCATGCGAAGTGTTTGCTCGATATCTTCTAGGGTATTTGTTTCTCAGAAGACATGTTATTGCAAGCTTTTTGATTGATTGATTTTCGATTTTGAGTTCTTTTCAAAGAGGTTTTTTGATGTTTTTGGATTATGTAGATTGCTATTTGAATGTTTTTGGATGATTTTTCAGGATCGTATTTGAATGTTTTTTGATTTTTTTTTGAAGGATTGTTTTGCAGATGTTTTTGGTTGATTTTTTCAAGACATTATATGGATATTTTTGGGTATTTTTAGTTTTTCAATGTTTTTGGATTTTGTGGTTTTCAATTTTTGTGGATTTTGAGTTTTTCAATGTTTTGGATATTTTTTCAGGACTTTATATGATTTTCTTGGATTTTTTCAGGACTTTATCTGATTTTTTGGATTTTTTCAGGACTTTATACAATTTTTTAAGGATTTTTTCAGGACTTATACAATTTTTTTAGGATTTTTTTTAGTTATGCCCCCAGTGTGCAGACCTGTATGACACGATGATTTGCAAAATGTATGTGGAGATAAATGAATTTTTTGACATGACCTATGTGAATGCAACGTGCAGGATGAAGATGCATTTCCTATTCGAACAAGGTTGACTGTCTTTGTATTTAGCATTTGTAATACACCGATTGAAAATGAAGGTGCAAAACATTTTGTAGATAAGTGGTCAATTGATCTCTAAGGCTCTTCAGAACATTCATCTCAACACACATAGTGACTAGGATTTATAAATGGAGACGCGGAAAACTTCCCCATTGGTTCTTGAAATTTTGATCTTCTTTTGCCCATGTGTGTGCAAATGAGTTAATTCCTGCTCTTGTGTTCACTAAAGATCCTTAGCATCCTATATGACTAGCTACATGGATTATTCTAACTTCAAAAGCATCCCGAATAGAGCCTCGCTGCCAGCAAGCCTTGAGAGCTCTGATGAGGTTATAGACTATAATTTCTCAAATATTGCTCCATTTCCAGTAGGCGTTCATAGCCTTGATGGAGTTACTTGCATGTTCCCATAGTCAAGATTTTTTATCGCATTTGTATACATGATATTTTAGTTATATATCATTGCTCTTTTTGCCTTTAGATGGATATTTGGCATAGCTCTTTTTATTTTTATTTTCTTGCCTTGACTTGTAAGTAATGAAACCTACTTAGGTGTGACAATTATAGCGGCGCTGAAGTAGAATTTTAGATTTTTCACTAGTCATATGATCAACTAGGTGTCTAGAATGAATTAGAGATTTATTGTGTTTGAGATATAGCAATTGATAAATTGTAGGTTAACAAGTCTCAAATAGTGAAACCACTACCCAACCATAATTAAAGCATCATCACAGGGTAATGTTGAAAATGAATGACCTTAGGATCTCAAAGACTTCATGTCTGAATATCTAAGAAAGGAGATGACCCTTACTTCTCTTAAATGCAAACAAATGATAATCTTGACAGTTACCTTGTTTTATTGATGCTGTTATATGAAAATACAGAAACTATATGCCATGAAATCTGTGAATATGATGAGCTTGAAAAAGAAACTATATGTAATGCAATGTTTTGAATGATATGATATGAAATACGGAAAGTAAAACCCAAACTAGCCCAGCCTTTAGGTATAATATTTGTGTAGGTAGTTCATTGGTCTTTGTTTGAAGAATCAAATAAAGATGTGTTTTCTAATAGTATATAAGGACTCAACTAAGTGTACACGTTCAACATCTCCAATGTTGATTTCTTTAGTTTTTGGATTTTGTGGAACATTAGAGGGAAATCCAGCTCTAGAACCCCTGAATTCACCTATAGTGTTATCATTTTCAAAGCAATCCAACCGTGGTAGATTCTCTTGCCCCTGGTCTTTCAAGTGCAGGTGTATGAGACAAATTGGTTTCAAAGTTATGACATGAGCAAGTGTTATGCCTGTTTTTATTGATGCACTTGAAGAGGATGATGAAGTCAACCAGGTGTTGATCTCATTAACTGGTGTTACGATTGTGCTTGAACAAGATGATGAAACAATTGTTGACAAGTTGTTCTATGTAGTATGATCTAGATTGGTGATTTCATTAATAAGGGGTTCATGAACAACTTGTGTAGAGGGATTGGGATCATGAGGAGAAATGAAAAGTTTATTTGAGAGGAAATCTTGTGAAGAACATGGAGGATTATGACATGGAGATGAAGGGATGGAGAGATCTTGATTAGGTTTTGGAGAAATAATGGGATCTTGTTTAGGACATGAAGGTAAAGGTATGCTTTGATCTTGTCTTGGAAAAGGATTATTATGAAGGATGGAAGGGATGTCTTGAACTTGTTTAGGAGGTGGATGTTGAATGGGACTTGAAAGGACACTATGATCTTGAGATTGAAGGGTGTTATTATGAATGGAATAAAAAAGAGCAAGGGGATCATCATAAGATTTTTGGTCAGTGGGATCTTGATCAAAAATTGGCTTAGATGGAAGTGGTTGTTCTTGATCTTGATTTGTTTCAAGGTCCATTTTTTCTGATTTTGGATCATCATCTTGACATGGGGAAGGAGTTTGGATATTCATGGGAGATTCTTGGAATGTTTCAACCTTTTGACCTAATGAAGAAGGATTTCAAATGAGATTCTCTGAATCATGACTTGAATTAGATTGGATTTGTATGATGATTAATGATTGGGAGGTTGTGTTATTAGATAGAGATGACATGGATTGTTCTTGTGTGATTTCAGGGGATGATGAAATGGTGGATAGATATGGTTGATTTGGGATTTGGTTGAAAGGAGTATTATTTTGGGTGAAAGAGGTTTGATTTTTGTTGAATGAATTTTGATTTGGACTTTGGTTGAAGGGGGTTTGATTTTGGTTGAAAGAGGTTTGAATGTTAGGTTGGTGTGAATTTTGATTTGGACTTTGGTTGAATGGGGTTTGATTTTGGTTGAACGAGGTTTGAATGTTGAGTTGATATGAATTTTGATTTGGAAGTTGGTTGAATGGGGTGTGATTTTGGTTGAAAGAGGTTTGAATGTTGGGTTGATATGAATTTTGATTTGGACTTTGGTTGAATGGGGTTTGATTTTGGTTGAAAGAGGTTTGAATGTTGGGTTGATGTGATTGGTATGATTGATGTAGTGGGTTGAAAGAAAAAGAAGGTTTACATGACTCTAATGTTGGTTGAACTAAGGTAGGAATGATTTTGTTGAAGAATGAAGGTTGGCATGTTTGAATGGTCTCACAAGAATAAGAATGTTGGTTTGATACTGATTCCCTCATGGCTATCACTTCTCTCATCATGTTTTCTAACCAACCCCTATGGTTGTCAGGACTAGCCATGTCTGTCACTTGTTGTTGCAAATTTTTGATTTGTTGAGCTAATATTTCTATTGATGGAGATGGAATAGGAATGGAAAGGATTAATCCTCCACCTTCCCTACGAAATGTATAATTACAATTCATGATGTTTGCTTGTTTGGTTTGGACCTAAGATCACAACATGTAAGAGATTTTCTCCATTTCTCTGATTGTGACAATGTTTGATTGAACTTGACCAACTTGTTTGAGTTGAGGTTGAGTTTGATCGATCCTTTGATTATGTTTTGGACGTTTGGGGTATGAATTTCTAAGATGATTATGCAAATGATGATGAACTAAGATAGATGTATATGAGGTCTAGACAAGGACGTATATTAGGATGATAATGAGGACTATATAAGGACTATGCATGGAGTATGGATGATAATGAGGACGTAAATGAAGACCTATGCAAGGACTTAGGATGATAATGAGGACGTAAGTGGGGACTATGAAAGGACTTAGGATGATAATGAGGACATAGGTGGGGACTTATGCAAGGACTTATGATGATAATGAGGACATAAATGGGACTATGCATAAGACTTAGGATGATAATGAGGACGTAAGTGGGACTATGCAAAAGACGTAGAATGATAATGAGGACGTAAATGGGACTATGCAAAAGACATAGGATGATAATGAGGATGTAAGTGGGACTATGCAAAAGACATAGAATGATAATGAGGATGTAAGTGGGACTATGCAAAAGACATAGGATGATAATGAGGACGTAAATGGGACTTTATGCAAAAGACTATGGTCACAAGTATGTAAGGACGTTTTGAGAATCAGTTTCAAAATGGACTTTGTTTTTGGTAACTTCATGTGTAGGACAATGTTTTGCAGTTTTCCAAGTCTGAGAACAATGGTTGGTAGGTATGTATAGATGATTGACTCAATTTTCATACAATCTCAAAAAAATTGGAGATACGTGAGATAGGGCCTGAAATAGCCCAAGGGATTGACTCAATGCTAGTCTATCACAACGATACATAAAAAAGTACGGAATACAATCTTAGGTTGGATATTGGACACCATTCAGTGAGGCCCCTGCAGCAAAATACCGAAACAAGATGGACAGATAGAGAGTCTGGTAGCACTGTCTCCACTCCACGACACACACTTCTTGGGCATGCTAGTCTCTCTTACCCTGAAGATTTGAAGATCTTATCACCGAGGGATTTCTATCTCATAATGTAAGGTACATGAGGGGTATCTATGGGGTACGATCCGCACTCTCGGAACCACTGAATGTAGGATTTTTGGCAACTAATTTGGTTCTTAGTATTAGGTTTCGAGGGGTCCCGATCCAACAATGGATTCTTAGAGAAAGCCACTTAAGGCTTTAGTTGAGCTTATCGGTGCAGGGAAGGCCCCCACATACGTCAAATTCACTCAACACTCTAGCTGTCTGACCAGTATATTTATATAGCGGCTCAAAAAACTCGCTTGAGAGTACGCTGGGAGAGATGATATCCCCAACACATCCCAATTCGAAGTACCTCTATGGGGTGATGAAATCCCCAGTCAAAGATACCCCTCACTACGTAGAATAAAAGAAAATTTGGATGTCGTTGTCAACTTCCTTCTTTCTCCCCAAAGCCCGATGGCGGGTAGAAAGTCAGTTAGTGCAATTGTAGTTCCACCCCAGACACAATGAAAAGTTCTTTTCCCTTAAGAAAATGAAAAAATGATTTAATCTAATGCAACCTGATTCACGTTCATTTTATAGCCCAAATTTAGGTGTTAGATCCGCATGTGCATGTCAATTTTAAACACCAAATCTAAGAATGAAGGCATACATGTCAATTTTAACCATTTGTTAATTTTTAAGCACCAAAAACCAAGTGTAAGATGCATGCATGTCAATTTTAGCCCATGTTCATTTTAAGCACCAACAACGAAGTGTGAGATTATCCATGCATGTCAATTTTAACTGTTGTTGATTTTAAGCACTAAAAACCAAGTGTAAGATGCATGCATGTCAATTTTAGCCCATGTTCATTTTAAGAACCAACAACAAAGTGTGAGATTATCCATGCATGTCAATTTTAACTGTTGTTGATTTTAAGCACCAAAAACCAAGTGTAAGATGCATGCAAAATTACTAATCTAATCCCCTCTGCGAATCCGCCACAGGCTGCAAACAGAAGATTAGTAGTAAAATTAAACCAACAAAAAACAAAAACTCAAAACTTGACAGAGGTGATTGCATAATACTACCTGAGCGAATGCGTGATACTTACAGATCGAATGTATAAATCTGACAGACTGAATGCGTAAATCTGACAGAGTGAATGCGTGAAACTAATAGAGTGAATGCATAAAAATGACAGGGCGAATGCGTGACAAATAAACAGACAATTAATGAACCCTATCAAAAGCATAAACTTTTACCAAAAACCTACAAAACTAAAAACTATGAATGCGTGATGATGTGTGGGTGAATGCGTAATGATATGTGGGTGAATGCATAATGATGTGTAGGTGAATGCATAATGATGTGTGGGTGAATGCGTAATGATATCTGAGTGAATGCGTAATGATGTCTAGGTGAATGCGTAACACTTAGCAGAATGCATAAAAATATGAGGGCGATTGCGTGAAAATATTAGCGAATGCGTGACTCAAACTAGAAAATGAAAAACTATGAATGCCTATTGGTGTCTACATGAATGAGTAAATCTGTCTATGTGAGTGTGTGATTCTGTAAACGCGATTGTGTGATGATGAGATCCACTTTGAAATCCATGCAAAACCTACAAAAAATGAAAAAATTCGCACAATCTGCAAAAATCACACAGAACACAGAAAAAAAGGTTAAATTGTTGTTAGTTCACGTCGGGTTCACCAAAATGTGGGATGCAAAATTCATTCTTCTATTAGCAAAGTAATCAATTAGAAACAAGGGAAATCACGAGTCCCTTTCCTAATCAGAATTTAATAAACAATACAATAAAATAATGCAAGATCAAATAAAATAGGAATTATAAATCAATTCAAATAAAACTCCCTATTCCAATATTTGCATATTGCTTCCATTTTTCTTCTCCTCTTCATGGTATGATGGCTCTTAGATATTGCGCTGGTAACCTGCAAGTGACACAAAGATTCAAAGTTCGTGATTCTGAGAAATTATCTAAGATTGAGGAGGATTGAAAATGGAGATTGGATGCTCAATTTATAGAAAATTGAAGAGGATTGATTGAAAGGTGGAACAAATTGATCAAGAGGTGTGAACTGAGGTGAGCTCAAATGAAAATTGACAGTTGAACTGCTGATTGTAGGAGTAAAACTCAATAGATTGAATAAATTAATTGAGTCAATTGATTGAGAAAAAGCTGTCTAAAGGAAGAAAAAGAATGATTGGTGGAAATAAAGAGGATGACATAGAGAGCTTAATTTAAAAAAAGCTAACTGAAAGATTGAAATAGAAGTTGGAGAGATAATTGATTTAATTAATTAATTTAGCATGTGCTTGCATTTAGATTTAGATTTTGAATTTAATCTTTGCATGAGATTTATTCAAATAATATAGCATTTGAATATATTTAGAACTTAACTTTGATTTTCAATTTGGTTTTTGAAATCATGCACATGTGTTTGAATTTGGAAGAAATTAGAAGAATATGAAATTAAATGAAATTATAATTTGGGGATTTGGAAATGGAAGAATTAATTAGCTAATTAAATAATTTAAAGAAACTATTTAATTATGTAGAAATGGACTTTAATTAAATAATAAAGATTATTTAAATTAAAGGAATTAAATAATAAATAATTAAATAATAAATATTTAATTAATATTTAGAAGAGAGTTGAATGATTAGATGATTGGAGATAGAAATTGAATAATTAGTAATTTATTTAAATAATAAAGATGATTTAAATTGGTAAATTAATCATAATTAATTAAATAATAAATATTTAATTAATATTTAGAAAATAATTAAAATGATTAAATGATGAAAGAATAAGAAATAGAATAATTAGTTTATTTAAATAATAAAGATTATTTAAATTGGGGAATTAACCATAATTAATTAAATAATAAATATTTAATTAATATTTAGAAAATAATTAAAATGATTAAATGATGAAAGAAATAGAAAATAGAAATTGAGAATTAATTTATTTAAATAATAAAGATTATTTAAATTGGGGAATTAACCATAATTAATTAAATAATAAATATTTAATTAACATTTAGAAAATGGTTAAAATGATTAAATGATGAAAGAAATAGAAAATAGAAATTGAGAATTAATTTATTTAAATAATAAAGATTATTTAAATTGGGGAATTAACCATAATTAATTAAATAATAAATATTTAAATTAACATTTAGAAAATGGTTAAAATGATTAAATGATGATAGAAATAAAAAATAGAATAACTAGTAAGATTATGAGGACATATGAAATTAGAAGAATAATATTAATTAACTTAATTAAATAATTAAAGAATTATTTAATCAATTAGACGAATAATTAGTACATGATCAATGAGACATTTTTAGGTGTCTACAGTTTATATATTAAATAGAGTACATATCAAAGGAGAAACTGGTAAGACACCTTATGAATTATGGTTTGGCAATACACCTATAGTTAAGGATTTCAGAATTTTTGGTAGTAAATGTTATATCAAGAGAGATGATATCATTAGGAAATTTGATCCTAGATGTGATGAAGGCATATTTCTTGGTGATTCTAATGAAAGCAAAGCATATAATTGTGATAACAAGAGCTTGCAGAGAATTGTGGACAGTGCTAATGTCAAAGTAGATGAGCTAAATAGAAGTCAAATAAGAGTTTATGAGAAGGAGGTGGCAGTGGAAATGATTATATCTGAACTGGTAGCACCTTTATTGGAATAGAGTGTTGAACTAGTTACTTTTACAATATCAGATAATTCTACAGTAACTGAAGATCAGGGAAGAGAAACAATGAGCCAAAGGACTCCTAGGTATGTGAGATTGAATCATTTAGAAGATCAGATCATTGGGGATAAGAACAATGGAGTGATGACAAGAAGAAGACTTCCAACTAATGAGGTATGTTATATTTCACAAGTTGAATTGACATCAGTAATTGAGGCATGTAAAGATGAATATTGGTTGAAAGCTATGAAAGAAGAATTAGATCAGATTGAGAAAAATAACACATGGACTTTGGTTCCCCGGCCTAAAAATAAAAATGTTATTGGAACTAAATGGCTTTTTAGGAATAAATTGAATGAGATGGTCAAGTTATAAGAAATAAGGCTAGATTGGTTTGTAAACGATATTATTAGAAGGAAGGAATTGATTATGGAGACTTTTGCACCTGTAGCTAGGATTGAAGATGTACGATTATTTCTTGCCTATGCTGCTCATAAGAGCTACAAGGTTTATCAGATGGATGTTAAGTGTGCATTTTTGAATGGGGATCTTGATGAAGAAGTTTATATTGAGCAACCTGATGATTTTTCACTATCAGATGATACAAATATGGTTTGTAGGTTAAGGAAAGCTTTATATGGATTGAAACAAGCACCCAAAGCTTGGTATGCAAGGTTGGATAAATATCTTTTGAAGCTTGGTTTTACTAAGGGTAGTGCTGACAATAATTTATATTATAAGATCACTTATGATGATATACTAATTATTGAAGTATTTGTTGATGACATTATTTTTGGAGGTGAAGATAAATTATGCATATAATTTGCTAAGAATATAGAGAAAGAATTTGTAATGTCTCGCCAGGAAACCCCGAAGGGATAAAGCTAAAACACACAAATGGAGTGCAAATATTTAAAAAAAAAATAAGACACAACATTAAGATACATTGAGTTATCTAAAGCTTCGATAACACAATGGAAGACTAAACAAACCTAAGGAGTTTCCTAACGTGATTACGTAACTTAACACCTAACTCAACTCGTGACATTTGATCCAATTAAGCAAGTTATCTTAATTACATGTTATTACTTAAAACATGGATATAATTTGTTCAGTAAATTAAAATTATAGATAATAGGACGCGTTCATCCATTAAGGTTGAAGATGAGGCTAACATGAGGAAATTTACCCATTAAAGTTAAAACATAGATAACATGTGGAGGTTCATCCATTAGAGTTAAAATATAGGTAACTTAATGAAGTTTATCCATTAGAGTTAAAATTAGATAACATGACGAGTTCATCCATTATAGCTAAAATATAGCTAATAAGACGAAGTTCACATATTAAGGTTAAAATGTAAATAACATAATGAAGTTCGTCCATTAGGGTTAAAATATAGATAACTTGATGAGTACATCCATTATAGTTAAAATAAAGCTAATATGACGAAGTTCATTTATTAAGATTAAAATGTAAATAACTAAATGAGTTCATCCATTTTAGTTATAATATAGCTATTATGATGGAGTTCATTTATCAAGGCTAAAATGTAAGTAACTAAATGAGTTCATCCATTTGAATTACGATTTAGGTAATATGACGAGTTCATCCAACAATGATTATCCAATCATTTCATTCAAAACTTTTCCTTAACCATATACCATGCATCTAATTTCATTACATGCTTTAATTTCATCATAACCTAGTGAGTTCTTTCCTTGCATACTTATTGTATTATTGATAATTGAAATTGATTACATTCTATTATTCAAATCTACATCCTTTCATGATCCACATTCCTACATTTAATTAAGACAACTGCATACATGCATTTACGATTAATTTCATCTAATCCACTTATACATTCTATCAAAATGCCATCCATACATGCTAACACTAAACATGAAACATAAGAACAAAAGCATCACATAACACCGAATTGATATTGGAGTTCACCCCTAAAGGGCTACATCTCCGGGTCTGCTCAACTACAAGACCCCTCTAATCATTTAAATAAGTTAAGGATACATAAGGTTCACATTATTTACAATCCTGCCATCAAGGCGAACATAACCAATATACAAACGACCACATTGGTCAGTAAAAACATAAATGATCCCTACATAGAAATGGATCCAACTGAACATATAAAAAGCAAATACAAAGGTCCACTGCCTGACGGTACTCTTACTAGAGACCTGACCAACTATGGTCAACCACAAATCAACACACTACTCCCGCATAAAGGACAAGACCAGTTATAACATCATCACAAGGCAACAACCAAACTAGAGACCATTGATATAACTAGGTACCCCAAATCAACCAAACGAAAGGGTTCAAACAACCATATCAAGTCTTGCCGTTACTTAAGCAAAAGCGAATATAGAAATTAAACTTGCATAGGCATTAACCGATAGAGGCAATCTTTTCCCATATTGATTTAAACACCAAATGTCGATCAAGTTTTCTAAATGATCTAAGTTAGATTGTAGTTATCTACCTCATCTAGGTATAGGTTGTTCTTGGTTTTCTAACTCACTAAGCTCGTTGCATCTACACATAACATAATTACATCATTGCGAGTTTTTAAAACCAAGTTCACATGAATATAATTAAATAAACATTAACCGAATAAATATGCTATTTAATCTCTAAATGAAACATCATGGTCATACTGGCTCAAAAATAATCTTTCTAAATTCATCTTCTCCAGAGGCCAGTTACACTATATAGATCAAGGAAACATACACATATAAGGAACCCAAATAAAGATAGGCCATTCCCAACTTAACAATTATTTCCTTACGCATATATAAAAATATACCAAAATTAAATATTAATTACTATATATTTATTAATCCACGATTAATAAAATATAAACAATTAATAATTAATAACAAATTAATAAATTAAGTATTAATATATAAATTATCACGATTAACATATATATTAATTAATAATTAATAATTAATATATAATAATAAAATATATTAATTAAACTTAATTAAAAAATTAAACATTTTAACAACCCACATTAATTTAACATATTATATTTTTTTTTTTGCAAATGAAAAAATATATATGTAAAAAAATGATAAATTCCAAAATGCAATAAAGGAGGGGGGGGGGTATCCACGTGGGCTCCCTTGGTAGCTCATGCTACCTTTGGTAGCACTGCTACCAAATGGTAGCAAGCGGCTACCATTGGTAGCGCTGCTACCAAATGGTAGCAGCCGCTACCCTTGGTAGCGTGCTACCTCCCCGTGGTGGGGGTTTATTCCCCACCACGTGGGTTATAATATGTTTTTTTTTTATTATTTATTTATTTATTTTTTTAAATTTTATTTACTATGAAATACACAACCAAAAAAGAAAACCAGTCTCATAGAGACTTAAAAAAAATAATTCTTTTTCCAGAAAGACCAAGAATACCAAAATTGATTTTAAAACTAAATCAACAAACCCATAAAATAAAAATAACTAAAAACCCCAATTTGTAGTCTCAGACTCAGAAATCTCTGAGAAATAAATCTCATTATCAAGCCCTTAGACATATGAATGCATTTCGATAATCTGAAACAAAACCCCCCAAAAAATAGACTCAAAAATTTTCTGAGACAAATAGAGAATGCATTCAACCAATCTTAAACAAACATTTTCATTCCCAGGCAACCCATTCTGGCAAAATTTTGCCAGCATAACCCCCTCTCAGGGTAGAATTAGTGAATCTACTTAATCTACAAGCATGAAATCCAGCTAATTTAACAATATTTTCACAATACAAAACAATGCAAACCAATTTTTTTTTTCCAAAGCTAAAACTCAAATTTGAGAACATTCATGGATTTTTAAACAAGAATTTCATGAAGAACAACCAAACACAATTTTTGATTTAACAACGAAATAAAAAGGTCAACAAGAATCCTACATCTTTTAGCATTCCTGGAAAGATTTTGAAGAAGAGCCCAACCTCCAGCTGTAGAAATCCTTCCTTCCCAAAATCCCCAATTTTCTCCATCCAAAAATATTTTTCCCCCAAAAAATCAACAACCCCAAAAATATTTTCCAACCTAGGTTAAATGGAATAAAATTTGACCCAATCTCCTAATTTCGAATTTAAACACTTTTTAAATAAAAAAATGAAAAAAATCATTCTTTTCAACTATTCAAATAATCTAACTTGCTTTTCCAATTAAAATTAAAATGCTTCTCTCTCATTTAATTTTGATTTTCTCAATATTAACAAAGCTAACATTTATATTTCGCAATATTGATGAGGGTAAAATATTTTAATTAAATTAAATTCCCAAAATCAATCTTTCACACTATATCAAATATATATATAAATTAAACTTGCTTTTCTAATAAAAATTGATTTTCTTAAATAATTAAAATTATCCTTTCTATTTCAAAAAGAAAAAAGGGATTAAATTATTTCTATTTCGAATAACTTTAAATCTTCCCTTTTCAAAATGCATAAACTAAATAAATTCATGATTTTAAATTAAGCATTATATTAAACTTGCTACAACATAAATAGAGCGATCTTTTTTAATTAATGATTAATCACATAAAATAACCTATTTATTTTAATTCCTCAATTACTAATGCGTAAATGAAGACCTTAAATCGAATTAAATACTTAAACCTGCTACAAACATAAATAGAGCGATCTTTTTAATTAATGATTAATCACATAAAAGAAACCTATTTATTTTAAATTCCTCAATTACTAATGCGTAAATGAACACATTAAATCAGATTAAATACTTAGGATAAAATACTCAATTTTCACCACACGCAAGGCACACAACCCAAGAAAGCCAACCAAATATACGACCCGCAAACCCAAATGAAAAGGGAAACTAATGGACCACAGGTGACGCTCACTTGAGCATGACTAGGGTAAAATGAGGGTTTTACGACCACCTAACCCAAATTCTAAGGGCAAAAGAGGTATACTCAACCCTGCAAATCTAGGTGAAGATGAACCTTGCACCACGGCGGTACTGTACCTGCAATCTCCCGCAACCAAGAGTCACACACACACACACATATAATGAAGGTGTTAGCTCGAGATCAATAACAAGAATCAGGGAAACAATTAAACTTACATAAGAATCGACATAAAAGCACGTTAACAGGTACACACAATAATCATAATATTTGACTACAACATTACATCAGGGTAAATCAACCATTCAAGAACGCCACATAAAAAGTCAACCAAGGTCAAACTGGTTTTACAAAACTGACTAGGGTAGGGGCACTCCAGAATTTGAGATGTCTATGATTGGTGAGATGAATTTTTTCATAGGTTTGCAGATTACTGAGATTGATAAAGGTATTTTCATCTGTCAAACTAAGTATGATAAGAAATTGTTGAAGAAATTTGGTATGGGAGATTCTAAACCGGTAAGTACTCCTATGGTTACAAATGAGAAATTGACAAGAAAAGATGTTTTTGCACAGATAAATCCTACAAGATACAAATATATGATTGAAGGTCTTCTTTATTTGACTCAAACTAGGCCTGACATTATGAATGTTGTTTGTATTATTCCAAGATTTCAGAGTGATCCTAGAGAAAATCATAAGATTGCGGTGAAAAGGATTTTTAGAATCATAAAAGGTACATCAAAATATGGTTTATGGTACCCTACGGATGATAACTTTACTTTATATGCATATACAGATGCTAATTGGGCTGGAGATGTTGATGACTAGAAAAGTAATTCCGGTGGAGCTTTCTTTTTTGGAAAGAAGTTGGTTTCATGGATCAACAAGAAATAGTCATGTACTTCTTTATCTACTGTTGAAGCTGAGTATGTTTCTGCTGCTACTAACTGTACACACGTTTTGTGGATGAAGCAAATGTTGAAGGATGTAAAGGTGGATTGTGATGCACCAGTAGTTATTAACTATGATAACTCTACTGCTATTGATATATCAAAGAATCTGGTATTTCATTCTAAGACAAAGCACATATCTATCAAGTATAACTTTTTGAAGGAAAAGGTGGAAGCAAATGAAATTAGACTGGTTTATGTGAACACTAAAGAGCATATTGCAGATATTTTCACTAAACCTTTGCCCAAGGAATCATTTGAGTACCTGAGAGATAGATTGGGAGTTTCTGCCCCTTCGGTAGAGACTTGATTGATGTGGATTGGCATCAGTCTGGTATGCATTATCAGAGATACTATTCATTCTAGCAGTGATGTGGGTATGCTATTGCTCAGGGGGAGTAGTCACCTTTGTGATTCAATGGTTTATGTTTTTGCTTTGATATTTTTGTCAGATTTCTGGCATTGATGTCAAAGGGGGAGTGATATTGATGTGAAAAAGGAAGTAAAAAGGAAAAGGAAAAAGGGAGAAATTTAGAGCTGAAAGCTAATGTACTAAGAGGGGAGGGGTGAATCAGTACTCCAAAACCTTTCTTCAATAATAACCTTACTGTTATGCATAAACATAATATTGCAATAACATAAAATAAAGTTAAAATAAATAGATAACACTCATACATGATTCACTCCATAACCCATATATTTTGGTCATGCAGAAACTCTTGGTTAGAGAGAAAAACTATGGTGGGGATGGCACCCACATCTTCACTACTGCAATAATAAATATTGCTCTATTAGAGCTACATTTAGCTATTTCTGATAGCTTATCCTGTTAGGAGTAACAAGATCTGTTAGATCTACCTTGCTAAAGGATTTTACAACATTAATCTAAATGCTGCACCTGGTTAGAGGATTTACAATTTATAGACTTGGTTAGAGTCTTTTACCCTATTAAAGGTTTCTCTTTCAACTTCACAATATTACAATAAAATTATTACAAATATCTGCAACTTTACATCTGAAATGTTATAGCAGATTCTATGTGCTCAGAATAAGATTACCTTGCTTATAGCATACCCTCGGTAACCCATATTGTAACTCGGTAAACCCTTCTGTTTACTCTGTTCTTTGACTATTCTCTGATAACCTTCTCGGTGACCTCTCTGTGTCTCTGTAACAGTCTTCCTTCATATATACACACACATATTTTACTCTCTTCCCATGCTGTATAAATAGATCTCTTAAAGTGGTGATATAATTCATTGCTTCAATCTTACAAACAAGATTCCTTGAATGAATAACTAAACAAAATATTTCATTGGTTAGATTGACCTTGCAATCATACACAATCTTCTAGTGCAATTTCCAATGTAATAACAGTTAGATGTGCCTCGATTTTGTAACACATTTTCATGTGCATGTCCAGGTTCAATGTATCTCATAATACATTTCACTCGGTGAATATCAACTCAGTGAGTTAACTTTACTGCTCAGTAGCCATAAAAAAATACTCGGTAAAAATCTCAGTGAATACTACGTTTTGTGACTGCTTTCTTCTGTAACCGACTAGATTGTTCATACCGACTTCTCTGTGTGTATCGACTGCATGATTCGGTAATACTAACTGACTAGAATATATAGTATGACTTTGAATATAAAAACTAATGGCAATTTGATAAGTAGTAACAATCTCCCCTTTTGACATTAGTTGAGATGTTTGACAAAAACTACTTTCAAAGTCATAACTCAAAAAATCTATATACTTTGCAAAATGACTATACTTGACAATATATACAATAGTCAATGAAATAGTATATGCAAATATACTCCCCTTATCATTATTCTGTACATAACTCTGAATTTTGCATGTTCGGTTCTATTATGTGCTTGTGTGCTCTGAATGCTTTGTATATTCTGCTTGGTATACTTCCCTTGTGTACAATACTCAAAACTGTGTTACCAAAACTGTATCACTCTCCAAATATAGTATTACTCCCCCTTTGTTTGGTATTACTCCCTCTATGTAGTATTAAAATATTACTCCCCCTTTATGACAAACATCAAAAACTTAATTTCCATCTGAAGGCGGTAACTGATCAAAAATAGATTTATACTTGTTTCGGGCGTTAGTGAGGGCGACTGAGAGTGAATCCTTTACACTTTCCATTAATGAATTTTGTGCTTGAATATCAGCCAATAGTGATATTAAGCCATCAAGAGTGCTTCCCTCTTGTGTAGTTGATAGGCGTGTAGCTCGGTTGACCTGTTCCTGTACTGATGAGAGATGAGGAAGGAATAATGTCTGAAGGGTCATTATGTCCATCCTGATTTTATGCTCTCCATTCCTGAGTTCTAACTGTTGAGCCATGAGCTATTGAAGCTTTGTATAAAAATTCTAAACTGAATTAGGCTCAGTGGTCAACTTAGTTGAGAGATCGGTGATCTCTTTCTCAATTGCATCAGTTTTATTCTTGATATCTTTAATGAATAAAGAAAATGTACAAAGTTTCCGAAATAAATAAAGAATATGCTTGAGTTGAGGGGACAACTTAGCAATGAATTTGACAAGCTTTACTTTTCCTATAGCGAGAGCTTTTTGTACCTCTTCAATCATTTTTACTGTAAGCTCTTTATCTTTTAGCTTGCTTAAGTACTCAAATGCATCAACTCCAGATGTTTCTATTTGAGTAAGGAGTTCATCCAGTTGAATGTGGATGGCTGCATCGGTTGACACTGTTGTTGAAGGTAGCATTTCTGTTAGTAGTGTAGACGTATAAAAATGACCATATTTCTAAATGAATATTTTATGTTCATTTATCTATTTAATTAAATTATCCACATTCCTCTATTTAATTAAGTAAATTATTCAATTTATTTAAATTAAATTCACTATACCCATTTAATGAATAAATCTTTTTATTAAATTAAATTCCCCCTATCCACTTTTAATTAAATTCAAATTTAATTAAATAGTTATCCTAAATTAAATAAATCTAATTTATTTAATTACAACCAAATTGAATGAAATTCATTAAATTCAATTAAATCCTATTATCCCTCCATCCACTTGCAAAATCCTACATCTCCCACTTGCCTTCCTAAACCCCTTTCTAATCCCTTCTAGACTCTTCTAATCACTTCTAATTAGCCTAACCCATCTTCTAAACTTTATCACATCCCTAAGCAAGGGGAGGTCACTTCTCAAATCCTCAAAGTCTTTGATAACCATTAAAGGCTTCAAGCCTTCAACCACTTAATTCCTCAAAGTCTTTGATAACCATTAAAGGCTTCAAGCCTCCAACCACTTAATTCCCCAAAGTCTTCATAACCATTAATGGTTAACTCAAACCCTCTTACATAGTCAAAGAATTCTTTTAACTCAACCTTCATCCAACCCAAGGGTCTCATCAAGCATTTAATGCTTTGACCATGATTATCTCTTAATCATTTGCACAAGGGTTTATCCTTGGATTAACTCTTAATCCATTGGGTAATCTTAATTTAGGCTTGACCCTTACCTTCTAGATAACCCTAAGGTCTTCTCAGGCATTTATGCCTCCAACCCCTTCTCTGAACCCAACCCTATGTTGACACTTGTCACCATTTCATTGGTGCAAATTGCAAACATGGATTCCCAACTTTCAAGCTTGGCCCTTGATTAAACCTTTCAATCCTGGCCATCCATTGCCCTGTTTTTGCTATAAATAGAGCTCTCATTCCTCCATTTTAATGATCCTTCAAATTTGTAGTATCATACTTATGCTCAAATACATTCAAGCTTTAATATCATTTTTATGCTCATCATTTTAGCCTCTTTTAATTAGAAATTAGTCTAAATATGCATGTTTAGAATATTTTCTTTATCATTTAGCTCAATCATAGACTAATATATCATGTTAGGATAGTATTTATACTAACCTTGTCAATCTTATCATCTAGTTTATTGCATTTCTAAGATCATGCATAGCTTAGGATGCATCTCATACTAAAATCTAACAAAGCATCCCTCGTTCTTGCATTTGCCATCCCTAAACTATTTTGCTCAGTGATCTGAGAGCAAAAACATTGGTTTGAGGGACATTGTGAGATAAAGAACCATGGGACCAACCTTGGGAAGCTGAGTTATACTTCATTACTCCATAGCTTGCACCAAGAAGTCATGTGTGTGTGTGTGGACAAGTCTTTTGGAATATTTTCACATATTGAGTTCTATTGACCCGCTTTTCCCACACACATTTTTGGCGCCCACCGTGGGGCTCAACCCCATATATCAAATCAATTTTTAAATTTAACCACTTTTGTAGGCACGCGGGAAAAATGAATTAGCGCATTAAGTTCACTGTTTAGCGCATCCGGTTAACAGCCTAGCGCATTCAGTTCACTGTTTAGTGCATGGAGTCCATCATCTAGCCAGCGCGTGAAGTCCATCTTTTAGCGCATCAAATCACTAATTTTCCTGTAGGTCTCAGCGCGGGAGAAAAATAGAGCAGCGCTTTCGATGCATAGAGTAGCACATCCAGTAAACAGTGTAGTGCATTGATACATTATTTTAGCGCAACTAGGTTATATTGTAGCGCGTATAGTCCTTTCTGTAGCGCATCATAGATAGAAGGAAAAAAATAAAATTGTAACCGAGTTTAAAGTTAGACTTGTTGAAGTCCACAAAATACTATATTTTTCTAACTACTGTGGTGGGTATTTTACAGAATTTCTGACATCTTATTGCAGGGAGGAGCTTAATGTTATTTTTAGAATTATAAATTGTTTAAATTTTTACTAGCTTGTTTAAGTTAGTTAGAATTTAAAGTCTTTTTAATTCTTGATAAATAAAATTGAACTCACCTTATTTGGGCTATAAAAAGAACCACAAAAACAATCTTTTCTTGCTTTCCCTAGGAAGACAAAATTTTCATTTTGGGCTTTAAAAAGAACAAGTCAACTTTTCATTTTTGCAAACAAAGGTGTTTAAAAAGAATTTCACCATCCTTTGGTGCATAAAAGGATTCACTTCAAATTTTTGCAAAGTAAAAAAATCACACATGTCCAAAGTCATTTGCAACTAAAGAGGGAAGATCTTCCCCTTTTGATCGATTTCTTTTGTTGACAAAACATCGAATTTACTTTGTTGGCCAATTCTATTTCATAGATCAGATAACCATTGCCTTAAAAGGATAAAATAAACACCATGTTTTCGTGGAGCAACAGCTCCATATAGATTTTAGCAAATCATTGCCTTGAAAGATAAAAGGAACCTTGTTTGCCTTGTCTCGAAAGTGGAAGGAATATGCTCTCCCCTTAACTGGGTGATCAAAAATCCAGACCACTCTTAAAAGCTTTCTTTACTTCAAGCAATAAAACCTTTAGCAGGCCTGCCTTCCCGAGGAGTTGAAATCAACTCTTAAAGCCGTTTATGGCCGGTGTGAAGGGAACAACCTAAGTGGGGAACGACTTTGACGCCAAGAATTCCAACCCACTAAAATCAAACATGAAAAGTGATGAAAGTCCTTTTCAATGGTTGCGCGCAGCGATTAGCCTTCCTCCAGTATCCTTGAGATACGTAAAGCCTTTGTTCTAAAGGTTGGGAAGCCTCCTGAGGGAGTTTATGACTGACGGCTGAACGGGAAGCCTGATTACGAACCATAGAAATAGAAGCTTTGAACTGAGTCAGTAACCAGACATTTATAACATCATAGTGCAAGGGTGGGGAAGAATCTGCCCCCAAGATTACTCACCATATATCTCCCAAGATAACTACTCAACTGTGAAGAAATTCACTTTGGGTTAATTTCTGGCAAAAGGGAAAAAAATGGGCGCCCTCTAGGGGGTGACACAACTGTTTGAGCTGACGAAGTATCGAGATTAGTGGGCTATGATGTTATTTATGACCCTTGACTAAAGAGTCTTTTTGAAGTGTATTATTTGTATCCAAACCTGTTAAAACATTGAGGATTTGAACACATCCTCACAGAACATACACTTTTTGTTAGATTAGGCAAAATGGTTGTACTTTTTCTGCTGTGCTTGCATTTACTACTTCAGAAAATCATCCATCAAACTTGAAAAATTCACAACAAAAATTTAAAATTTGCAAAAAAATCAACCAAAGGAAAATCAGGGCAGTTTAGCGCATAAGAGCAACTTCTTAGCGCCTGAGGACTTTTTGTTAATGCATCCAACCCTTACATTAGCGCGTCGGTTCCAAACAGTAGCGTTTCATCTCAAAACAAAACAGTGTGAAATTATTTAGTGCATCAAAGAAACAGTCTAGCGCGTGGAAGCATCAGCTTAGCGCGTGGAGGCTAAACATTAGCACATCGTGTTCACATGTTAGCGCATTGCAGGCCCAGGGTAGCGCATAGTTTTTTCAAAACAAATAGAAAACATTTTTGAGCATTCAAAACTTTAGTGCGTGTTTGGGGGTAGCCTAGCGCGTGTGGTCATTGTTTTAGTGCGTGGGGTAAATTTTGTAGCGCATATAGTCTTTGTTTTAGCGCGTGATCCAAAACACAAAAACAAAAGGCAAAACAGTGAGGAATTTTAAAAATTTCGAAAACATTTTCAGAAGCCTTCTCCATCAAACATCATTTTTCATCAAACAAGATTAGCAAAAACAAACCGTTAAGACTATTTCTTGAGCTAAATTTGTGTCAAAACAAACGTTGTAAAATGCTAAACGAATCGCACGATAGAACATGTCTATCTTATCATAATCTGGAAACCTCATCATTAGTATCAACAGAATCCTTACCATCTTACGGATTTCATCTCAAAAACACTTGTTTAAAATTTTCAAGTTGTCAAATCAAGTTTCCATATCGGGAAGCTTTTAACCATATCATTTGACACACTTTGTCGTGAAGGGGCATCTAAACCTTCACTTTGATAAAGTAAGATTTGAAATTTTTCAAACAAGATCAACTGAATCCAAACAAATCAAAGGAAACCATTGATTACTCATGCATGACTAATCCTCATATTCTGAGAAGAAAGAACCTTTATCGTAACATCATGTTGAAGAAACAACAACCTAGTTTCTCCAAATTCATCAAGAGAAACAAGTTCTTATACATCAATCGTCAACTATTTAAATCTCATCGGCTATTCCTTCATCACGTCAAACGTTATATCCAAAACAAATCCAACGAATTTGACAAAGAACCCTTGAAGACAAGAGCCTACTGTCAAAAGTCTGCTTTTAATCAAATCATAAACCACGGAGGAAAAATCAATCTAGCATTCTTGCTCGATGAGTGTATCACTTATAACACACCTCGACCAGAACCACCCACCCCCGAGCAACATATCAACGAGGCTTTTGTCCCTTTCATCACTGAAAGTTTCTACTAAAATGCCTGTTACTCGCTCTCAAAGAAGCCAACAAAGCGAGACACACGTCGAGTCTAGTATGAATCGAAGATTGTCAAATCCTTTTGAAGTTCCACCCTTAGAAGAACCTGAAATTTCTGAAGCACTTCTTCAGGAATGTCAGGAAAATCCCTCATTCTAAAAGCTTGTAGAAAGGCTCATGGAATATGACAAAGAAAAATATCTGCTCATGCTTACAAGTAAAGGCGTTAAACTTCCCAAAGATTTAGACTCAAACATCTTTAAAACTGGATCTCGACAATATACATATCAAGAGCAACAAAGAGAAGATGAAACTCATAACTTTGAACAACACATACTTGAGCAACACATTCCAGAACAACGCATACCAGAAATGCATATACCCAAACTAGAAACACCAGAGCAAAATATACCATTTACCACACCTTTTCAGCTAAGAACAAATACAAGGGAAGAAATTTTCCCTCGACAAGACAACATACCTTTGGCTGCCCTTACTCAACAAATGCAAATGTTGCAAAGGCAAATACAGGATATGCAACAAGGGATAACAGTACGATATTCTTTAAACGAAATTTGTTCTTATCCATTTGACATAAGATTGAACATGGTGCCTTTTCCTCCCAACTCGGACGTTCCCAAATTTGATAAATATGATGGGAAAAGTGATCCCTGAGATCATGTTCGAGAATTTTGCACCATGAGCCTTGAATTTACTCATAATGACACCTATTTGATGAGGTTATTCCCAAGAAGCTTGGGAGGGCAAACAATGGAATGGTTATCCAAAATTACACCACCTGTTAGATCATTTGATGAATTGGTCAACAAATTCATAACCCAATATTCCTATAACATCCAACATGCCATAACCATGCTAGATGTTTGTAACACCAAACAAAAGAACAATGAAACATTCATGGTTTTCCTTCATCGCTGGCGATGTATGGTATTTAGATATCCTCGAGATATTCCCGAAAAGGAGAAAATGGAAATCTTCATCGATAACTTGAATGGTGAAATGAGTTACAGACTAAAACTTCAATGTATACCATCTTTCGCTAAATTAATTGAGAATGGCATTCAAGTAGAAGAAGCATGTGTCAAAAAGGGAACACTCAAATTTTACAAGGAAGGAACAAACTCATCAAACTACAATAACCAGAACAACACCAACCTTGACAAATCTCAATTTTGGACTCGAAACAAAAACGAAGGCCACAATGAATCATATGATCCCAAATCTAAGCAACCAGTGCTCGCATTATCTAGAAATCCTCAAAACATGAAAAATCCTAAGAATGCTAATCCAAATGCTAACACATATGCACCAAACACCGATCAAGGACAACTCAACACAAACAACACCAATGATACTCAAAACAAAAACATGAATCCAGGACCTAACAACAATTCACGCAACAACACAAACAATTTCCAAAAGTGTATCTTCATACCACTGGGGCAATCACTAGAATCAACATTCAAAGAACTTTTGGCACACAAGATTCTTTCTTTGCCTCCAATTAGCAACTACGAACCCCAAATCAAACCACTTGGTGGAATGATTCACACTATTGTGATTACCATCGTAACAAGGGTCATCAGATGAATGATTGCATGAGGTTAAAACATGTGGTGCAAGATATGATTGATTGAGGTGACTTAACAATAGATGGTCTCAAAACAAATGTTGATCATGGAGCCTTTAAAAATCTTCTTTGGTAATGGCAAGATTGCCTTTGACAGGTGTAGAGGAGGATTCTTCTCTGAATTTCTCAGATAAAACCTTTATCATTTTTGTAGCTTTTCTTGTGGCCTTAGGTACTACAATGCTCATTTTTACTTTTTCCTTCACCTCTTCATATGTTCCATATCTTAGTTCGGTTGCATGCCTTGGCAATGATAAATAGGCATCAATTTGCTGCTGTGTTATATCATAGTCAATCTCATAACCCATTGGTGACAAAGATTGAGTCCTTGGTTCAACAACATTCACATAACAATAATCAGTATCTACCTCAAAACATATATTATCCTTATATTTTTCTACCAGCTATGGTGGAATCCTGTACCTATTGTGCATCTTCTCTTGAAATTTGCAGAAATAGTCATCCATGATATCATTAAAGTTATCTCCCAATTTCTTGATAAAATCGTTGATTTGATGGGTGATAGGTCGATGTAGCTCCCAAACTACTTTATCGACTGAGGGAAAGAACTTCTCAAAGTAGAAAAACATGCATACAAGAAGTGAACGAAACTTTATTGTATTTTTCGAGTTGTTCTTCTTCGGCTTCCTTATTGTGTTGAGGTTCTCAAACAAGTTCTTCAGTAGCACTTCACATAAATCTACTTTCATTCCCTTCTTCACTATTTTGTAGGCCAAGTCAACTGCAGCACATGGTACACTGTTTTCCCTTGCAGATTGAAAGAAACAGTAACCAATTACTCTAATTGCAAACTTGAGTTCTGCATCAGTGACATTGTTCAATTTCAGTCCTCGGTAATCAGATTCTACTCTAGTTAGACTGATTAGCTCCTTTTGTGATATCATTTTCTGTGCTCATGCATGATCATAGATAGGATACCCGGTGACTAGATGAATGATTTCCTTAGTGATCTTAATCGGTTTCTCTTGTAGCCACATGAAATCATCATGTACTCTGCTCAAGACAAACTTAACCCACTAGGGTTTGAACACATGGGGATAGGCTAGGGCTTCAGTTAATCCCTTGATTTTGATATGCTTGAATTTGCTATCAATTTTGCCATCAGTGCAAAGTTCATCATATGTGTCACTAATCTTGACATGACTGAGTTCCTCAACATGGCATTTGGTGAAGAATCTAACATCTTCAACTAACAAGACTCGATCCGAGATGAGTGAAAATGCAGTTTTGTCATCCGGTTCAGAGGCAACTTTGGGAGTTAAAGAATATTTCAGCGAGGGCTTCTCCACATTTTTGACAACTATGAGATCTTGGATCTTGGGTGCCATTGTAGGTTTCAGGTAAAACTTAGCAAATTATCCTTAGGGTTTACAAACGACTGATGCTTCACACTCAGTAGATAATAGCAATTTGACTAGATCGGAAACCAGCTTAATAGTGTGAATAGATTTGATGTAAATACCTTGAAATTCACTCTGAATGAAGTTTGATCGCCTTGATTCACTCTGCTCTGCTTCTCGAAAACTTGGTGAATGAAAATGACCACGAAAATACCTTTAATTACTCAAAAATACCTTATCAGGCTCCGTGCAAGTTAGGTTAAAACATTAAATGCACTCGGTTCACCTTTTCCTGATTTACTCCTTTTACATTTTGACCAAGTAACCATATTTCCTTCATTAACCGACTTGACAGGTTTCCTGTATACACCGACTTGATAGGTTTCCTGTAAAGTGCTTTTAATATAATTTCAAACTGACTAATTGCATCTTAACTATGCAGATTTTGAATTTTGTACATAATAGAATAGGAACTGTTTAAGATTTAACCTTGTGAGAATGCAGTCCCTTCATACCTTTACCGATTAATTTGGAGTGGGAGCACCTAACTCGGTAGGTAAGGTGCTTTCTTTATTTGACACAATTTCCTTCTTTCTCCAAACCATCTTAAATTTCTCTTTTATCTCCTCAATGTCTTCTCTAGGTTGGTCTCTGCAATCTCCAGCTAAATGTCCAGCTTTGTGACAATGAAAACATGCCATACCAGGATTTCTCCATGATCTTCGGTTATTCATTCCAAACCTTATAAAATAGTTGGCACTAATATGTCCATATCTTCCACAACATTCACACCATATCCTTGTATTGTAATCTCATGGTACTGCAGAATATTGTCGGTAAGGATCTGTGTGAGTTCGGTAACCTCTATTATTTGCTCGGTGTGCAGACCACATGTGGTTCTTTTGCTTAAACCAACACTTCTCGGTACTATGTCCATATCTATTGCAGTTTTTACAAAACCCTTTGAATTTTGCCTTCTGATAATTGTTAACAGAATTTGTCCTACATTGATTAGATGTATGACCATATTTATTGCAATTGTAACAATATCCATTGGACTTAGTGATATTCATTTGCTTACCTTTTCTAATCTGGCATATGTTGGCAGTATGACCTTGATTTCCACAGTAGTAGCAAATAGGCTTCTTCCTTTTGATGTTATTCCTATTTCCAACTTGCTTTGATGATTCTCCTCTCTTGGTAGTATGAATTCCTTTCTCGGTTGATTCTTTTCCTTTGTAACCGAGTCCTGCATCCTTGTTGGGTCTTCTTGTATTCAGTTGCTCATCCAACATCTTTGATGCTTCATAACTCTTTTTCAATGTTTCTTTGGATTTTTTCTCTATTTCAAGTTCATCAGTCAACCTTGATACTTCAAGTTTCAATGCTTGATTTTCATCATTCTTTAGAATTGCTTCATGATGTGCATAACCTAGTTGATCTGTCATATTTTGTTGAATACCAGTTAGCCTTATGATTTCATCATTCTTATCAGATACGAAGACTTCCAATTGTTGTTTCTCTCTTTGTAGATCTCTTGCTTTGTCCTCAGCTATCCTTAATGCATCTAGATTTTCAGTCATCTGTGTACTGAAATGTTCATGTTCCCTTTTCATTGCTTTTAGTTGATCAGCCAATGCTTTGTTCTTTTCTTTCAACATTCCAATCATTTCTTCAGTTTCTTCAGATATGCTTTTCTCAGATGATGTCTCGATTTGTTCCACTAACTCTTGAGAATCCTGCAAGTCATCTGATAATCTTCTCCTTACTTTCAGAGATTTTTGCATTTGCCTTTGCATGTTTGCAATCACTTGATTTGCATTATCCAGCTCTTCTTGTAGATACACAATCCTCTGAGATTGTTTATAGCCTTTCATTGATAAGATCTTTTTCTTTAGGTAGTTAAACCCTTTTCCAAGACTCAAGCTCTAATACCAATTGTTAGGCCCAATATGGAAAGCTAATGTACTGAGAGGGGAGGGGTGAATCAGTACTCGAAAACCTTTCTTCAATAATAACCTTACTGTTATGCATAAACATAATAGTGCAGTAACATAAAATAAAGTTAAAATAAATAGATAACAATCATACATGATTCACTCCATAACACATATATTTTGGTCACGCAGAAACTCTTGGTTAGAGAGAAAAACTGCGGTGGGGATGGCACCCACAACTTCACTACTGCAATAATAAAGATTGCTCGGTTAGAGCTACATTTAGCTATTTCTGATAGCTTACCCTATTAGGAGTAACAAGATATGTTAGATCTACCTTGCTAAAGGATTTTACAACATTAATCTGAATGCTGCACCTGGTTAGAGGATTTACAATTTATAGACTTGGTTAGAGTCTTTTACCCTATTAAAGGTTTCTCTTTCAATTTCACAATATTACAATAAAATTATTACAAATATCTGCAACTTTACATCTGAAATGTTATAGCAGATTCTATGTGCTCAGAATAAGATTACCTTTCTTATAGCATACCCTCGATAACCCATATTGTAACTTGGTAAACCCTTCTGTTTACTCTGTTCTTTGACTATTCTTTGATAACCTTCTTGGTGACCTCTCCGTGTCTCTGTAACAGTCTTCCTTCATACATACACACACATATTTTACTCTCTTCCCATGCTGTATAAATAGATCTCTTAAAGCGGTGATCTAATTCACTGCTTCGATCTTACAAACAAGATTCCTTGAATGAATAACTAAACAAAATATTTCATTGGTTAGATTGACCTTGCAATCATACACAATCTTCTAGTGCAATTTCCAATGTAATAATGGTTAGATGTGCCTTGATCTTGTAACATGTTTTCATGTGCATGTCTAGGTTCAATGTATCCGGTAATACATTTCACTCAGTGAATATCAACTCGATGAGTTAACTTTACTGCTCGGTAGCCATAAAAAAATACTCGGTAAACATCTCGGTGAATACTGCATTCTGTGACTGCTTTCTTCTGTAATCGACTAGACTATTCATACTGACTTCTCTGTGTGTACCGACTGCATGATTCGGTAATACTAACCGACTATAATATATAGTATGACTTTGAATATAAAAACTAATGGCAATTTGATAAGTAGTAACATATTATTCACAGGGGGAGTTTGGTCTTTATTTTAGAGTTGTATGTGGGAGATTGTTGGTTGTCTTCCATTGGGGGAGACTTATTTTGCATTTCTTGGTACTCATATGTTTTTCACATCTAGTGTTTCCATCAATGCCAAAGGGGGAGATTGTTGGCCATTTGGTGGAATTTATTATGTGTTGCATTGATGTTTTTTCATTGATTCCAACACTAGCTATTTGGATGCTTTACCGACACCCTTCTGGTCCTGGTAGGTTGAGTGGTTTCTGGTTGATTTGGATCCAACATGATCCGATAGGATCTGGTATGATTTGGTTATGGAATTGGCTTGTTCATGATACTCATATTCATATTCAGTAAGTTGGTTTTTGTCTGGTGATCATATGCTATCCTGTTTGCTTAGAAGCTTGGTTTCTGGTTCTGGTGAGGGTTTCACCGACAAAGCTTTTGATGAAGATCTTTGATGATTTGCATAAGTGGTGTTGGTGCAACTTCTGGTGGAATTTTAGGATGTTGTTGGTGATCATGTTCAAGACTTGGTAGATTGAGATCATTGCTGTAGCATGTGGACCTATACTGGGTCCCGGTTGGTCTAGGTTATGGACTGATTTAATGAAGCATGTGGATTGGACCTCTTGATACGTTTGTGAGATGACTTATGTGTTGGATAATATTTGTTTGGTTTAAGGCTGACTTGGTTTGTAATTATGTAATTGGTTTATTATCTGGTGGCCGACCTGATTGTTTATGGTCGAGGGTTTGTGTATATAGATATAAGATCTCATTGTAGATCATATATAGTAGAGATCATAGGAATGTGAAAGGAATGTAATGTGTGAATATTGTAATATCATTCAGGCAAAGGATTTGGTCGATCACTGGAGATCGAATTGTGTTTATGTAAGAGGATTTAGTCCTCCAGTATTGAGCTTAACCAGAACTATACTCATGCATAGGACATGCTATCTTTTGCAGTTCAACACTTCTCCAGATTGTAGTATGGATTTCTATGTAGTCAGTGAGACTCCTTTTGTGATGAAAAGTACGCTCTAGGTTTTTGGCCTTCCTACAAGTGTAGGCCCCTCAATTTTAATTCACATACTTACTGCAGAAGTATTATCTGACTATGGGCAGGCTTCCCATCGTGGGTTTTCCCTTTACCGAGTTTTCCATGTATAAATCTTAGTGTCATGCAGATGGTATTTATTATGTGATCATTGTTTATGCTTAATTGGTTTAACTGCTATTCTGGTATTAAAGTTTTAATTGCTAATGGTTTTGGTGATCAGTGACAACTGATTCACCCCCCCTCTCAGTTGTCTTTCAGTTATTTGAACTGTCTAACATTATATACATTAGTTCATTAAATGTTTTGGATATACATCATATCAACTGAAAGAAAGTAGTATATAATGAATAGTATATAGGGAGAACAATGTTCATACTTCTTACAAAAGGGTATATATCAATTGTTTTGGATATATACTGAAAGAAAGTAGTATATAATGAATAATATATAGCAAGAACAATGTTAAATGAGGCAAACCATGGAGAATGTTAGTTCTCAATATATATCATCGGTGAAGGTGACACCAGTTAAGGTGATTTTTACAAAAGGGTGGCTCACTGCCAGAATGTTCACTACAAGAGGGCTCGTTTCCTAGAAAGGCTCACTGCTAGAGGGCTCACTTCCTAGAAAGTCTCACTATGGAAAGAATAAGAAAGAAGAGAGAATCCACCACTGAAACATGAACTGTAATACCATATTTGCTTTTGGTACCTATCAACAACTACACATTTCACATCAACATCAATCGGATTTTTCCTTTTCAATCTCGCGCATCTTCCATATCTCAACACAATAAAATCATCTTCTTATATATACTATCTCTAAGAAACATAATCTTCTAAGTTGGCCAAACAAAGATTTGAAATAGGTCATCAGTAAACATTCTAGTCGTGGGAAGGAATGAGAAGTAGACCCTACCACAATGCATTTCATTGGTGAAATCAATACATTACATCCTTCACAAATATCATACCCAAATCATGACTCATACACTAAACAAATTCCACTGCTCATTCTCCAATTGCGGATCATACTGGAGCTAAGAAAACACTACCCAACTTAGCAAAAATAATAATGAAACCAAGATACTCATGAATACAATCATTCAATATGATATCGAGTAAATAGAGAAATCTGGATTACAACCAAAATGAAGAAACATCACTGAATATCAACTATAGAACATCTTCCAGAGCACCAAAAATTTTGACAACACATCCTCCAGATCACCAACCTTAAGGAATCAATCCAAAAAAAATGTTTTAACATCAATGACAATAATTAATTACAACCATCAACATCAGATTCAACATCAAGATCAAGGTGTCCCCTCCTCTCCATGTCATGATCCCAATCCATTTGATGATCTTAACATTCCTCCTCATCCCACACATGATCCTCATCCTCCACATGATCCTAATCTTATACATGATCCTAATTATCCACATGATCCTATTCCTCCATAAGATCCCATCACCCCTGTCCAAGCCATCTATGAATCCCATACTTATCAACATGGCTCTTCCTCCTTCATCCACTCCGGTTTCCTCCAAGAGCTTACAATTCCTTCCACCTTCTATTCCCCTCAAAATGGACTCTCATCTTGTTTCCAAAATAATAAGTATCCTCTATTGGAAAAATATTTTGTTAAAAAATGAATTTTCAAGGCAAAAGGTTAGGCCTCCATGAACAAGGCATATTGAAACCCCTTCAAGTCACAGAAAATACAAGTTCATATGATCTGGGCTACAAATCTCATGCTCAAGATGTTGGTATACCTTCCATCTCTTCTAAATTTAAAATCGCTCCAACTAAATCCAAATGTTTCTATTTCTTATCTTCCAAATCCCTTTTGGGTCCTTATGTGCGAAGGTCCATTCCTTCCTCATCCACATCCAATTTGGGTATGTTCCAAAGATAGACCCTCCATCCCTTCCATCCATCTTGGGTCCTTACATCCCTCCATACACCACCCCATCACCTCAGTTTATACATAAGCAAGATGAACAAAGGCACACATCCTATAATTCCTTCCAACAATATCCCTCCACCATACTATCCATAAAATTTCTAAGTCATCCATCCTCATGCACCCATTATACCATTGCTATTGCATGAAATATGGATGCCAAATATAAAATTCATAAAGCTAGAAATACACAATGTCCCATAAAAAATACATGCTCAAGAAAAGAAAAATATGATCCAAAAGACAGCAAAATCTAAAAGGACACAAAGGCCCAAAATGAAAAAATGAAAAAAATATGTGGATTCCCAAACTACTCATAGAAGAAATGCATCTCAAAGAGAAATCCAAATTGGCATCCAAACTTATTAATCCAAAATCTTCCTCCACTCACAAGTCCTCCAATCCTCCATCTAACAATACTCCATATTCAAAATCTATTTTGGGCCCTTATGTCTCAAAATCCACTATCTTAAGTCCATCATTCCCTTCATCTATTTTGGGTCCTCATTTCCCAAAATCCACATTTTATCCTCCATATAATTTAAAATCCTATCCTCGACAACCCCACCACCCTTCAAGGTGTGTTCCAATGTTTCTCTTCCTAACATCCCCATCCATTTATCCACAAGTCTTCCAAAACCCCATCAATTATCCAACATCCATTTCCCATACTTCCATTCCTTTAGTCCAAGCTTTTGCATAAAACCTTATCCCCATTAATCTTCCATCCATTCCATCCCCTCATATATTTCTACCAACATCTATGAGCACACCTCCAATTCTCATGGTTCATTATAGCACATCTTTAAGGGACACTATCCATGGAACTAGATGCTTGATTAATACCTCCACCCTCCTATCACCCATCAACTATATTCAAAATATCTACACACATTTATCCTCATACTTATCCATCCAAATAATTCCAGAAATTTTTTTTTTTATAATAGCTTGAGGTGATTTGAAATGGAGGTTTACAAGAAGGAGAGTTTGAGATTTGATGGAATAAATTATTCTCTTTGGAAGAACCGGATGGAGTGTCACTTGAGATGCATTGGCGAAGATTACTGGAAAGTTACTAAAGACAAATATATTGTTCCCGCAAATGGTCCTTTGACTCTGAATGAGATTAAGGAAGTTGAATATAATATTAGGGCTTAGGAAGCATTATTAAGTGCTCCAACTGATTTGGAAATGACAAATGTGATGGAATTGTAGACTGCTCATGAGATCTGGAAGAAGTTGGAAACCCTCTATGAAGGAGACAACTATGTGAAGATTTCTAAATTGCTAAGCTTGAAAGGAAAGTATGAGATGTTGAGGATGATCTAAGATGAGAACATTACTTCTTTTAGGTAGAAGGTGAATGAACGAGTGTACAGTATCAGATGTGCCGCTGGAAAGTTGGAAGAATCAGAGATTGTTACTAAAGTGCTTAGATCCTTACCTGAATCCTACAAATATAAAGTTGTTGCTATTGAGGAGATCCGAATCATGACTGATGTGACTAGAGACATGTTGATTGGTAAGTTATCAGCCTTTGAACTGAGTGAATTTGGTGATTCTATTCCTAAAGTAGAATCTACATTCAAAGCCACTGTTTCTGGAAAGGACAAGCAAAGATTTGATCCAGGTGAAATTTCTTCAAGGAGGATATCTAGATATGAGAAAGAGATGAAGGAAATTAAAGAAGAAGAGAAAGATCTTGAGGATCTTGAAGCACTGATTACTAGGAGATTACCTAAGGGAGCTGGTATGTATGAAGGAAAGTTGCCTCTTAAATATTTTTCATGCAATGAGATACGACATTTTACTTCAAGGTGTCTCGAAAGAGTTCCTAAGAAAACCTACAAGCCTAAATTTTAGAAGAGATGTTATTATGCTACTGATGAAGGTGTGACATATGATGAAAATGATGAAGGAAATTCAAGTGATAATGAATGGGTCTTTATTACTATCAAGGAAGATGATCCAATACCTACTAATTGTACTAGCTGCACTAATGAGGAAAGAGTTTTGGCTGCACAAGTTGAAGAAAAATATGAATGGGTGATTGACAATGGATGATCTCATCATATGACAAGTGATAAGAAAATTTTTGTGAGCTTGGAAAAGTATGATTGTGGTGTTGTTAGATTTGGTGATGACAAAGCTGGTATAATCTGTAGTAGAGGTTCTATTTCTCTTGATGGTAAGCACAATACTGATGATGTCTTGTATGTATTGTTAGGATTCCCAAAGACACTGAGAGGGGGGGGGGGGTGAATCAATATCTGACCGGTCAAAGAACTTTCTTAAATTATAACATGAAAAGCAACTCAAAACTATGTACCGGTAAACCAGAATCAATGCAGTAAATAAGAATAACAACCACAACATGAAAGACACACCATAACACAATATTTTAATGAGGAAACCCGGTGTGGGAAAACCTTGGTGGGATTTGTGACCCACAATATTCGCTTACTGGCCAATAAGGGAATATTACTGTTTACAATAGGGGCCTGCACATGTAGGAAGGCCAAGTGCCTAGAGCTCACTACTCAGTTACAAAAGAAGTATTACTAACTTACAAAAATGGATTATACATATCCAATGTCATGTACTACTTCAGATCAACATCTACTATGCCAGATTCAGTACCAGTTTAAGCTCTGCAATATACATAAACCCTTATCCAAAATTTGCCTTACAATTCGCATATTAGGTCTGCATTAATCCTTCCTTCTTTTTCTCTACTACTAAATGATCTACAATGATCTCATACTTATACGAGTCATATTACAATCCGCTAAGTTGACTTACAAATTTTTTTACAATTAAATATAAAATACATTTATACAAAATTCCTATCGACCATGGTGCCGGTAATCTTTCTTTTCTGTGCCAGTGAACTGTATGGTGGTGTAGAGTCTACTGGTGCCGATGCCTGCTAGTATCATATGATTGTAAGATTGCCATCAATGAAAATACCTTCAATCACCTACAATTTCTCATTGGAGTGTGCATTTGCCAACAATCTCCCCCTTTGCATTGATGGAAACACTCATGAGAAAAATCAAAACTGTATATCCAAAAATGATTTGCCAAAATTGTCTTACCAAAAATGTGTTATCAAAAAAGTGTGCTCCCCCTGAGCTGATGATATCTTTCTTCGATCATTTTTCTCATCTCCACTACTCCCCCTTTGACATCAATGACAAAGGTTGTCATTCACTGTCAGTGGAGTGTGGTTCCTGCCTAGATCCTTGTAACCAGTGGGTTACAATCTGATAGATGTCTGCCAATGCAAAATTTTGACTGTAACTGAACCTTTTGCTGTCCTTTAATGCCACTTCTGTTCTTTGAATTGTACCAATGAGTATGTGCATTTTCTCTTCTGGTGTCTTAAGTCTAGGAACCAGAGCCTCATAGATTTCTTTTCTCAAAGAAATGAGGTAATCTAGTTTAGGACCTAGTTTTCATTTTAAATCCTTTGCCTTAACCTTTATCTTTTCTTTATCTTTTTCTAACTTTTCAATTTTCTCCTCAAGATCTGCAATGTTCTTTTCAATTTCCAAAAATGGATCTGATGTTCCTATTTAATTATCAACAATATTGTTAATTTCTTTTTGTGCTTTTCTGATCTCTAAATCTATGTCCTCTGTCAAAATATCAGTTTTACAGGTATCTCTGTACATTTTCTTGAAATCCAAAATTGTTTCTCCTAGTGCTGGTAATAAGGTTTCCATTTGTTCCTTATTCTTCTTCACTATTTCCTCAAATAATTTTTCTTTCTCCTTATTCATTTTCTCTTTGAATGTGTCTTCATTTATCTGGTGTAGTGTAATTAGATTGCTGGTTATATATTTAGATAATGTGTCTAATTGGCTCAAAGAATCTTTATTATCTATGTTACACTTTGGGGCTATCATTTTCAAAATTGGTAATGTGTCATCTATAGCTTTGTAAGCTTGTGCATTACACTCTATTATTTTGTTTATTGAGTCCAAGAGTACCTCTGTCACATTCATTGGTCTGAATTCTGTCATTGAAGTAACAGATGTCTGTCCAACTATTTTCACAATCTCCATGCTGCCGGTTGTAGTAATAACTTTTCTTTCCTCTTTCTCAAGAGGACCTGTTTGAGTTTGCATTTCCACTTTGGGCACTATCTCTTTTTGAACTTGTGACTCTAACTGTTTTTGTTTTGGTTTCTCAACCTGTGCCTCAGTGGGTTTCTCTGTGCTCTCAACTGCTGGTTTTTCTAATGTAGTCTTAGTATGCACTGCCGGTTTCTCTGTATTCACCTCTGCACTGTCTACTATCGGTGACTTAGTTGGTTTTTCAGTTTTTGTAGTTGTCGGTGGCTCAGTAGATGCAACAGTATGTACATATGTGGTCTCTGTCTTCCCAGTGTCCGGGGGATCATTTGATTCTTCAGTTTGTTGTTGTTCCCCAATTCCAATGTTATTAATTTCAACATTTTCAGCCGGTGGCTCTGTTGCCACATTTGTCTTTTCAGTTGATTCCTTATCTACCACAATATTTACCCCTTGGGTGTCTATGTTCATGGTGTACAAAATTTTAGACTCAGGATTTGTATCCTCATGAGGAATCTCCATACTCTATGTTACCGGTTGTGTGTCAACGGTTTCTATAGGTGGAGTATCAGAAAGAGGTGGGGGCAAGTTATCAATTATTTTTAGGTTTGGAGGTCCACCTACCTTACCTTTCCCCTTATCCCTGTCCTTTTGGTAGACTCTGATATTCTTAGGTCTTTTAAGTTCTTCTTGTTCCTCTTTTGCAACAAAGAATATATCCCATCGATCCACAATCTCTTTTGAAATTTCATTTACTCTTCCTGCCATAAGTGCAACATGTTGATGACCAGTTGAAAATACTATCTAGTTGGCCTCACTGATTAATTGATCTATCTCTTCAGTGGAGTTCACTAGGTGAACTACAAGGAAATTTTCTATTTTTATCTTTTTGTCTAGCTCAACAATAGCTACCCTTCTAGCTTCTAGTCTTCTATATAAATCAGTGGGTATTTCATCAACAATCCCCATCAAAAATTTCTTGTATATGTCTAAGTGTAGGATTACACTATTCTCTATGCTTTCTTTATCATCAGTGGAAAGTGTGTTATACAGCTTGCTAATATTTCTAAACTTTCCATCCTCAGTTATTTCACTTAGAAGTTTGTCCAGTGGAGCAATATCCTATTTTACCTTCTTCTTCTTTGGAGTTAACTTCTTAACTGGAGGCCTAACTGCCTGTTGCTTTTGTCCTATTTTTTTGGGTGTAGGTGAGGGTGCCAGTGAGAGTTTTCTTTTCCTTACTACCCTTTTGAATTCAGCCGATATATCACTTTCAGAAGAAGTTGCAACCAGTGAAAGGTGAGCTTCCGGTTGAAGTCCTTCCAACTCACTTTCCTTGATACCAGTTTGCTTCAATACATCTTCCTTAATTGCTTTATCTTGTCTTGTACCTTTCCTCACTATCTGTTCAGTTTTCTTAATTCTTTTCTGTGATTGAATACCACTCTTAATTGTTTCAGCATTGCCAAAGAATTTCTCATCCGATTTTCTTGGTGCCTCAAGTAGAGCTTTTGCATATGTCTCAATTATGTTCTCATCAGCTTCATATCCCATTTCGGTTACCCAAATAGTTCTTGGGACAACTGCTTCCATCTAGATTTTATCTTTCTTTACCACAAAGCATATGTCATCCTTTTATTTGTCAAAAATATCTTGGGACAGTCTTGTTCTAGATTTTATCTCTGCCTTAAATGCTTGGAAATATTCATTGATGTTCTTATCTCCATTTTGTCCCATGTTGTTCAGTAGGTTTAGTTGTTATTTTCCTACTGGTATATCAAATCCAAAGTCTTTTTTGCCAGTACCGGGTACTTCCTTGGTGATATACAACATTAAGCTTACAAGTAGGTTGCCAAATCTGAAGGTTCCCTTCTTATCACCTTTGATTTTGTTTATGTTTTCTATTAGTTCATCTTTCAACCATTCATAGATGTTAATCTTAGCATTTTTCTATTTAATTAAGAAAAATAGGTTTTCAGGACCCGAAACCTTTAACAAAGGAGATTAAGATAAGCCAATAAAAAGTCCAGAGCTTATAAACCTCTTACAAAATGACTCACAAAAAATCCAGCAAACCAAAAAGACATCTAAAGATAAAAACAACAAAGAAACAAGGAAAGCACTACACAACTATAGTCTTCAGCAGGTCCTCTGCCTTTTTCACCAACTGGTCATAGGTGGCCCCAAAAACTTTGAGATCTTCCAGGTCCTTGTTAGGTTTCTTTTCTTTCTTTTTGCCTTCGGTTTGGGTTCTGGGTCCTTGAGCATCCCCTGTGCCTTCAATGTCCGGGTCAATATCCAGGGTCTCCTTCTCTTCGTCTAGTTTGCTGATGAGAGTATTAATGTTGCTAACAGAAATCTTTAGGATGCTTAAACTATGTTTAACAATACTTGTCAGGCACTCCTCAATTTTGCTGACTTTACTGGCGATACCCGAGATAGTTTGATCATTAGCGTCAACAAGATTTTTCCTTTCCAACAGATCTTTCTTTATTTTCTCAAATCTGGGGTTGAAGGAGTCTCTTATGTTTTTAGCTTTTGCAATGGTATTTTTCAGGTCCTCAATGTAATCAGCCATAGTCTTCCCTTCCCCAGTGTTGATGGTTTCCAAAATCTAAATTCTGTTGCTGAGTTTATTGTTGTCATCCACAGTTTTCTTGTAACTAGTTATAAGCCACTCCATAGTATCCATGAAACCTTGCATACCCTCTGGAGGAGGGTTAGGGGGAGGATCAACCTTAGTAGGGATATCCTGTTCCTTTTTTGGGGTGTCTCGAATAGTAGTTGTGTCTTCAACCCTAAGAGCCTCACCTGTGGTCACCTTCTTCAGGTTCTGTTCGGCTTCCGAGGTCCTTTTCTGCTTATAAACCTCTAGCTCCTTCACATTCTTCTCCTTCCTCTTGTGCTTATTTCTAGTCTGGGTGTGAACTTTAGTTTTCTTTTTCAGTGAACCTTGACGGTTCTCCTTCTCTGAGTCTTCAGAGACCTCCTCCTTTGAGGAAGGGCTAATCTAAAGGATTCTGCCTTTATGTTTTTTACCCTTAGAGGAAGAAGGTCTTGTTTTAATGTATTTCCTCTTCTTTCCAATTTCATAATCCGAAGCATCCAAGCTCTCCTCAGAATCACTCAATGGGTCACTGTCAGACTCCTCATTCACTAAAAAGGCAGAGTTAGACCCATCCTCCTCAGACTCTATAGAGGGCTGCAAGTGGGCTATTTGATTGGCCTTGAGATGGTCGTAAATAAAGACCATTAAGCCTTGATGCAGGGCAGTGTCCCCCATAGGGTTCTCTTTGTAGGCCTTAATAGTGGCATTCATTGAGCAAAGTAGAAAATAAGGAAAATTAACCTTCTCATCATGCCTAAAATGATTCAACAAGACAAAATGGTACCCATAAAATTTTGTAAACCTACCATCTAATGTAATGTAGCACATTAAAACAAAGAGGACCTCCCGCTAGGGTTTAAAAAAAGCCCTAGGGGGTAGTAAGTTTTACTTAACTTCACCAGACGTTTTCTCTCCTTCTCGGTTTTTGGATATCTGTCAATGGCCTCCTTATTGACTTTTCTGTCTCTATAGAAGTTGCATCCTTCCCTTTTGAGGCCTATGGCTTGGGCAATAATGTCTTCATCAATTTCAATAGTTTGGTCACCCATTTTCAGCATACCCTTTCTCCAGTTTTTATAGAAAAAACTGGTACCCGTGCCATCTCGTCTGTGGAGTCTCTCCATGAATTTTGAAAAACCACCCTTCTGCAGGATGCTCCAGACCTCCTCCTTTTGTTTCCATTCTTTACAGCTGCTTAGTTCATATCGCCGCCTATTACCACCCATATTTTCGCTGTTCAGAGTCAAATTTTGAAACTTGGAGAAAGTTTTAGCCATAAAGCTTATCGAAACTATCAATTTAACTCAAAAAGCGTGGGAAGTGATGGAATAAGTATTATAATAAATGAGGCTCTCATTTTTATAATAACTCGAAGTACTCCATTTAGACCTTTTCATTATTATTCTGTCCATCAAAAATCTTTGGAGTGCTTCTATATCGGTCCTTAAAAATGATTAGTCCGACATTTTCAGGGAGTCCTTGTTCTCCCTCCATGTAATCATCTCATCTTTGTTAACCGCCACGTTGGAAGCCCAGTCAGCAGAGCCATTGGCCTCATGGTAGATGTGGGATATGTAACTTTTTAAAAAAGTGCTGATAAGGTCTCTAGTGGCTTTTTTGATATTGTTGATCGACCATGAGGGCTTTGAGGTCCCCTTAAGACATTTGATGATATTGTTTGAGTCCCCTTCAATCCATAAGTAGGGGCAATTCCATTTGTTAGCAAGGAGAATACCTTGGAGAGCTGCCATTGCTTCAGCTTTATGGTTTGTTTGGCTCCCAATTGGGATAGCAACCATTTCCTTGCAAATTCCTTTATTATCTCTAAGAATAGCTCCACAACCTGCAGGGCCTGGGTTACCTTTTGTAGCACCATCAAAATTGACTTTGAACCAACCATGAGGGGGATTTGCCACCTAGCTTCAAGTCTTTTATTTTGGTTGGGGTCAAAAATGTTAGCAATCTTAAAATTCCATGAGCTTAAAATATTTGATTCCAGGGGGTTGTTCGAGAAACAGGGACCCTCAATGATCCCAATATTTTCCACAATCACCCATTGAATTTTCTGGAACACAATATCCTGATTGAGGGATAAGTCCCTGAAGATACAATTGTTTCTTTCTTTCCATAATCCCCACAGGATGTGAGGAAGAGATAGTTGCCATAGAGATCTCAAAAGGAGTTAGTCCAATGAAAATTCCAGGAGGAAAACAATTCACTGATAGTGTTAGGAAACACCCAATCAATGCTAAATTTTTTAAGAAATCTTTCCCAGACTAAGGTAGAATAAGAACAGTGGATGGCTAGGTGGTCCATAGACTCTTCCTCCTGAAGACACAGAGCACATCTATTAGGGAAGGAAAAGCCTTTTCCCTTTAGGTTGTCTAGGGTCAAGATCTTATTTTGAAGGATGGTCCAGTAGAAAAAAATGATTTTGGGGGTCAGACCCTTAATCCGGGCTTTAGACCAGAAAGAATTACCAGGAGGGGTGGGGGAAAGGACACAATACATAGAGGAAATAGTTAAAATACCTTTGGGTTCATGTTTCCAAACAAGGGTGTCTTCCTCTTTATTCAATTAGACTGAAGACAAATGGATCTTGAGCTTAGAAAGGCTAGGGTGGATACTTTCAATGTTCTGCCATTTATTACCAGACCAATACTCTGCAACTAAGGAGCCAAAAGTTCTAATATAGGAGGGAGCATGGAGGTCCCATTCATTGATTTCAGTCAAGGGTTTATCAAAAAGCCAGGGGTTCTCCCAGAATTTAACTTTCCTACCATTTCCTACTTTCCAGATCACTCCTTTAGCAATGCTTTCTTTGAACTTAGAGGCATGATTCCATATATGGGACCCATTAATACTGATTTCTGAATTGATAAAGGAAGAAAGAGAGGAGGACAAAAGAGAGTACTTACTTCGCCATATTTTACACCATTTAGTGTCTAGATGGAACATTCTCTAGATTTGCTTGGACATGAGAGCTTCATTCAAGGTTTGGATTCTTCTTAGGCCCATACCTCCTTTACTTTTCGGTCTACAAACCTGATCCCAAGCCACCAGAGACATTATTTTCTTGTCCTCAACCCCATACCATAGGAATTTTCTTTGAATTTCCTCAATTGCGTCAGCATACTTAACTGGAATTCTGAAGAGACTTAGGGCATAGATCAGAATACTTTGAAGAGAAGCTTTAGGTAGTTGGAGCTTTCTAGCCTGACTTAAAAGGGCTCCTTTCCAACCAGCTAGTTTTTAATGAAATTTATCAACTAGAGAGCTCCAAAAAGGGTCAAGAGGTGCAATGCCCATAGGGAGGCCAAGGTAGGTCACAAGAAGATCAACAATCCTACAATCTAGGATTCTGCTGATTCTCTGTTGTCTTTTCATAGGAGTATTGATGAAAAAAACTTTTCTTTTGACCCAATTAATAAGTTGACCAGAAGCTGAGGCAAACTTACAAAGGGTACTCTTCAGGATTTTAGCTTTAGAGATACTAGATTCTCCCATGATAATAGTATCATCCACAAACTATTGGTGGGAGCAAATGAGGTCAACAAAGGAAGGTTGGAGTCCCTTAAAGGAACCTTGCATAACCATTTTTTCCAATGACCTTCCAAAACATTCTGCCATAATGATGAAGAGGATGGGGAAAATGGGATCCCCTTGCCTTAAACCTCTGGAAGCTTGAAAAAAGGGGGAAGGAGAACCATTGATAAGAACTGCAAAAGAGGTAGAGGTGATAAGCTGACTAAAGAGGTCAATAACTCTAGAGGAGAAAGCATAAGCCATAAGAACCTTCACAAGGAAAGGCCAATCAACCCTGTCATAGGCCTTGGAGAGATCAAGCTTGAGGATGAGACCCTACTTCTTAGCTCTAACAAGAGAATGAATGTTCTTATGGACAATTATAATAGAGTCAAGGATTTGTCTTCTAGGGACAAAACCATTTTGCTGATGGTTAATCAAAATAGGAAGGACAAACATAATTATGGTAGTAAGAACCTTGGAGATAATCTTATAAAAAGAATTGCAAAGACTGATAGGTCTAAACTTGTCCATAGAGTCTGCACCTTGGGTTTTGGGGATGAGAGCAATGAAAGTACCATTGATTTCTTTCAATAGTTTTCTAACCCCCAAAAATTCCTTGACCCCATTGGAGACATCTTTCCTGACAATGTCCGAGAAATCTTGGAAAAAGAACATGGGGAAACCATCTGGGCCAGACGCTTTGTTACCATCAAAAGAAAAACAAACATTTTTGATTTCTAGGGATGAAGGAATGGAAGAGAGGGAGACATTCATTTGATCATCAATGAGAGAAGGGATGTTTTTAAGGAAAGAAGATTGAGCTTCAACATCCAGCCTGTGATCCCTGTTGAGCAGTTTCGAGAAATGCCTTTTGGCTTCATTCCTTATTTCTTCCTCCTCGACCAACTCCCCATTATCCACAACAAGTTTGGTTATCCTATTAGCTACTTTATTCTTGATCGTTGACATATGAAATAATCTTGTGTTCCCATCTCCTTACTTAAGCCAAATGCATCTTGATCTCTGCTTCCAGAAAGTTTCCTCTTTAGCAATGATTTCATGGTAATTTTTAAGAATCTCATTTTCATCAGCAATGGACATAGTGCTGAAACCATCCTTCTAAATTTGGGCCTGTATTTTTTTAAGATCTTCTTGGACTTTACCTTTAGCCTCAAAGATATTCCCAAAACTGGATTTATTCTAGGGTCTTATGTTATCCTTCACACTTTTAAGCTACTTAACAACTCTGTACATAGTAGTTCCCTCAACTTGGATATTCCACCATTTCTGAATATTACTTTTGATATCTGGATGAAGGGTCCACATTTTTTCAACTCTAAAGCGAAAGTGTCTCCTTCTATTAATTGAGTCAATAATGAAAGTGATAGGAAAATGATCTGACCCAGCCCGAATGTGGGCTGATAGAGAACAGAAATAATGACTGTACCAGTCATCAGAAATGAGAGCACTGTCAAGATGAACTTGGATAAGATCATTAACAGTTCTCCTGTTAGTCCAAGTGTAATTGCATCCCTATATTTCCAAATCATTGAGAGCCTGAGAATTAATAAAGTCCATCAGCACCAACCTACTTTCCAGCTGAGAAGGGCTTCCTCCAAATTTTTCCTCCTCTCTCAAAGGAGTATTGAAGTCTCCCATGACCAGCCAACTAAGATTTCTAAAACTATCCCTAGCTTCTATAAGTTTCTTCTAGAATGAATTTCTAGCTTTCAAAGTATTAGGAGCATAAATGTTACTGAGGACCCAAGAGGTACCATATTTTAAGTGCTCAAATTTAATACAAGAGAAGTTATTTTCCTGAATAAGAACATGGCCTTTGACAATATTAAGGTTCTAGATGGTAGCTATGCCTCCTGAGGCACCTTCCAAGCTACCACCACTGACATTGCCATTTTTGAAAAACTTCAGAGATTTAACTTTTTCTCTACTCATTTTAGTTTCTTGAATTAGAAAAAACATCAGGTTTACTATCCCTTATCATATTCTTAATGATATCATGTTTATGGGGATTATTGAGTCCCCTAATATTCCAAGAGATAATCTTCATAGTAACTTACCAATTCCTAACTCCTTAAGAGTCTTCTGAGTCCCATCTGCAATGTTCTTACTAGCCTCCTTGTCTCTGACTTTATGGTTAGAGGGTCGACTTGGGGAAGAGGAGATATACCCAACATTAACTTGAGCTATTCTACTGGATTTCCTTAGATGAGAAACCAAGGGAGTGGTTCCTTTCTTGTTCCTATATTTGGTATTTTCCACTCAGCATCTGTCTCAGGAGCCACTCCTGAGTTACTGAGGATTTTGGAAATTTTATCTTCATTACCCCAGTTAGGGATGCTGGAAGCATTTGAATCACTGTTAACTATTTTTGAATTCTGGTCTGAGTTCGAAAGGTTCATACCCAGTATTGCACATTTTTAGGCTTCTTGCATTTCAGAGCTTGTCATGAGAAATGAAGAATCAGTCATTTCTTCTTGGGATCCAGGAATCTCCCATCAATCTTAGCATTGTTGTTCACTAAGTCATAAGCACTTTTAATACACAAGCTAGAGACTGAGTTTAGTCTGTTTGTATGAGTGGCTCTGTAGCCAAGTACCATGTTAATGAATTTGACATTTACATCTTTAACATCATTGAATCTAAGTGATCTCTTGTCGAAAGTTGCACCAGTTAGGGTCTTTATAGTGTCATTAGAGACCTTCTTAGTTTTGTCAGGCCTGCTACTGGTGGAGGGTAAGCCTGTCACTGCCCTAAATGACTCTTTCAAGATCTTATGAATTGAATCCAACCAAAAGAATTTGCCATGCACTTTGCTTAGCACAATCCTTATAACATCCTTGGGAAAATCCGGGATACTAATGATTTTAGTAAAACCTAAGGTTTCCACTATCTTATGTTCCGGTTTGATGTTTCTAGATTCATCACATAAAATAGTCTGATACATATTCTTGATTTCTTCATCTCCTAGTTCTTCTATGTGACAATGTATGTACATTCTAGGGTCTTCAGCATATACTACTCCTTTAGGAATTTGAGAGAATGCCCCTAGGGTATCATCTTTCTTTACAATGTCGGGAATAATCTTAAACATGGGTCTAGGGCATTTAAATTCTTCTACAATAATAGGGTTTGCAATGAATTCAGGAACAAAGGAGGATGACATGGTTATAAATACCTTAATCTTCCTTTAGGTATGCGTGCTTGAATGATTTGCTTCCTTCTCGCTATGGATGCCCTTGCTCAGAATTTTCGTGCTCTCAAGAGTTTTGAATGTTCGGTGAATGAAAAAGGAGCTAAAATACTTAATTTATAATGTTATTTTCTCCAACTATCACATTTAATGCTTGCCGGTTAAGTCACAACTTAACTCATCTGCCGGTAAATAAGTAATTCAACTTCTCACCATCAAACGAGGGTATATTAGCATGTTTTTCAATTTGTTGCTAAACCCTCAAAAGATTTTCCTTTAGTTAGATGAAGAGTCTCCTGCCGGTGGAGTGATACTCTGTTCTGCCGGTGGAGGAGTATTCCCATCAACATTTTGATCTGACTTTCTGATCCATTTCTTTGAGAATTCTTGCTTTACCTCTTCAACTTTTTCTTTACCTTTCAGGCTGGGTCCTTTGTTATTTGCTGGTGATGTCTTGCTTCTACAAAATTTTGCAATATGTCCAATCTTGTTACAAGCATAACAAGTCACATTGTTTTTCTAAATAACTTTCCCATATCCTATGCCAGTATGTATTTTGTATTGATTAGATAGATGTCCAAATCTTCCATAAACATAACATCTTACATTCATTCTACAATTTTCTAAATTGTGACCAACTTTGTTGCATTTAGAACATTGACCAGTGGGTATATTAGTGTTATGATAATTTCTAGATCTACACTGATTTTCTCTATGACCATACTTATTATAGTTAAAGCATTTCCCATTAAATTTGTAACCATTAGGTTGTCTTACCGGTTTGCTGTGATCATGATTGTTTGCAGTACTGGAGCTTTCACCAACTTCAAAGCCAAGGCCATTTGTATCACCATTAGGTTTCTGATTTTTCAACATGTTAACAAGTTCTTCTAAACTTTTCTTGAATTTCTCCTTGTGTTGATTTGCAGCAGCCAGTTCACTCTCCAAGATTCCTTTCTGTCTCATGAGTTCATTTGAGTCATTTTGTGTATGCATCAAGTTTATCTTCAGCATATCATTTTCATGACTAAGTCTTGTGTTTTCATTTCTAGCATCATTTAGTCTTCTAACCAAGTCCTCTTCATTCTTCTTCCAATTTTCAGTTTCTTTACCGAATCTCATAGTCATATCTTGCATCTCATTCTTCATTGTACTATTTTCTTGTCTTAGTTTGTTTACCAGATCATTAAGAGTTTCTTTTTCATCATCATTATTCTACATCTTTTCACAAAGTTCTCTTCTCTTATTCCTTGCAATAGTGAGATTTTCTTGAAGTCCTTGAATAATATCCTGTGTAGTCTTCAGATCATCTTCAAGTTTGATATTCTTCACCTTTTCTGCATCATAGTCTGAAAGAGCTATTTCCAATTGCTTTCTCAAATTTTCCATCTCTACCGATGTCAAAATCTTCCTCAAGCTATTAGGCTTTTGAAAATAGAGGACCAGGCTCTGATACCAATTGTTAGGATTCCCAAAGATATTGAGAGGGGGGGGGGGGTGAATCAGTATTTGACCGGTAAAAGAACTTTCTTAAATTATAACATGAAAATCAATTCAAAACTGTGTACCGGTAAACCAGAATTAATGCAGTAAATGAGAATAACAACCACAAGATGAAAGACACACCATAACACAATATTTTAACGAGGAAACCTAGTGTGGGAAAAACCTCAGTGGGATTTGTGACCCACAATATTTGCTTACTGGCCAATAAGGGAATATTACTGTTTACAATAGGGGCCTGCACATGCAGGAAGGCCAAGTGCCTAGAGCTCATTGCTCAGCTACAAAAGAAGTCTCACTGACTTACAAAAATGGATTATACAAATCCAATGTCATGTACTGCTTTAGATTAGCATCTACTATGCCAGATTCAATACCAATTTAAGCTCTGCAATATACATAAACCCTTATCCAAAATTTGCCTTACAATTTGCATATTAGGTCTGCATTAATCCTTCCTTCTTTTTCTCTACTACTAAATGATATACAATGATCTCATACTTATATGAGTCATATTACAATCCACCAAGTCATCTTACAAAGGTTTTTACAATTAAATACAAAATACATTTATACAAAATTCCTATCGGTCATGGTGTCGGTGAATTGTATGCCAGTGTAGAGTCTGTCGGTGCCGGTGCCGGTGCCTGTCGGTATCATATGATTGTAAGGTTGCCATCAATGACAATACCTTCAATCACCTACAATTTCTCATTGGAGTGTGCATTTTCCAACATGTATAAGGCCTAAAGCATAATCTTTTGAGTGTTGGATAGATGGTTGACAAGGGATATGATCTCCAATTCAAGAATGGGAAGTGTATAATCTTGAGTAGTTCTAGAAATGAGATTGCATCAAGTACAAAGACAAAAGGTAGTATCTTTCACTTGAATGCTACTTTTAAAAGTTGTTTGATTGGTCAGATTGATGAAAGTTGGTTATGGCATAGAAGGATGTTTCATGTAAATTTTGACAACATGATTAAGATAAGTTCTACTCAAGCAGTAAGAGATATTCCTGAATTGATGAAGCCTGCTAACTCTATTTATGCAAAGAATGTCCATTGGGGAAGCAATCTAGAGTTTCTTTCAAAAGTAAAAAACATTTTTCTAATATATTGTTGGATCTTGTACATATTGATTTGTGTGGTCCATCTAGATTCAAAATTTTGCAAGGAGATATATATTTCATGTTGCTGATTGATGATTATTCAAGGATGATGTGGGTTACTTTCTTAAGGGAAAAGTCTAAAGCATTAGAGAAATTCAATTTTTTAAACCTATGGTTGAGACAAAGACATGATTGAAGCTGAAGTGTCTAAGATTTGATAGATGTGGTGAATTCATCTCTGGTGAGTTCAATACAATCTATGAAGAGCATGGGATAAAAAGATAGTTATCTGCTCTGAGAACCCCTCATCAAAATGGAGTAGTGGAAAGGAAGAACATAACCATTCAAGAAGCTGCTAGAACAATGATGATTGAAGGAAATGTTTTGCACATCTATTGGAGACAAGTTGTGAGTACTGCTATATACACTCTTAACTAGGTGCATATCAAAGGTGATACCGATAAGACTCCCTATGAATTATGATTTGGTCATACTCCTACTATTAAATATTTTAGAATTTTTGGAAGTAAATGCTATATCAAAAGGGATGAAGATTTAATGAAGTTTGATGCTAGCTGTGATAAAGGAATATTTCTTAGTTATTCTACTAAAAGTAAGGCTTACCAGTGTTATAAAAAGAGATTGAGGAAGATAGTTGAGCGTGCTAATGTCAAGGTTAATGAAGGTATGGAGAGATAGCCCAGATCCTCTGGATATGATTCAGATGATCAGAATGATAGTTCTGATAAAGGTAAACAAGTTTAGATCCAGAACCAAGTTCAGATTGTTTCGGTGAATCCAATGACTCAAGGTGAAGGAAATAGTGTAAGTGCAGAAGAGAGAACACAAGAGTATGAAAATTGAGGAAATCCTAAAACTAGGTATGTAAGATTAAATCATTTAAAAAATCAGATTATAGGAGATAAAAATAAAGGTGTTTTGACTAGGAGAAGAATTGCAAAAGATGAAGTTGAGTATTGTTTAATTTCTAAGATTGAACCTAAGGATGTGAGTGAAGCATGTAAAGATGAACATTGGGTGAAAGCAATGGAAGAAGAATTGAATCAGATTGAGAAGAATAATACATAGATTCTGGTACCCAGACAAAAATACAATAATGTAATTGGAACTAAATGGGTCTTCCAAAATAAATTGAATGAGGAAGGTGAAGTTGTTAGGAACAAAGAAAGACTTGTTTATAAAGGATATTCACAGATGGAAGGAATTGATTTTGAGGAGACTTTTCCTCCGGTGGCAAGAATTGAACCTGTTAGATTATTTATTGCTTATGCTGCTTACATGGATTTCAAAGTCTATCAAATGGATGTCAAGTCAACATTTCTAAATGGTGAGTTGGAAGTGGAAGTGTACATTGAGAAACCAGATGAATTCCAGTTGATTGATGAAAAAGATATGGTGTGTCAATTGAGGAAATAATTGTATGGATTGAAGCAAGCCCCTAGAGCTTGGTATGCCAAATTGGATAAGTATTTGCTAAAGCTTGGATTCAACAAAGGTACTGCTGATAGTAATCTATATTTTAAGATTGATCATGATAAAATTTTGATTGTTGTAGTTTTTGTTGATGATATTATTTTTGGAGGGAATGATAGTTTGTGCAAGAAGTTTGCTGATTAGATGTATAATGAATTTGAGATGTCTATGATTAGTGAGATGAAATTCTTTCTAGGATTGCAAATTACACAATTAGAAAAAGGTATCTTCATATCTCAGTCAAAGTATGTAAGGGAATTGTTGAAGAAGTTTAGATTAGAAGATTCAAAGCCAGTTGGTACCCCTATGGTGACCGGATGTAAGTTGACTAAGGATGATGATTCCCCTAAAGAAAATTAGACTAGATACAAATCTATGATTGGTGGATTGTTATATTTGACTCAGACTAGACCGGATATCATGAATGTTGTTTGTCTTGTTGCTAGATTTCAAGTTGATCCTAAGGAATCTCATGTTGTTGTTGTTAAAAGAATATTTAGATATCTGAAAAGAACTGTTGATTTTGGTTTATGGTATACTAAAGCTACTGATTTTACTTTGAGTTCTTTTACTGATGTTGATTGGGTAGGAGATGTTGATGATCGAAAGAGTACTAGTGGTGGTGCATTTTTCTTGGGTAAGAGATTGGTTTCATGGTTGAGTAAGAAGAATAATTCCATTTCTTTATCTATTGCTGAGGTAGATCATATTGTTGTTGCTAACAATTGTACGTAGGTGGTTTGGATGAAGTAGATGTTGAAAGATATCGAAATTGTGTATGATAAGCCTATTTCTATTTACTATGATAATTCAAGTGCAATTAACATTTCTAAGAATTTGGTGTTGCATTCAAAGACTAAGCATATATCTATTAAGTTTCATTTTCTGAGAGAGAAGGTAAATGAGAAAGAAATCATATTGAAATATGTATCCACAAAAAGGAACAAATTGCAGATATTTTCATGAAGCCTTTGCCTAAGGATACATTTGAGTATCTTAGAGAGAAGTTAGGAGTGATTTCCCCTCCTGATCAGAACTAAGGTGCATTGGTATGCATCAATCCAATGCATTTCACAGTCATATCTTATCATCCAGATTGATGAGGTGACTGCTACTTAGGGGGAGTAGTCAGATGTTTAGATTTGTGAGATTATGTGTTTGTGAATATGTGTTTTTGTCATTGATGTCAAACGAGGAGAGATTCATGTGAAAAAGTATGTAATGATTTCAGGGGGAGAGAATATTTGTAATGGGAGAGAGTTATCTGAGAGAAGAGTTATTTTCTTTGACATTGAATGTTTTTTACATAATATGTTCTCATCAATTCTAAAGGGGGAGATTGTTGGATATTGTTGTTGGTATGCTGCAAATATGTGCTCTAATGATATTTGAGAGATGTGTTGTCATTGTTGTCAACATATTTTCTCTGTCTAGTGCAGTGTTGCAACAAAGTTCAGTTAGTTACTTTATGTTGTATATTGATGATTAGTGTTTGTGGATTAAAGGGTTTGTAGAGTGATACCTCTAGTTGATTCAGTGAAAGTGTTAGAGGTCTGCATGAAGATTTGAGTGAGTTATGAGTATTTGTGTTGTGGCCAATTTTTCTATTGTTCAGTATTGCTAGTGTTTAGTATTTTGATCTGCATTGCTTTGCATTGTAATATCTTGATTTGTGGATTTGGAATTATATTTGGGATGTTGATTTGTGTCCTCAATTCAAATGGTTCATGGTTTGGAGCTCTGCAAGTGATATTTTCAGGTTGATAGTCAGTTCAATTAATGTTCTTAAAGTTTGGTATGGTGATAATGATGATTCTAGTAATTTGAGTTGGTGCGGATGTTGGTGTGGTAATTCATGATGCTTGTGGATGTTTCTAGATCATGTGTTATTCATGATGGTGGTCCACATTGATCGGTGAGCAAGTTATTGATGATTTTCTTTGGTCTAGTGGTGTTCTTCATGTTCTTGGCCGACATGATGCTTGTAGCATGTTACAAATGTTTGATGCATAATTGTTGGAGGTGTTTCATATTCAAGGTGGTGATTTAGGTCCATGCTATGTCTTAGTCGATATTGTTTTGGTCTGCATGTGATATTGTAGCATGTATGGTTATATTTTGTAATTAGGTGATATGTGTTGAGCCGACCTTGATGATATTGGTCCAAGGTTGATGTCATGTATAAATAAATATAATAATCATTGTGAGAGGTGGTTGTGTGTGTGTGTGATGTGTGAATAATGTATTAATCATTTAGAAGAAGAGAAGAAGCATGAAGAAGTAAGTGAGAGATGTTATGTGCTTAACCAAATCTGTTTGTAAGGTAGTGAGCCTTCCCAGGGTTGTTGCCCTTTGTTACTTTTGAAAAGTGAGCTCTAGGAAGTGTTCCTAAATGCATGTTCATTCCCCAATGTAATATTTAATATACTTCTAACATGGTATCATCATATTGTGGGTAGGTTCCCACCGTGGTTTTTCTCTTGACTAGGTTTTCCATATCAAAAATCTTGGTGTTATGTGTGTTCATGTTGTGTTGTTGATTTATGATTCCATTTTTATTTATCAGATCTGAGATTAAAGTAAGTTTATAATTTGGTGACAACTGATTCACCCCCCCTCTTAGTTGTCTGCCCTATTTTCATCAATTGCACTGCTTTGCAACGTAGTTCTTGGATCCCCATTCCACCTATCCTTCATCGTTTACTCCTCCATATCCTATCACTATCCATCTACTTAATCCCTCCATCTCCTATTCAAGCAATCACTATTGGCAACAACAATGGAGGAAAATTGAGAGGGGGGGGGGGTGAATCAATTTTCACCAGATTAAGCTAATTAAGCACGATCTCATATTCCAATTAACTGCAGCATGAATAGATATAAAGATAATAACAAAAACACACATAACACCAAGATTTTGATGTGGAAAACCTGGTTAAGGGAAAAACCACGGTGGGAACCTACCCACAATAAGATGATACTCTATAGTAGTATATGTAAATATTACAATGGGGAATGCACATGCATTCGGGTACACTTCCTAGAGCTCACTGCTCAAGATATAATGAGCTAGAAGGATCCAACCCTCACGGAAGGTTCACTACCTTACAATAATGATCAGAGTACAATCCAAATTACATGAACTGCAAAATATCATTTGCTTATGCTTGATGACAGTTCTGGTTAAGCTTATTTGTCTGCCTTGCAACAATATCTTCTCAATACAACACACCAAAGGATAAATTCACTTATGCGCACATAAACCACTCTTTGGTAATTCATGCACAACACCGATACCCAAATTACATGAATCTAACACTTTTTTATGCAATTCATCAAACTTGACTACAAGGTCGGCCAAATCCTCAACTCTTAACTACAAAATTACATATCATGATACATAAATAAACCACCAGATCAATATAAGATCATAGATGACATAGCATGGACCTAAACCAAATCTCCAAATATGCATCATCATCGAAAATCTCTCCAAGATCAACCGTAACATGCTAAACCACCAGAAATATCGCAAGACAAAAAATATCACCAAATCAAAAAAATCATAAATACCACATACAAGGATCAATGCATACCACCAAAATATATAGGACATGATCCAAAAATACCAACAAGCACATTAGAACCATCCACAATAGCTGCACCAACACCACTTAATCAAATCTTCATCGATCAACATGCTAAATCTCAAGAACACTTAACAACAATTTGGACTAGAAAGATAACTTGTGGAGCACCAAATCACACACCATCTGAAATGTAGATATAAATGGACATACAAAACATTCTCCCAAATCTGTAACCAAAGATATGATCATACTTGAGCAAAATAGATCAAATACCAAACTCTGCCAACCACTGAATAGAAGGACTAAACTTCAAATCGGATCAAATGAAATGATCAAGTAAACTTCTGAATCACTAGAGCCAATAAAGAATGAAGTACTCCAATATCCCAAATAGATAAACTAACCATATCAACTCAATACAAACATTGAAACACCAAACACCTCTTTGCAACACTAGAACACAAGAATATGTTGACATCAATGACAACAACATATCCTGGTAGCAACAATATCCAACAATCTCCCCCTTTGGCATTGATGGAAACATATGAATGTGAAAAATAGTCAATGAAAAGGAATAGATCAATACCAACAATCTGCAAAAAAACTCCTCTTTAAGATTATGCACACAAATTTCCAAAAATAAAGTAGTTTTTCACATGCCTCTCTCCCCCTTTGATAGAAATGCCAAAGACAAAATACAAACTATACTCCCCCCCCAAATAACTCATCCTCCAAGAAGGATAATATCCCCCTTAGGATAAACTCACAACTGAACTCAAAATCACACATTGACTACTCCGGTTGAGTAGCAACACCAATTCATCAACTTGGATAAAAAGATAAAGTCTCTAAAATCCACTAGATTGATGCAACTCCATGCATCTAGTTCTCATCAGGAGGGGTAGAGACCCCTGACTTGTCTCTCAAATAGACAAATGTATTTGTAGGAAAAGGCTTAGTGAAAATATCTACAATTTGATCCTTTGTAGATAAATATTCCAATCTAACTTCTTCATAACTTACTTTTTCCCTCAAGAAGTGATACTTAATGGACACATGCTTTGTGTAATGCCCATACCCTAGTTAGACTTGTAAAACCCGTTTGACCATGATTGACTTCCTATGTGGCATTCTTGAAAGGTAGGTTAACCATGGTGAAATGTGTAGTTTAGGTAATATAAATAACTGTGCATACTTAATTATTGTGCTTTTGCATCGATTTTCTTGTAAATGTAATTGTTCCTAACCCTTGTGTTGAATCTTGAGCTAACGCCTTCATTGAATATGTATATGTATATGCATGCTTGTATGAATTCATGGGTGCAGGAGATGGCAGGTACGACACCGCTTAGGGCAAGGTTGAGTATGCTCCTTCATCTTTTGAATTCGGATTTAGTGGTCATATAACTCTTGTCTTGCCTTAGCCATGGTTGGGTGAGCATCGTGTGTGGATTCGTGGGGCTTGCCTTTCATTGGGATGCGTGTCAAGAGATTTGGAGGACTTCCTCGATTTGCGTGCCTTGCGCGAGGTAAGTGAGGTTTGTGATCCTAAGTATTAAATTCAAATTTGTGAGTAGACGAGCACCTTAGTAAATTAGAAATTTAAATGGGTAGCTTCCTTTGTATGATAAATCATTAATTTAAGAGATTGCTTTAAATTATTATTGTAGCAAGTTTAAGGTATTTAACTGGGGTTAGTGTGCTCATTTACGCATTTGTAACATTTACGCATTTGTAGTTGAGAAATTAGAATGAATAAGACTCTTGTACTAGATTAGTCATGTATTTTAAAATGTCGCTTTATTTCGTTGTAGCAAGTTAATTTAATAGTTAATTTTAATAACGACGATTTTAATAAATGATGCGTTTTGGAAAGGAAAAATTTAAAAGTCAATTGAGAAATAGAAATAAATTAATCATTTTCGCTTGTTGGGGGAAAATGGGTAAAATTTACTATTTAAAAGAAATTAGTTCCATTTTACTTGTAAAGTCGATATAGTATAAAAGTTTGACTTTTAGAAAATTAAAATTTAATCAAACGCCCTACCCGGTAAATAGTTCCAAAGTGTAAATGTAGGCCCAAATCGATATTGAGAAATTAAAATTTAGAACTCAATAAGAAAAAAAAAAAGAAGCATTTTAATTTTAATAAGGGAAAAACAAATAAGATTAATAAATAATGGAAAGAAATGACTTCCATTTGGGATTTTCATTCATTTTATTTTAAAAATAAATGCCTAATTTCGAAATTGAAAATTAGGGCAAAATTAGGGTTTTTCTTTTTAACTTAGTTTTGCAAGCATTTTGGGGGTTCGGGGCTTTTTGGTCATTTTTGGGGGAAAAACATGGTTTTTGGGAAGAAAAGAATGGAGTTTTTCTTTCTTGCTTGGAGTTGCTGGAGCTCTTCTCCAAATTCATACCAGGAATGCAAATGGAGGTAGGTCTCTTGTTATCTTTCATTCCATTTGAGAACAAAAGAAGTATGTTAGATTCTCCTTAAAGAAATCTGAGTTCTTGTTTGAAATTATGGTGATCATTGAATCATGATTTTTGTCACTGTCTTATGAGTTAGAAATCTTACCTACTTAAGAGTTTTCTTTTGTGTATTTTTGTTGTGTTTGGGGGAAAATCTTGAACTGATATTTGGAAATCCCTCCCCATTCTGTTACTGTGATCATGCTGGAAAGGAAAATGGAACACACAAAAAAAGAAGGAATGGCTACGTCTGTGCAAGATTTTTCCTTCAATGTTCTTATTCAAAAAAAAAAACAAAACGATTTGATTCAAATTGAGAAAGTTGCAAAGAAACAAAAAATAAAATAAAATAAAATTTAAACGAAAAACACAAAAAAAAAGAGATTTTTTTTTGAGGGTTTTCGGGGGGGGGGAGCCGGAGCTCGACCCGACCCCATCCCCGCGGCGCCGCAGTAGCCGCAGGGAGTCCCTGCGAAAACCACAGTGTGGCCGCAGGGAAACCCTGTGAGACCACAGTGTGGCTCGCAGGGACCTGCGTCCCACTGTGGGTTTCGCAGGGCCCTAGGGTTCGGTGATTAATAAAAAAAAAATGTTTTTTTTTTGACATGTTGCTTCGTAGTTTTTTTTTAAATCGTTTTTTTATGTATTTTTTTATTTGTATTAAAAAAAAAAGGGGAAGCATATAATATTTATCATTATATTTAATGTAAGTTATTTTTAATGTTTAGCAATATGGTATTTTAAAAAAAAAAGAGTTGAGATTTTGATTTTAGAGAATAATGTATTTTTTTTAAAATAGAAAAAAAAAGAAGATAAATGTGTATATTAAAAAATAGGCTAATATAGATATCCTCTATTTAACGTATATTGTTAATTACACATATTGATTTTTGGGCTTTAGTATAGCCATGACTTTCATTGTAGTTTGTTTTTTTTTAAAAAGAAAGTCAAATGATAGTTGATTATAAGATAGTGAGTATATTTCATGAGGGTAATGGACTTTAATTTCTTTGTGGCTATTTATGCAGTAGAGGCTTAGTTTAGCTTGGAAATGATTTGTCCATTCCTCCATTTACTCTTAATATATTTTGCTCTTGTAGAAGAGGGTTGTTTGTTTCGTATCAATAAAGCAAGGGTTAGATTATTGTTGTATTACTAGCATGTCATTAGCGTTTATCTAAGATATAACTTGACTGTCTAGATGCTTAAGACAACTTGGAAGATGTTGTAATTACCTGTTAACGCTAGAGGTCGACCCTTTATTATTTTAGTAGTCAATGCGTCTTTTATAGTAGCACGTCTTGCTAGGTTGTTTTGAACCCGGTCGTTGGGTTAATTGGGTTGGTCATAACCGATTTCGCCCCTAGTCAAGTAGCGTCAGTCATTAGAACCTGTACTTGCTTTGAATTGTCAGTTGGTTCCATTTTAGAAGGGACCAATCATGTATTTCCCGATCAAAGTGTCTGTTGTATATGGATTGTATTCGTCTAAGTGGCAAGATGTAAAGGACTTATATATATCATGTATTCCTAACGATATAATACCAAAGGGGTCTTGCAGTTGAGCAGACCCGGAGATGTAGCCCATCCGGGGTGAACTCCGAGATCATTCCTGTGTTATGCGATGTTTTTAGCGTACTTTGTTTTATGTTATAAAATTATCATGGATGGTTGTATTTTTGCATAAGTGTATGGTGAAAATTTAATGAACTCAAATTTAAGTGCATAACATTATTCATATGGATAAATGTAGTTGTTTAAGTTCATAAAACGTTGTAAATTATGAATATGGCAAAGTATTTAAATATTGAAATTAAAGTTGTGGAAAAAGTAATTTGATAATGTTAAATTAAATTGTAATAGTGGAAAGAATCTAGTTAGAATTACTTCATTGGATTAATTTGTTAATAAGTATGTTAATGGATTGAATGTACAAGGGAAAACAAAGTTAAAACTTATGTCATGTTTCCCAGATTGAGATTAAAAGGTGGAACAACATAAAAACATCTATCTTTTTACCTTAGTGAATGAAATCACGCCATGTCAATTATGTTTCCTTACATTGAATGAATTTGATAAGTTATTTCACGTTTTAATCTTAACAATAATCCTCACCAGATTAATAGGATAATCATGTGGACTCAATTAGGTAATCATGTTGTATATTGAATGAATATATTTAGTAATTTATGTTGTAATTATAATCCAATATACCCTCACCAGATTTGTTTTATAATTGGGTGAACTCAATTAGATATCCATATTTTTAATCCTTATATAGGAATTCCCTCATGACTGCTAAAGTTGATCTAAAATGGGAAATAATTGATTTGTAGTTTACACATTAAAACTTAGTAAAAGCATCTCTCTCATTTTAAGTTCATTTAACAAAAAGAACAAAACAAGAGATATGCTAAAAGATAATTGTAATTACTTTAATCTTGAAATGTTAAATATTATCTTGCTAACTATATCTTAAAGTTAAAGGATGAACTCTTGTGGCTCAAATACATTTTTCACATAATGATTCTAGCCATCTAGTAGTATTATTCTAAAACTTCAAATGAATTCCCATGGCTACTCACATTATACCTATCATAAGAATCTTCAACTCATTAGTTGGCTATGCATGAAAACAAATGAAGAGACCTCACTCTACTAATGGAAGTTTAATCCTTAAGAAGCGAAATTTATCTTATTAACCATACTTTTTAATATTTAAAAAAGGTATCAAATGTGGGTGAATATTTAAAATCAAATGAAGGAATCCTCGTTTAACTAATCGTAGTTTAACCTTAAAGGAATGAATCTCAATAGGCATATTTTTAAACATTAAAGGATGAAATCAACTGTGAATGGATACCACAAAACCAAGGAATGAACTTCATCATATTAAACGCATGAACCTTTTTGGAGACCTCTTAATGTAATTATGAAATTAAGTGCATTGGATAAATAACTCCTCGATGGCCTCCTAACCTCTAAAGTAAATGAACGCCTCCTAAAATTTTAAGATGTCATATCCTTGAACACATATGTAATTAAGATCTATGCATTATCCCGTAATTAAGATATCCAGATTAATGGATCTGTTGACGCAAGTTGAGTTAGGTGTAAGGTTATGTAATCGCGTTAGGAAACCTCTTAGGATTGTTTGAGCCTTCCGCTGTGATATCTAAGTTGACAGATAACTCCAATGTATTTTAATGTCGTGCCTAATTATGAATTGAGTTAACTTCAACTATCTTAATGTTGTAGCTTTGTATTAACGCTCTTAATTATTATTATAAAAAAAATAAAAAAAAATTACACTCTATTTGAGTGTTTTTAACTTAAACCCTTAGGGGTTTCCTGGCGGGGCATTACACTTTGTTTTAGAATGCAACACCGAATTCTTTGAAATATTGATAGCACTTGAATTATCACAATAAATAATAGTTGGTGCATCATAAATTACTCTGATATCCTACAACATATGCTTCATCCAAACTTCCTAAGTACAATTGCTAGGAGTAACAATGTATTTAGCTTTAGTAGTAGATAAAGACACAACTTCATGTTTCTTACTGGACCATGAAATCAACTTCTTCCCAAAAAGAATGCTCCACCGGTAGTACTCTTCCAATAATCAACATCACCTGCCCAATCAACATCAATGTAGGCACATACCAGGAAATCATCATTTTTCAGATACCACCAACCATAGTCAACAGTCCCCTTCAAGTATCTAAAAATCCTCTTCACAACAATGCTATGAGTCTCTTTAGGATATGCTTGAAATCTAGCACAAAGTCAAACAATATGCATAATATTTGGTCTAGTTTGAGTTAAGTACAATAATTCACTGACTATAGATCTATACGAAGTCTGATTAGCTTTCTGAAGTTCATCAATCTTAGACAATTTGCATCCAGTCACCATAAGAGTTCCAACAGGTTTAGAATCAACTAACCCAAACTTCTTCAACAATTTATTCACATACTTAGATTGAGAAATGAAAATACCTTTACCGGTCTGAGTAATCTCCAATCCTAAGAAGAATTTTATCTCACCTATAATAGACATCTCAAATTCCTTTTGCATATCATCAACAAACTTCATACTTTAATCATCATCTCCTCCAAAAATGATATCATCAACAAAGACTTCAAAAATCAAAATGTTATCATTATCAACTTTAAAGTATAAATTACTATCAGTAGTACCTTTACAAAATCCCAACTTCATCAAATATTTGTCTGATGTAACATACCAGACTCTAGGGGCTTGCTTAAGTTGATACAAAGATTTCTTCAATTTGCATACCATATCTCCTTCATCTGATAATGAAAATCCATTTGGTTGCTCAATGTAGACTTCCTCTTCCAAATCACCATTCAAAAAGGCCGACTTGACATCCATCTGATATACCTTGAAATTCTTATAAGAAACATATGCAAGAAGCAATCTAATAGCTTGAATTCTACCCACATGAGAAAAAGTCTCCTCACAATAAATTCCTTCCATCTAAGAACACCCTTTACATACCAATCTTTCTTTGTTTCTTACCACTTCACCTACTTCATTCAGTTTATTCCAGAACACCCATTTAGTATCAATTACATTCTTGTCTTTAGGTCTTAGAACAAGCTCCCAAGTGTTATTCTTCTCATTTTGATTCAGCTCTTCTTCCATTGCTTTTATCCAATTCTCATCCTTACATGCTTTTGCAACATCTTTAGGCTCAATCTTTAAAATTAAACATCTCTTTAGCAACAATTCTTCCCTAGTGATCACACCTTTATTCTTATCACCAATAATCTAATTTTCTAAATGATTCAATCCTACATACCTCATTGTCTTTTGATTGTTCAGATCCTCAGGCTCAAGAACTTATTCACCAACAACACCAATATCCAGATTAACTGTCTCCATCCGACCATTCTGCTTTAGGATCTCAGTCTGCACAGGCTTAGGAACAACATATTCATCTTCAAAATCATAACCACATGCTCTGACATGCTTTTCAAGACATTCATCTACCTTCACATTTGCACTCTACACTATCTTTCTCAATCTCTTATTGTAACACCGGTATGCCTTGCTCTTAGTAGAATATCCCAAGAAGATTCCTTCATCACATCTTGCATCAAAATTTGCTATATCCTCATCTCTCTTGATATAACACTTAGAAAAACTCTGAAATATCTAACTGTAGGAACACGACCAAACCATAACTCATAAGGAGTCTTACCGGAATCACCTTTAATATGCACCCAGTTGAATGTGTAAACAACTTCTCTTCAAAAGGTTTGTGCAACATTTCCTTCAATCAACATAGTCCTGGCAGCATCCAAAATGGTTTTGTTCTTCCTTTCAACAACTCCATTCTGCTGAGGGGTTGTAGGAAAAGATAATTGTCTTCTTATTCCAATCCTCTCATAGAATGTATCAAACTCTCCTGATGTAAATTCTCCTCCTCTGTCAGATCTCAGACACTTCAGCTTCAACCCTATCTCAGTCTCCACTCTGATTTTGACTATCTTGAATTTGTCCAATGCTTTTGATTTCTCCCTTAGAAAGGTAACCCACATCATCCTAGAATAATCATCAATCAACAACATGAAGTATTTGTCACCCTGCATGCTTCTCACTCTTGTAGGACCACATAAGTCAGTATGCACTAGATATAACAATCCATTAGATGAATACAACTCACTATTAAATGATGTTCTTGTTTGCTTTCCCATCTAACATTCCTTACATACCGGATTAGTGGGCTTCACAATCTTAGGAAAATCTCTAGCAACTTGAGTAGAACATATCCTTATCATGTAGTCAAAATTAACATGACATATTCTCCTATGCCACAAAAAACTTTCATCTATTTAAGCAATCAAGAACATTTACTCACCAGCATTGAAGTGAAAAATATTACCTCCTTTAGTCTTAGTTCCTGATGCAATCTCTACACTGGAGGCATTTAGGATCTTGCATTTACCATTCTTGAATTGAAAATCACATCCCTTGTCAACGATATATCCAACACTCAAAAGATTATGCTTCAAATCTTAAACATACAAGACATCATCAATATTATGCTTACCATTGAAAGATATATAACCTCTACCATGAATCAAATAATATTTATTATCTCCAAATATCACTATACCACCATCATACCTTTCCATACTCACGAATTTGCTTTTATCACCTATCATATGATGTGAACAACCACTATCAATTACCCATTCATCTTTCTCTTCAATCTTATCAGCCAAAGCTTTCTCTTCAACAATGTATCTTGTAGGATTCATTGGTACCAGATCATCTTCCTTGATAACAATAAACACAAACTCATATTTTGAATTACCATTCTCTGATTCTTCATTTGTTACACCTTCATCAACAACAAAATAGCATCTCTTTTGATTTCTGAACTTCCAGTAGGGCTTATAGGGCTTATCATGCTTCTCATATCTATCATACTTATTAGATCTATTATGCCTTTCAAATTTATCATGCTTATCATATCTAGACATTCTCTCAAGGCACCTAGAAGCAAAGTGTCCTATCTTATTACAATAGAAACATTTCAAAGGTAGCTTTCCATCATACTTATCGACTCCCTTAGGCAATCTCCGATCAATAAGGGCTTCAAGCTCATCTAATTCTCTTTCTTTCTCTTCTATCCCTCTCTTCTCTCTTTCAAATCTGATACCCAACATGAACTTTCTCCTGGATCATACTTCTGCTTCCCAGATGCAAAGGCTCTGAATGCAGTCTTAGTTTTTTCATGTGATTCTCCAAATTTTCTCAACTCAAATGCAACAAGCTTCCCAACCAACATGTCTCTAGTCCCTATAGTCACACTCCAAATTTCATCAGTAACAACTACTTTATGCTTGTAAGCAGGAGGCAATTATCTCAACACCTTAGCAACAATCTCATCTTCTTCAAGGGTTCCACCGACACATCTAATATTCATGACAAGCTCATTCACCTTAGCCATAAAGGATGTTATGTTTTCATCTTTTCCCATATTCAATGCTTCATATTTTCCTTTCAAAGTGTGCAACTTAGCAACTTTGACTTATGCATCTCCTTCATACAAGGTCTCTAGATTCTTCCAGATCTCATGTGCAGTTTTCAAGCCCATCACATTAATCATTTTTGAATCGGTCAAGGCACTCAGGAAAGCTTCCTTGGCTCTTATGTTATCTTCAACATCCTTGATCTCAACAAAAGTAACTAGTCCATTCTAAGGAACATTGTAGACATTCTTTGTAATCTTCCAATACTCATCTCCAAGAAACTTTAGATGAACTTCCATCTAGTCCTTCCAAACAATATAATTAATTCCATCAAATCTCAAACTCTCCTTCTTGAACACATATGCTACCATCCGGGATCTCCTCAAGTGGTTAAGCTTCTTCTAGACTATCTAGCTCTGATACCAATTCTTGGCAAGAACAATGGAGGAAAACTGAGAGGGGGGAGGGTGAATCAATTTTCACTAGATTAAGATAATTAAACAAAATCTCAAGTCCCAATTAACTACAACAGGAATAAAGATTAAGACAATAACAACAACAAACATAACACCAAGATTTTGATGTGGAAAACCTGACTAAGGGAAAAACCATGGTGGGAACCTACCCACAATAAGATGATACTCTGTAGTAGTATATGTAAATATTACAATGGGGAATGCACATGCATTCAAGCACACTACCTAGAGATCACTTCTCAAGATATAATAACCTAGAAGGCTCCAACCCTCAGGGAAGGTTCACTACCTTACAATAACAATTAAACTATAATATAGATTATATGAACTGCAAAAATAGCATCTGCTTATGCTTGATGATAGTTCCGATTAAGCTCATTTATCTACCCTGCAACAATCTCTGCTCAATACACCACACCGAAGGATAAATTTACTTATGCGCACATACACCACTCTCTGATAATGCATACACAACACTGATACCTAAATTACATGAATCTATCACCTATTTATACAATTAATCAACCTAAATTACATCTCATGATACATAAATAAACCACCAGACCAATATAAGGTCATAGATGACATATCATGGACCTAATCTAAATCTCCAAACATGCATCGCCACCATAAATCTCACCAAGATCAACTGCAACATGCTACACCACCAAAAATATCGTACAACACAAAATATCACTAGATAAACAAAATGATCAATATCGTGCACAAGGATCAATACAGACCACCAAAACAAATAGGAATGATCAAGAAACACCAACAAGCACATTAGAACCATCTACAATAGCAGCACCAACAAAACTTAATCAAATTTTCATCAATCAACACACTAACTCTAAAGAACACTTAACAACATCAATTTAGACTAGAAAGATGACTTACAGAGCACCAAAATCATGCACCATCTGAAATGTAGATGCACATGGACATACAAAACATTCTCCCAAATCCACAACCAAAGATATGATCATACTAGAGCACAATGTATCAAATACCAAACTCTACCAACCACTGAACAAAAGGAGTAAACTTCAAACCGGATCAAATGATATGATCAAGTAAACTTCCACATCACTGAAACCAATAAAGAATGAAGTATTCCAACATCCCAAATAGATAAAATAACAATATCAACTCAATGAAAACATTGGAACACCGAACAACTCTTTGCAACACCAGAACACAAGAATATGTTGATATCAATGACAGTAGCAATATCCAACAATCTCTTCCTCCATCCATCCTCTTACCAAGACTTGGTTCTCCCTTATCATTGGTCCCCATCCATTTATCCTATATACACAATCCAATCCTATTATATCCAATCATTTATCCTCCTCCCATCTTATCCAGACCATTTGTGATCCCCTATTGGCAAGAGACACTACATATGTCATCTGGTGTTGTCATTGATGGAAACCCAACTCAGATATCTCATCCATAGTGATTTATTTTCCTATGCCAAAAGTCACTTTGAATATTTGGTTAAGTCCATTGAGTTAGAGAAGAGCATTTGATAGAGTGTAGTATTTTGGTTGGCATTTTATTTCTATTGAATATTTTGTTTTGTGGAGCTAGAGGAAGATAGTTAGATGTCTGGAGGACCTTATTCCAGAATCTTAGCCTCTAGTGATGATTGTTGTGTAAGTTAGAAGATCTAGTGTACATGTTTTTTAGATTGAACAATGTGGTATGGCTGACTTGTGTTGTTGATCATTGTGCAGAATTGATGGAGTAACTTTGGTGATTATTTTTGTAATCGAGGATGTTTAGCCAATATTTGGGAAGCACATAGACAATTCTTTCTGGTCTGCATATGCATTGGAGTTTGGATTGAGCTGACTATATATGCACGTTTCATTATTTGTATAGTTTTCTTGAAGTTGACATGTAGAAGACCTAATTTCATTTTGTGGATATTTAAGACCAATAGATATGATCATTTTGGATATCAATAAGTGTGTGGAAAGTGTTTGTGATTGATTATGTGCTGCTTCACATGCACAAGTTGAAGATTTATCCTTTGGAATATTGCAAAACAATGAAATAGAGAAGTTTGTGGTAGAGTGTGAAAAATTTGTAATTGTGCTTAACCGAAATGATACCCAGACATTTTTAGATGCTATTCAACAGTTCAAGTTCTCTTGCAATCATTTCTAACTCATTTGTAAGACAATGAGTCTTCCTACTGTTGTAGCCCTTGATATTTTGAGCAATGAGCTCTAGGCAGTGTGTCTAAATACATGTGCATTCCCAATGCAATATTTTTATACTTCTGCAAAGTATATTTATATTGTGGGTCTCATCCCCACCGTTCTTTTTCCCTTGACTAGGTTTTCCACGTATAAAATCTTGGTGTTATGGTGTTGTTTCAAATTGCTTTGTGTTTATGTATCTTTCCTTTGTTCATTTGCATTAAGTGGTTAAAAGAACAAGTTAATAAAATAAAAAATTACAGAACACCGATTCACCCCCCTCTCAGTGTTCCTTGATTCCAACAATTGGTATCAAAGTCTAGTCCCTCAGAAGAAGTTTAACAATGAAAAGGTGATTCAATGGATTTCAGTAGTCTTCAACATCTGCTTATTGTGGCACATGAGGATCTTGATCAATCCAAAGCTAAAGTTCGAGAATTGAAAATAAATCTTAGGGATGTTGAGAATTTCATTTAGTCACTGAAAGATCAAATAAACAAGTCCAGGGAGATGAGAAAGGAACTTGTTGATAATCTAAAAGAGAAAGAAAGGCAAAGCATTAATGACCAAGCCTTGAAGGAAAAGACATAAGAGTGTGAGAAACCAAAAAATTGTATTAAATATTGGCGAATATTTTATTTTTAAAAAAAATAATAATTATTTCAATTGGCGAATCTTTCCTTTTTTTAAAGAAAAATATTAATTTTATTGGCGAATTTTAAATTATATCAAATTTTTTGGTAGAAAATATTGGCGAATCTTGGAAAATAATAAGAGTATGCATTAATTATTATTGCAAATCCTTCCATTTAAAAAAATAGTTTTTTATTGAAAAGTAGAGGCTTGAAGGTGGAAATCATTAATGAGTTTAAGGGGTAGAATCTACTTTATTTAGTTTATACCATTAACTTAAAATAATCTAATAGCCCTCTTTGTATTTTCTGAGATAAAATATACGAACAATTTTTTTTAATCATGGGGCCAAAAATTGCTTTTATACGATTGATTTTCATTGAGGCCATTGCAATTTGTATCCATAATTTACCTCATAGAATACAATGAAGATTATTAGATTATATTTAAAATCAATGGTGGCAACTAAATATAGTTGATATAGCCCTAAAGTAACAAATAATTATGATATATTATTGACAAATTAATTTATATTTCTACAATAAATTATAAAATGTTGGTGAACATGATCCAATTATTTATCGAATATTGTGATGAATGTTTCAGCTAAAAAGCTAAAAAAATAAATTCTCTGGCGATTTAAATTACACTAAAATAAAATTTTATAAAAATGTAGCAATTCGGGTGACCTCAAAAGCTGAATTTATTAGCCAAATCTTGATTCCCAAATTTCAAAAATTAGCCAACTGGCGATTATTAGCCACTAAAATTTTCACTACTCAAAACTTCTTCACAAACTCAACATAAGTACTCATATCACAAAGTTTACTTTCAAAGTAGACTTTTGGCATTTCAACATTTCAAAATGAACAGAGACTCATCAAGGAATGGTTCCCAATTAACACTCCTTACCATCCTTCACAAACTCCAAGCTACTCTTCACAATAACCCTAGGCTTCATTGCCTACCAACTCCAACCAATGGTTTAGTCCATCATAGGATTCCACCAACCTTGGAAACATCTTAGAGAAATAAAACACAACATTCATACACTCTTGGTAAACCTCCAAACTACTGGAGTTCCAAAATTATGTACTTTCCACATAGACTGTCCCCAACTCCTAGTAGCCTTTCATTTCTAGTTTTCTAGTCATAACTCCCGACATGGACCAATTATCCACAAGAAACACAGGTTTTCAAATACCCTTTAAGGAGACTCAAAACATATGCAAAATGATCACAAGGGTTGTGTAGGCACTTAAATTTGGCTAATCAATTTAGTCAAATTTATTTCCTTTAGTCATTTAATTAATTAAATATCTTTATTTATTAAGCCCATCACTTGAATTAATTAATCTAATTAATTTATTCCCCCCTTCCAATCCCTTGAATTAATTAAATTAATTAATTAACTCTCCCCTTTCCAATCCTTGAATTAATTAATTTCTAACTAATTATTGCCCCTCTCCAATCCCTTTAATTAATTAATTCTAAATTAATTAATTTCCCTCACCTCATGTAAATAATTAAATAATTATTTAAATATGTCACATGTCTCCTAACTTTCTTATAGAACTGTCATATTGAGCAAAATTGATTAGTTTGGGGTTAGTTAATGTTAAAAAGTTAGTTATGGATGTTGGAGGTTGAAACAGTTGCAAGGTTGGTACTTGATAGTTAGAAAGAAGGTTGTGTGGCCTATTCAAAGAATGATTCAGAAGAGAAGATAAGTGAAGGCATTAGAACTAGAAATGAAAGCACAAGAACCCCTATTGGAGAAGGGTAGTGAACAAACAAAGGAAGGTAAAGAAGAAGATCTAAATACAAGGACAACAATACGAGATGAAGAATTAGATTTATGGACAATATATGCAACCATTGAGGAAGCATGGAAAAGTAAGGGTGGAGTTGACCAAGTTGAGGTGATGATGATAGAAGAAGAAGAATGCATGAGGTGTAATGTTGTTGATGAATTAATAGGGGGAATGATGGTGATAACATTAATGATAAGGTTACTGATGTAAGGATGTGGATTATTCCATCAGATGTTGTCATATGGTAGGAATCACCTGTTGGCAATATGGAGGAATTAATTAAGTGTTGCATTGATTTTTTGTCATTGATGTCAACACTAGCTGTTATGGTTGGTTACTGACAGACAGGTTTTGGTTACCGGTAGAAGATCTTGTGTTACTGGTAAGGGTTAAGGTTTAAATGACGGAGCTTTTACTAAGAATCTTTGACAGAATGCATAAGTGGTGTTGGTGCGGCTTTTAGATGTAATTTAGGATGCAAAAGTGTAAGGCCTTCCCCAAACCAAGCTTTGATTAACTTAGTTGACCATGTTTGACCTATTAATAAATGCTTTATAATTCAATAGAATGGACTGTGTTAGACAGATAGATTGGTGAGAAAGGTAATTGAACCAAGTTATAGAGTATTGCACCTTGTGGTGTACATTTTGATATGTTATGAATTTGAAATCCTAAAAGATCCATTGATTGGATAATCTTGATTTAACGTATGTCAGCTATGTTTGGATGTAGAACGTATATGATTTTGTGATTTGATAACATTGATGATTGTTGATGCTTCATTTATATGCTTTATGATAAAGAACTCTATATGATTCTAGAATAGGATAAATTGGAGAGGATGTATGCCATTATTGGATTTGCTGGACTTTATTATGATGATAGAATTAAGATGTATGTTTTATGTGTGGACCAAAATTATGAGAATTGTGATAATTGCTTATGTGGATTTAATTGGATATGAGATATATTGAATTGTTCAAATGTAAATTGTATGCGAAGTGTTTGATGTGTATTCTGATTCATGTGTTTAATATTATATGAGGTTATTGGAAATTACTAATGTATATTGGAGTGGCGCAGGAAAAGATACTCATGTGACCATGGAAATATTACGGAGAACCAAACCTAGACCTATGTATGTTCGTAAAACCAGGGTTTGTCTGTTTGGAGAGACAACACCCCGTTTGTGTTGTATTTTATTCGTAATAGTAAATGATACATGTGTGTTAAGTGTTATTTAATTGATTTATGTAAAATCCACAAGAGACACGATTTCATGTATAAATTTGTAAAAGTATTTTCTTTGTGTCACTTGACACGTGTGGATTTATGTTTGAATTTTTAAATTTGTCTCTTGGTGGGAATTGTTTAACTATAGCTTTTTTAATTAATGTGATGTGATTTCCATAAATGCCTTGGGTAAAGAATCTTTGGGATGGTCAACTTAAGTTTGACCCGAAAATTAACTTCAGAGGGGTTTAAAAGGGGTTAAATGGATACCTAGGGGTAGTTTAATAGGGTTTCCTAAAGCCCATAAGGTATACCTAAGGGTTAGGGGTAATTTTAGGCAAGTTTCTACTCCCATGTGACCTTCTAGACACCCTAAAAAGTAGGTTTTCTAAGTTGTGCGAAAATTGAAATTAGAAGGCTTGAGCTAAGTGGTTAACCTTCCTTTTTGAATGAAAGTTCCCTTTTCCCATTTTACTTTACTTTCTTTTTCGGTTTTAGAAACTTGAGAGAACTCACACTAGTGTCTTCTTAAGCAAGAAAGAGAGATTTTGGGGGTAATCACCCACTCTCCATTTTTGGAGACAAAAGAAATTTGTAAGGAAACAGATAGAATTTGGTTTTGAGAATTTTGGCTAAGGGTAGAAAGAGAAGAACTGTGGAATTGGGCTGCTCATCCTCAACAAAAAACTAGAATACCTTTGGGCAGATTAAGGTTGGTTGTATCTTTCTTATAGTGGATTTCTTATTGCATGTGTTTTTGAAAGTAATGGTTGTGTAAGAGACTAGTTTCCGTGCATGTTCTCTTGGAAATTTATTTGGTATTTTGTGTTTATACATTGTATGTGTTTTTGGGAGTCATCAAGACCTCTTACTCTTGGGAGAGAGGAGGATCTTGTGGGTGGTAGAAGTGATAGCCCTCAAGTGAGAGACTCTCGTTATAAGAGCGATCACAAGGGAATTTATGTGACCCTTGCTGCATGACTTGTTTATGCATTGGGGGTCATAAGGAGGGAAATAAGGCATGAATGCCTCAGGGGGCATAAGGAATAAGGGGTTGATTATGTTATACTTGATGTATTTGGTTTGCCATGAGGTGGCTATATGTTTTGGTTTGCCATGAGGTGGCTATTTGTTTTACCATACTTGCAGTCTCCTTAGGGTACTTGGTCCACTACCACCCTTGAAAAGACATCACCAATGAGTGGTGTAGTGTAGCCTGGGTTGGGAGTGTGTTTTGAGTGTGTGTGTATTTTGTCTTTTGTGTTTGCATGTTTGTTACTTGTCTAGGGCTTGGTTCTCCGAGCTCAGGGGTGGCTACCAGTTAGCCTAGGCTGGGAGGTGAGCACTCCATGGTCATATCCTTTGATTATCTGTAGGTTGTTGGAAGGAAGGATTTAGGACAAATAGAAATTTGATGGAGTTATTTGTTGCAGAAAACTATTTGGAAATATATTTATGATTTTGTTTAAAGTCCTCATTTATTAATAATGAGAGACCTATTTGTAAAATGACAATAGTGTCTTTTAAATGTAATTTGAGGAAATGTAATATTTTAGATACTGTAGCAATGAAGTGAAATAATTCTGGATTTAGTTCCTAAAAGTTTTGAAATTGGTATTTGTTGAGTATATATTATTTTGAAAAGCAAGAAATTTATTTCATCCCTTTATGCTTATGAAATACATTAGGAAAATAAAGAATTAATTTAATGATTGCATGCAAGTTATTTTGAATACAAATGTTTCAGTTAATTCCTAATTGCATGGTTAAATTTAAAGGATTCTTGATAAATAAAGTTGCAGAAATTAAAATCACATATTTATTTGCAGAAATTTAAGTCTAGAAATTAAATGGTCTATCTAGTTTCAATAATCACATATGTATATAGTTGCTGTTAAAATTATTGAACTCTGTTATTTACCTTTTTGCAGAAAATAAAATCTAGAGATGAATAGCCTATTCGATTTAAATAATATCACATTCTATAGTTGCTGTATAATTTCATTGGATTCCTGTCAATCATTATTGCAGAATATAAATCTAAAACTATTTAGTCTACCTCTGATTTATGGTATTTAACTTAAAATAAAATAAAATAATACCTTGATTTAAATATGAGAATTAATAATAATCTGTTCTATGTTTTGAGAAGAAAAATAATTTATATTGGCTTAAATGAAAGTTTAGCCCTAAATCCTATGAACATTCAAAATATATGCATATAAATAAATATATATATATATCTATATATATTTATATACACATTTAAACTATACGTATATAAATGAAAATATATATATTATATATATATTTATTTATATTTAATTTTAATTTATATTTACATATATAATCTAAATTATATATATATATATATTTATATATTTTAAATATATATAAAATTACATTTTATATAAAAAAAAAAGAAAAAGGGGAAAGGGGTCGGGCTCGGGCCGAACCACTGTGCAATGCACAGTGGACGGCGAGGGCCGAACCCTGTGCACGACATAGTGGGGGCCTTGGCCGGCGCCACTGTGGGCGTCCACAGTGGATGGCCCAAGGGCCGCCAATGTGGGCGACCACAGTGGGCGCCGCTGCTGTGGCCGTCCATAGTGAATGGCCCGAGAGCCGCCACTGTGGGTGACTGCAGTGGTCGCCGCCACTGTGGTAACCCATAGTGAGCGGCGTTGCTCCCCCTAAAACCCCCGCCACCATGATCTCTACCCTGTGCAAATACCGCCCCTGCATAATACAAATGAAATGAGATAAAACCCTAGCCTGGGTAGAGTTAGGGTAAGGTGAAAGAAGAAAGAGATTTTTTTTTAATGTAGAACAAATTAAAGGATATATATAATATTCTGTTAGGGTTATACATGTATGATTTTAGAAATGGAAACATATTTATTTTCTTATATAGGTTTTTCAAACTATATATATATATATATATATATAGAATAGGGTAGACCTCAGATTTAAGATTGCATTTAGTGGTTATAGAATAAAGGGAATGGTTTTAGTATCTACTTAATACATTTTTAGATAAGATGTTGAAACATTTACATTTAGAAAATAAATAATGTTCTTTATATATGTGTTTGAATAAAAAAAAGGATATATAGATTAAATACACGAATGTATAAAATCGTCTATAATGTAATTGTACATTTCATAGTTTAAAACATGATTGTATGACTTGTCTCTAATGTTAGGATAAATATTTTATTAAGCATTTATATTTAACCAATGTTTCAAAATAAACATATGGGTATATTTAACAAAAGAAAATGGGTTTAAAAATTATAGTATTATTGGAGTTAATCATTTAGGAAAATTATTCTATTGGTAGTTATTTGACTATAGGGAATAAGTTTCAGACCAACTAAATATAGGTTTTAGAGATTAAACCTTATAGAACGATTTTCGTTATGGGGTAAAATGACCCTTTAGTCGATATAGTATAAACTAAATTTTAATTATGTTAAAATAAAATATAGACTTTCATAAACTGAGTGTTAGTAACTAATTTAATTAGCTCCTAAAAGCGATTAATGGTTTTCTGATGGAGATTAATTATATCTTCTTCAATTATATTTAGAGAGGTTGATTAAATTATTAAGAAAATGTGTATTAATAGGATGATGGGTACTTGATAATTATTAATTATTGATGTCAGACCAAGTAATTTTATTAATGTCTATTTAGTGGAAATGGATCTAATTAAGTACTAATAGACGCAACTGAAATGATAAGGACTTTTGAGTGAAATAACTATTACTCTTATAACATTTGTTCATTCCGCTTGTTATTAGGAATTATCATGATAGTATTTAATATCATTTAAGATTTTGCTTGGAACAACTTGTTAAGATGTCTCAACTGGTAAAGCTATGGTTGCGTGTACTTTAGTGTTTTAAAAAATTTAGTGTTTTAAAAAAAAGAAAAAAAAATTGTTGGTTGTGTTTTGCCCAAAAGTTTGGGCATGACAAAAAGGTGATCCTTGTTAATGGCTAAACTGATTGGAGACATGGATTTGGCGTGGTGGACCCAGATTAGGTTTGGTACCTATCTAGGTTATGAATCAGTATCATGTTAACATGTTCTCTACATGTTACCAGGATAATTTATGGATTGGTTAATGTTGTTTTGATCTTAAGACGACATGGCATATCATTGTAATATGGATGTATGTAATGATCTTATTCTAATATCTTTTAGGTGGCCGACCTAATTGGTTTAGGGCTTAGGGTTTGTATAAATTGATGTAAGATCTCATTGTAGATCATGGTGGAATATGTTCATGGTCATGGAATGAAATATCATATGCGAAGGAGATTTGATCGATCATAGGTGATCGAATTGGGTTTAAGTAGAGGTCAAAGGCCTCCGGTATTAAGCTTAACTGGGACTGTAATCAGGCATGGTAGATACTATCTCTAGCAATTCATTCTTCTAGATTGTTGTCCAATTATCTTGAGGTAGTTATAACCTATCTGTAGTCAGTGAGACTTCTTTGTAATGAGAAGTACGTTCTAGGCATTGTTCCTTCATGCATGTGCAGGCCCCTTATTGTATCACATACTTTCTGCAAAAGTCTCATCTGACTATGGGTAGGCTTCCCACCGTGGTTTTTCCCTTACCGGGTTTTCCACATACAACTCATGGTGTTATGTGGTATGGTTGCATTGTCTTAATTCTCTGTTTCATTCTTAAGTTTTATTGCTTACCAGTTTTTGTTTCTGCTATTTCGGTATTCAATGTTTATGTGCTCTGGTTAAAGATTATGAAGTGGTTTGATTAATATAATCTATTGACAACTAATTCACCCCTCCTCTCACTTGTCCACCAGTTATCCTAATAGTTAGTATCAGAGCTTTGGTCCTCTTTTGCAGAAGCTCAACCGCTTGAGGTAGATCCTATGACAACTAATACTTCAAATCCACCAGCTTACAAGATGAAGGTGACTTCAATTAATGAATTGAGAACAATGGCAAACACTTCAGTTAACAGAGACATTCTGATTGGGAAATTATCTACCTTTGAGCTTGAAGAATTTGGACCTTCTGGAGCTACAAAGTCAGAACCTGCTTTTCATGCATCATCGACACCAACAAAAGTGATTGGAAAGCCCTGTATGCAAAGGAATTGGAAGATATGAGGAAAGAGGATGAAGAATTTGAGCAACTTGAAGAATTATTTGCTAGAAGAGTACCTAAAGGACTAGAAGGAAGTAAGTATGAAGGAAAAGCACCTTTTAAATGTTTTGTATGTAATAAGATTAGTCATTTTGCATCTAGATGTCCTAAAAGAAATGCAAGATTTGAAGAAAGAGTTAAGAAATCATTTAAGCCTAATCTGAATAGATATAGACTCAAGAAAAACAAACAATGCTACATAGCAGATGAGGAAGGAGTAAGTGATGACTCTGAGGATGAACCGACAATAACTCTGCTAGTGGATCTGATAATGAAAATAAATGGGTGCTCTATGCTTTAAAGGAAGATGAACCGGAACTGGCTATCAAGAAACGAGAAAAGGCCCTGGCAGCAAAAGTTGAAGACAAGGATGAATGGATAATTGATAGTGGATGCTCACATCATATGATTGGAGATAAAAGAAATTTTTTGTCCCTGCAAGAATACAATAGCGGTCAAGTCAGATTTGGGGATGATAGATCATGTATGATCAAAGGCAAATGTATTATTTCTCTGGATGGTAAGCATAATACTGATAATGTCTATTATGTAGAAGGTTTAAATCATAATCTTTTAAGTGTTGGTCAATTGGTGGATAAGGGATTCCAACTTCAGTTTAAAGATAGAAAATGCAAAATCATCTACACCCCGAACTCCTTAGCAGAATGGAGTAGTGGAAAGGAAGAATAGAACCATTTTGGATGCATCAAGAACCATGATGATGGAAGCCAAATTGCCTCACATCTATTAGAGAGAAGCAGTGAGTACAATAGTCTACACATTCGACAAAGTTCATATCAAAGGTAAAATCGGTAAGACCCCTTATGAATTATGGTTTGGACATACACCTACTATTAAATATTTTAGAATTTTTGGAAGTAAATGTTATATTTAAAGGGATGATTCAATTGGGATGTTTGAACCTAGATGTGATGAAGGGATAATTATTGGATATTCAATTCAAAGCAAAGTATATAGATGCTATAACCAAAGATTGTAGAAAATTGTGGAGAGTGCAAATGTGAAAGTGGATGAGCAATACATAAATCAATCTATATCATATGACAAGGAATCGACAGTGGAAATGATCATAACTAAACTGGCAATGCTCCAACTGGTATAAGACACTGAAGCAGTTACATTGGTACAATCAAAAAATTCAACTGTGACTAATGATAAGGACAGTGAACCTGAAGTTCAGAAGACTCCAAGGTATGTAATATTAAATAATTCTGAAGATCAAAACATTGGAGATAGGAACAAGGGATTTATGTCAAGAAGAATACTGGAAAATGAAGAGGTATGTCTTATTTCTCAAGTTGAGTTGACATCTGTTATTGAAGCTTGTAAAGATAAACATTGGTTAAAGGCTATGGAAGATGAATTAGATTAGATAGAGAAGAATGAGACTTGGACTTTAGTTCCCCGATCTAAAAATAAGAATGTTATTGGAAATAAATGGGTTTTTAGAAATAAACTAAATGAGGATGGTCAAGTTGTAAGAAACAAGGCTAGGCTTGTTTGAAAATGATATTCTCAAATGGAAGGAATTGATTATGGTGAGACATTTGCACCTATAGCTAGAATTGAAGCTGTTAGACTATTTCTTGCCTATGTAGCATACAAGAACTATAGGGTCTATCAAATGGATGTTAAATGTGCATTTTTGAATGGTGAACTCGAGGAAGAGGTATACATTGATAAGCCTGATGGATTTTCACTGACATATGACAAAGATATGTTTTGCAGGTTAAGGAAAGCATTATATGGATTGAAACAAGCTCATAGAGCTTGGTATGCAAGGTTGGATAAATATCTTTTGAAGCTTGGTTTTAGTAATTTATATTATAAGATCACAGATGATGATATTCTTATTATTGAAGCATTTGTTGATGATATCATTTTTGGAGGTGAAGATAAATTGTGCATGTAATTCTCTAAAAATATGAAGAATGAATTTGAAATGTCCATGATTGGTGAGATGCGATTTTTCCTAGGTTTGCAGATTACTCAAACTGAGAAAGGCATCTTTATCTATCAAACTAAGTATCTAAGGGAATTGTTGAAGAAGTTTGGTATGGATAATTTCAAACTAATAAGTACTCCTATGGTGACAAGTGAGAAATTATCTATCAAAGATACATCTGCATCAGTAAATCCAATAAGGTATAAGTCTATGATTGGTGGCTTGTTATATCTAACTCAGACTAGACCGGATATTATGAATGTAGTAAGTATTATTTCAAGATATCAAAGTAATCCTAAATAAAATCATGAATGTCCAGTAAAGAGGATATTCCAGTATTTGCAAGGAACAACAGAATATGACTTATGGTATTCTAGAGATGATAACTTCACTTTATGTGCATATACAAATTTAGATTGGGCAGGAGATACTGATGACATGAAGAGAACTTCTAGTGGAGATTTCTTTCTTGGAAATAAATTGGTTTCATGGATCAACAAAAAATAGTCATGCATTTCTTTATCTACTGCAGAAGCTGAATATGTTGCAGCAACAACTAATTGCAATCAAGTCTTGTGGATGAAGCAAATGTTGAAGGATATCAGGGTAAATTGTAGTGAATTTGTAAAATATCTATTGTGATAACTCTATAGCTATTGACATGTCTAAGAATCCGGTATTTAACTCTAAGACTAAGCACATATCAATAAAATATAACTTTTTGAAGGACAAGGTGGAAGAAAAGGAAGTCAAATTGGTTTATATGAACACTAAAGAGTAGATTTTAGATATATTCACTAAACCACTGTCTAAGGAATCATTTGAGTATTTGAGAGACAGGCTAGGGGTATCTACCCCTCCGACAAAGACTTAAGTGATGCAGGTTGGCATCAGTCTAGTATGCATCATCAACTTTATCCTTTGCTTTGAGTTGTAGTGGTGCTACTACTCAGGGGGAGTAGTCAGCCTTGAGACTCACAAAATTTTGATATCCATGTCATGTCCTTGGCATTGATGTCAAAGGGGGAGAGTTATATATGAAAAATAATGTTTATGGGAGAGAAATTCAGATCAGTTTCATATTGGACTGCACTCCTTAGGGGAAGTTGCTGGGATTTTTTTAGTTTTTCATTGTTATATCTTCTATGGGAAATGTTTGGCACTTCTTGGCACTTAGATGTTTTGTTTTTCACATCTAGTGTTGCCATCAATGCCAAAGGGTGAGATTGTTGGTAATATGAAGGAATTGATTAAGTGTTGCATTGATGTTTTGTCATTGATGTCAACACTACCTGTTATGGTTGGTTATCGACTGATAGGTTTTGGTTACTAGTAGAAGATCTTGTGTTACTGGTAAGGGTTTAAGGTTTTAACCGACAGAGCTTTTACTGAGAATATTTGATAGAATGCATAAGTGGTGCTGGTGCAGCTTCTAGATGGAATTTAGGATGTAGAAGATGATCTTTGATCATGGCTTGACCGATTGGAGATATTGCTTTGGCATGGTGGACCCAGTTTGGGTCTAGTGCCTATCTAGGTTAGGGACTAGTATCATATTGACGCATTCTCTACATATTACCAGGATGATTTATGGATTGGTTAATGTTGTTTTGATCTTAAGCCGACATGGCATATCATTGTAATATCTTTTAGGTGGTCGACCTAATTGGTTTAGGCCTTAGGGTTTGTATAAAGTGATGTAAGATCTCATTTTAGATCATGGTGGAATATGTTAGTGGTCATGGAATGGAAATATCATATGCAAAGGAGATTTGGTCAATCATAGGTGATCGAATTGGGTTTAAGTAGAGGTCAAAGGCCTCCGGTATTGAGCTTAGCTAGGACTGTAATCAAGCATGGTAGATGCTATCTCTGGTAGTTCATTCTTCTGGATTATTGTCCAATTATCTTAAGGTGGTTATAACCTCTATGTAGTCAGGGAGACTCCTTTGTAATGAGTAGTACGCTCTAGGCAGTGTGCCTTCTTGCATGTGTAGGCCCCTTATTGTATCACAGAATTTCTGCAAAAGTATCATCTGACTATGGGTAGGCTTCCCACCATGGTTTTTCCCTTTACCGAGTTTTCCATGTACAAATCATGGTGTTATGTGGTATGGTTGTATTGTGTTGATTCTCTGTTTCATTCTTAAGTTTTATTGCTTATCGATACCTATTTTTGGTATTCTGGTATTCAATGTTTATGTGCTTCGGTTGAAGGTTATGAAGTGATTTGATTAATAAAATCTATTGACAACTGATTCACCCCCACTCTCAGTTGTCCACCGGTTATCCTAACAACACCAAGGAGATATGACCAAGATTTCATGAATTGTGTTGATACTAACTAGATTGTTTTTGACATTGAAGTTATTATCATGTTTATTCTAGTGTAGGTATCAAGAAAATTAGGTTGGAAAGGGCCAAAAATTTTTCTTGACAAGTCCAAATACTTAAGCAAGAGAATGGGCAGCCCGAAGGTGAAGATGAAGTGGAAAGTTGATGCAAGTTCCAAAGTGGATGCACGTTTCTAGTACTTTGTACATTGGAAGGGAATACAAAATGAAATAACCATTTGGAGAATAGAAGAAGAAGAGTTCAAAGACAAGGTTGTTACAAGTCCTCACTCAAGGGATTTCAGTTGCATTTTCATGTGGAGTATGGTGCAGGAGCACCTAGGCCAATTGACAGGAGCACCATGGCAATGGTGTAAATGTGGTTTTATGTTTTTGTGTTTTGAGTATTTTTCAATGTAATAAGCTGTTGTATAATAATTTCAAGCGTGTTTGAGTCATTTTATGTTCATATGTCAAATGTGAAAAAAATGTCAAAGGTTGACAAAAAGTTGTCATTGCAACTTTCTTATAAAACTGTCATATTGAAAAAAATTGAATAGTTTGGGGTTATTTAATGTTCAAAATTAAGTTATGTATTTTGGAGGGTTGATCCAACCTATAAATATCTTATTTTAATTGACCATTGGGTTGGATGTATTGAAGAAAAATCAATAACTTTTTTGAATTTCCCTGCATTTTATTGTTTTCTTGACATCATAGTCTAATTTTTTTGATTTTTCACAATGTAATTCATCATGTTTTGATAGGAAACATATTGGATATGATATAATAGTGAACTAAGCTCATTTTGTATTTTTTGGCATCAAATTTGGTTAAGATTTGAGGGAGTTATGGTCATTTTATTGACTGTAACTTTCCATATTTCTCTATAACAATCGTTGCAAAAAATTGTACGTGCAGGTAGGACCTCCAAATGAAATAAATATTATATGGATGAATATAAGAATGAGTTATATTTATTTTGGCATTGGTTTGAGGTCATCTCATTAATTATCAAGGGAGATATGAGCAAATTACTAAAAGTGGGTCTGAAATTCCAGCAAACAAGGGTTTTGAAACAAAAGTGGTGATGAATCCCCATTCCACCATGGAAAAATTGTAAATATTGGTGAAATGTCCTTTTTACAAGTCCTTTCAATGTTACCATTGGTTTCAAAGTAGAAACGGAAGTTTGGAGGAAGAAAAATGATGCCCTAGGTAGGCAAACTGAGTAATTTGTCTATATTAATAGTGTAGTATTGGGGGTTTTATAAATCAAAGTGAAAATGGCATCTCCAAATCATGAAACAAGTTGAAATATATTATTTTATACCCGAATCAATCCTTGAAATTCAGATTACAAGGTTGGAAGAGATTATTCAACAAGTTGCATTGTGGAAGAGGCCTAGTTAGGCCTAGGCTGAACAATAACAACCTTGTTTTATATAAATTACCCCAAAATAACCCTTGTGATAATTTTGTATATGTTTTGAGTCTCCTTAAAGGGTATTTGAAACCTTATGTTTCTTGTGGATAAATGGTCCATATCAGGAGTTATGACTATAAAACTAGCAATGAAAGGCTACTAGGAGTTGGGGACAATCTATGTGGAAAGTACACAAGTTTGGAACTCCAATAGTTTGGAGGGTTACCAAGAGTGTATGAATGTTTGGTTTGATTTATCTAAGATTTTTCCAAGGTTGGTCGAATCCTTTGATGCATTAAGCCATTGGTTGGAGTTGGTAGGCAATGAAGCCTAGGGTTATTATGAAGAGTAGCTTGGAGTTTGTGAAGGATGGTAAGGAGTGTTATTTGGGAACCATTACTTGATGAGTCTTTGTTCATTTTGAAATGTTGAAATGCCAAAGAGTCTAATTTTAAAGTAAACTTTGTGATATGAGTACTTGTGTTGAGTTTGTGAAGAAGTTTTGAGCCCATTTTTGTGAAATATGTATACAAGGTATTGATATGTTTTCATGTTGTTGAGTTTTGAACCCCACCTTCTATCACAAAGGAGATTGAGAAAAGGAATAAGAATGAGGAGAATATTGCTCAATCCCTAAAAGATAAATTTTATGAATGCTATAGACTTGATTGTGAGAATGGCCAACTAAAGCTTAACCTAAAAGAATCCAGACATCATGAGGAAGAGCTTGGAAAGCAGATTATTCTTCTTAGATATGATCTTGAAGCTGCAAATGAGTACAAGGAGAAGTTCAAGATAATTTTAGACAAACTTAGTGAGATGCTTGAAAGCTAGAAGGATGCAAATGACATAAGAGGTGTTGGATTTGAGAAAGGTGAAAGCTCCAGATCTGGTCAAAATAATCATGTCTCAACATCAGAAGCACAAAGCCAAAAGGTCTTCAGTAAGGAACCTAATGCTCAAAAGTTCAACGGTAAATATTTTGTTTGCAATAAATTTGATCATAAGGCTAGTTGATGGAGAGATAGAATGAATCAAAATGGTCCATCTTTCTCTGGTCAGTGTTTCAAATGCAATAAGTATGGTCATATGTCAAGTGAATGCAAAAGTATATTGAATAATTTTCCAAATAGAAGGAATGTTAGATGTTATGCATGTGGTAGGTTTAGACATGTTTCTAATCAGTGCAAATAAAGAGGAAATCAAGGGAATTTTAGGCCTAGATAAGGAAATGTTGTATGCTACAATTACAACAAATTCAGTCACATTGCAAGATACTGCAGAAGCAAAAATTTGAATAGTAAGGGTTTGGAAGACAAGAATAAGAATATGCAAGTAGATGAGAAAGGAAAAATAAAAGTGGATGAGATCAGAGATCAAATTAAGAAGACATGGGTTAAGAAGAGTGATCTAGATGCAGGAAGCAGGTCCGCACCTGATTCCAGTGCTACAAATTCCTCTAGAAATTAGATTGAGGCCTCTATCTTAAGGGGAGTTTACATGGAAATCCTTTTCTCCCCTACCAGCAGTGATGCCAAAAGATCGACAAATCATTAGTAGTTGTATTTTGGAAGTCCAGATCTTTTGAAAGGAGTTCTAGAAGAGTATTAGCAAATTTGAAGATCTGTAGAAGAATCCTTGAGAGTTTGTCTGTGTATGTAGGGTATCTAGAAGTATTAGGACAAAATGCATTTATTACACCAAAAATTTAGGTATGCGGATGATAAAAGGTGAGTTAACTCTTTCATTTGTCACTTTGCATTCAAGAGAAGAAGAGGAGATCACTTTGCAAGAAGATCTTCAAGGAAGATCAAAGTGTGGAAGAGATTTCTCAAGCGAAAACCTAATCCGATGATTAAGGTATTTATAGGTGAAACTTTTTAAGTTTGAAATTTCTGAAATGACTACTTCTAGTATGGCAACTCCACTAGTTGTAGATATTAATGAGAGAGCTTGGCCAAACTCTCGAAACACCCATTTATTTCTATTGAAGATGATCTGAAAAGTGCATTTTATCTGTTCCATACGGTGTTCTGCACATCGAGGACATTAGGGTTTATACTCATTGCAACCTTGAGGAATTTGGAAGTTCTCAGTTGTTAAATTTTTACAATAAGAAGTTGATTGTTGAGAATTTCAGGCTCAAACAAATTCAAGGTGCCAGAAGAGAATAATTTTCTACACTTTTTTTAGATTCCCACTACTTGATGAGCACGAGTGGGTCTGGTATGTGCTTAGTAGGATGAACAATGAGTTTATATGGTTGACCAAGCCTTTAAAAATCACCAATAATGCCATTTGAGCCATAACAGGGTTATGCTCAACCGGTGACTTGCCCACAAAGAAATCTGTGAAGAACCAGACTGTTACCGATAAAACTGGTTTGAAGTTTGACAAAAGAGCTATGAAAATCAATGATATTATGGAGTATGATGTCTGATTTGCTTCAATGGTGATTGGGTATAAGATATACTACTCTAGCATAGAGAATTCTGTATCCATAATAGAAATATATGAAGTTTATGAGATGATCTGGGAGAACAAAAAGTATGACCTATGTGAGTTGCTCCAGAGTAAGCTGATGAAGAACCTAGCAAAGATCAAATAGGACAAAAAACACACTTTCAAATATGGTACTCTAATTCTATGCTTATTCTTTTTCTTCATGAATGAAGTTTCAGGAATAGGTCATCTCCAATGGGCATATGACAAATCAATAGCTATCCAAATCAGATATTTTCTATACAACATTGGAGATAGAAAAATCCAGAAAGCCACTCTATGGGGATATTTCAAGAATTTCCAGAGTGCAATGCATGATAGGGAAGGAATCCCTAAGTCTATAGTTGAGAAGTATTAGGACACCATTTTCTTCATGGTGGATACAAATCAATGTCTAATTGAAGCAGTAGAAGAAAGAATATCTTGGATCATGCCCATGGAGTATGAAGTAGAGGAGAAAAATATTGAACTATATGCTCAACATTTGTTAAGAAAGCTGGTGGACACCTTTGAGGAGAGATTTGGGACTTATGCTGAGAAGAGCTTGAAATTGCATAGTTAATTCAAGAAACCTTAGATTGTAAGGAAAGTAAGAAAGGAGGTAGAAGCATATACAAAAAGCATTGCAATCACTAAGGAGGCTGTCTAGGAAGAAAGGAAAAGGAACATACTATCTACAGAGGAGCCCGCCAAAGAGAAGAAGGGTAAACCATAAGTCTCTGCTCCCAAGCCAAAGAAAACAAGGAGCTTTACACCCTCCTCCGGTTCACAAAATCTTGGTAGCTCAGTGAAATCCAAAGTCAAATCATCCAGTGGTGAAGGTAGGAGGAAGAAGGGAAAGGGAACAAGAGTCCATGTTGCTTCTCTTGATGATGAGGAGACATAATCAAATGGAGCTATTAAAGAAGTTAAGAAAAAGGGCACTAAATCATCAAAATTTCCTAAGGACAAGCCCTCAGGTGGAGAAAAGCCAAGCAAGAAGCCCAAGAAAAATCCCACTAAATTTGGGATGACAGTTAAAGAGGTGGAGAAAGCAGTCACTATTCAAGGTAATCTCAAACCACTTTCTGAGTTCTATGACAAGTTTGATAAAGCTGATCAAAGAAATTTAGAAGAAGCCACTATAATTTACTTGAATAAATTCAATAAGGCTCTTATGGAAATTGTGTTAGAAGTTCCCAAGAGTAAGAGTCTTTATGATGTTTTAGAAATGAGAAGGGATAGTGCAAAGGAAGAAGATGAAAGATTGAGAGAATATGTGCTAGTACAACTATGTCCTGTTATAGCTATAAAATAATTTGATAGAATTCTTAAAGAAGCTAACAGTGAGTTTAGGAGAAAAACTAGAATCAACAAGTTAATGATTGGCAAATCAGAAGAAGTCCTGAAAGACACTGAAAAGATCTTAAGGTCTATATTTCTCAAAAACCAATATGAAGTTGTTCCTGAGAAATATCATGATGATACTGCTAAGTCATCTATTCTAGAAGCTTAGGGTACTCAATCCCAAAGGTGAGAAGACTAAGGTAGATATTCCCTCTATTCTGAAAATGCAAGCAATAGATTCAAAAGTGGAACAAGTTGAGGTGAATGCTTCATCTGCTCTAAAAGCACCTGAAGATCGATAGGTTAAAATAGATGTTCCTTTTGATCCAGTAGAAGGAGGTTTGAATAAAGGAGGTGATGAGTTGTTGGTGGTAGATGTAGTTGAGGATACTGAAAACCCTCCAGATCAGTCTAAAGATGAGAAACCTATGGAGACTGAAACCTCTAAGACTGATATAGAGAAGGTAGCAGAAAAGAAGAAGGTTGAGGTTAAGGAAGAACTTGATTTAGAAGCAAGAGACACTATAGAGGCAGTGAAAGATAAGCAGATTCTTGATGATCTAGAATTTGTCCAAGGTCCCATCAACCTTGCCTCTCTATCTCCCATTTAGAAGTTGCAAATAGCTTCATTTTCTCAAGCCAAGGCAAGTGAAGACCTGTTGAAGTCACACATTGAAGATAATGATTTGTTCACTCTTGCATCCGATGTTCTTGAGAAGATAATGCCCTCTTATGTCAAGGAAAGATTTGATACTTCATCCAACCAGCTAAAAGGTTTGATCAATTCAGTGAGTACCCATTTTGAGTCATTAGAGAAATATGTCGAGGCCAAGGTTCACAATGAATTTAATGCTAAAAGGCTTAGGACATTAAAGATAATGATTGTAGATGATATAGTTGTGTTAAATACTTATGCCAAGAGCATGCAAGATGCATTATTCGAAGGTGGTAATATTTACAAATCATGTCTATCATTGTCAAAATTCACTGAGAATATTGAGAAACAATCTAAGGAGATTGAAAAGTAATTAGCTGGTATATCTCAGTAATTTTATCCCTTGTCACTCTCCATGGCTAGTCATGAAGATCAAGTAATATCTCTAATTGATAAAATAAAGAGCTTACGCCATGATAAGGAGAAGATTGGAGTTGGTGAACTTTGGAGTCATATCACTCCCAAGTTGGAAACAATTCTCAGTGCATTCAAGGATGCTCAAGATGTCGTAGCCACAAGTGACCCCTCTAATCTCAAGTCTACAGAAATGTAAGCATACCTCTTCAATGGCCTCATATCAGCTCTAGAGTGTCTAAAAAAGGGATAGGATAGGCATTTGAGCTCTTTGAAAAACATTTTTGTAGATATTTTCAAGCTTATATAAGTTGGTAAGGTTTGTGTGTACATATGCCACTATATATAGAATTTTGTGTAGATTTTTGGCATGTGGATCCCTACCTTTACCATTGATGTCAAAGGGGGAGTTTAGGGTAGTTAAAAATGTTGCATTCATCTTAGGGGGAGTTCTAGAGTTGTTGAATTTTTGAATTTTTGTAGTGTACATATGTTGGTACTGATTTTGACACTTAGTCATTTTTCACTGTGTTGCCATCAATGCCAAAGGGGAATGTTTTTGGCAAGAGACACTGCAAAGGTCATCCGGTGTTTTCATTGATGACAACCGAAGCTAGATATATCATCCGCAGTGATTAATTTTCCTATATCAAAAGTCACTTTGAAGATTTGGTTAAGTTCGGCGAGTTAGAGCAGAGCATCCAACAGAGTGTAGTATTTTGGTTGGCATTTCATTTCTGTTGAATATTTTGTTTTGTAGAGCTAGAGAAAGATAGTTAGATGTCCATAGTACCTTATTCCAAAATCTTAGCCTCCGATGATGATTGTCGTGTGAGCTAGAAGATTTAGTGTATAGGTTTTTGGGTTGAACAATGTGGCATGGTCGACTTGTGTAGTTGATCATTGTGCGAAATTGATGGAGTAGTTTTGGTAATTGTTTTTGTAATAGAGGATGTTTAGCCAACATTTGGGAAGTGTGTGGACAATTATTGTTGGTTTGCATATGCATTGGAGTTCGGAATGAGCCGACTATGTATGCATGTTTCATTATTTGTATAATGTTCTTGAAGCCAACATGTAAAAGACCTAATTTCATGTTACAAATATATAAGACTGATGGATACGATCATTTTGGATATTGGTAAGTGTGTGGAAAGTGTTTGTGATCGATTATACATGCCTAATTTGAAGATTTATGCTCTAAAATATTACAGAACAATGAAACAAAGTAGTTTGTGGTAGAGTGTGAAAAATTTGTATATTGTACTTAACCGAAACTATACCTAGGCATTTGTAGCTGCTATTCAATAATTCAAGTTCTCTTACAATCATTTGTAACTCATTTGTAAGATAGAGATTCTTCCTAGGGTTGTAGCCTTAATGTTTTGAGTAGTGAGCTCTAGGCAGTGTGCCTGAATGCATGTGCATTCCCAATGTAATATTTTTATACTTCTGCAGAGTATATTTATATTTTGGGTCTCATCCCCATTGTGGTTTTTCCCTTGACTGAGTTTTACACGTATAAAATCTTGGTGTTATGGTGTTTTTGCTAATTGCTTTGTGTTTCCGTATATTCTCTTTGTTCATCTACATTAAGCGATTGAAAGAACAAGTTAATAAAGTTAAAAATTGCAAAACATTTATTTACCCCCCCTCAGTGTTCCTTGATTCCAACATTCCCATCATACTGTGTTTCCAATATATTTGAGTTTTACCCCTGTACACTAATCTTTTCCCATCAATCTGAGCTTATAGTGACTTACACATAATCTCAACACCTATCCACAACGTGTTTAACAAATCTAAGAAGAAATCCTCTCACCTGTAGACCCTGTACAACCAGCTTGTCTTTTTTCGTCTACCAATCTCTCAACATCCTACCCATTGCGATGCATCCTTCCCATGTCTAACAATTTATCCAAATCCATCATCCTACCCATCAAGATGTATCCTTCTCATATCTGGCAGTCTATCCATATCCATGTGCTACTCTTGGCAAGAGATGTTAGTTGGCCATGTGTATGTCATTTGCATGATTGGTCTTTTCATTTTGATTCACATTTTGTGTCCCATGATTACTCTTATCTAGGGCTACCTTGAACATCCTATATCTTGGTACGTCTTGGGTTGGTGTATATTGGGGCATCTTTTGTGGTATGGCATGCTTTATGGTTTCTCTTGTATGATCTCGCAGTCTCACATTTACATCATTATGGTGTTTGTGAACCTATGTGCTTTGAGATACCTATTTTATGAGAGTCTAATCTATGCCTTGGATATTCAAAATATCATGCTTCCTATAATCAGTGGTGTTGATAATCTATGGCAATATCAAAACCAGGTTTTCTCTCCATGTTTTACACAAAAAATCTCATCGGTCCATTTGTCCCAAAAATCCAATTTATTCATTTATCCACCCCTTCATCATCCTTATTCTTTTCACAACCTTAATTATCTAGTCCTCTAATCCATTTCAAGAGCACACCCATGTTCTTGGAACCTTCATGTCCTCTCGAGGGGGCATACCACTACCTCCTCATCATCCTTCCTCATCTTACCTATGATTGGGGCATCATGCTACTAGTCCTTATCCTTTCCATCCACCATGTTTTATTCTTCTTTGATATAAAATCACTTCATGACATTATATCAAAGATGAGAAAAATGTAGATGTCTAAAAATAATTAAATTATTATTTAATTAATTTGTCTTTCCACATAATTAATTAGTTTAATTGTGTCGACCCCCCTTCCTCTCAAGATTAATTAAATTAAATATAATTAATCTTGTCACTATAGTCCAATAATTAATTTATCAAAATTAATTATTTCTTATTGTTCTAAAATCATTTCAAATATCATTTATTTCTTCTAAAGTTATATTAGTTAATTAATTTCAATTAACTAAGCTAAATATGTGATTCCTACAAATCACCTTTTCTAATCTTTTCATCCACCCTAATTAATTATATCCTAATCATGCTTTACATTTTCCTCAATTTTAAATTCCTGCACTCATTCTCTCTCATGTCACATCCTCCTAACTTTCCCACTTGCACTCTAATCTTCCATTGAGACACCTAATTTGTCCTTCTAATCACTTGCACATTCCCAATCACGTTGATTAAGAATGGGTCAACTCTCTATCATAAATGGATTTCCCATCTCATCCTCCAGCCTTAAATGCTACCCACTTTTTTCCTTTCAAGGAAATTAAAATTCTCTAAATATCCCCATGTCTCCTCTTCCCAAGAAATTTTTAATTCCTTTATCTCTTTATTCTTGCCACACATTTTTTGTTTTGGAATATTTAATTCCTCCTTCCTTCCCCCAAGAACTTTATATTCTTTTTTCTCTTCCCAATGTACTTGTGGAACTTTTTTCCATGTACTTGTGGGGGTGTAGAGACAAGAAATGCCTTTATGACATGTCTCTTGGATCCCACACCTTGTCCTCTCAATCCTCTCCCACTCTCTTTCAATCCTAGCCCTCCATTGCAAATCGATCTTGACCCTACATTTTGGCCTTCTCCAATCTACAAATCGGAGTCTCCTCCATTCACAACTTGAGTAATCTTATCCTGCTAATTTGAGCCTTGAAATAATCTATTGTACCCTTACCATATCCAATTCATGTCTCACATATGCCAAATTCATCAACAAAGGAGCAAATCAAATCATGAGGAGCAAGGATGCATTTCCACTTCATCTAGCTCATTTGGAGGGAGAGTAGAAGCTAAGACATAATCGATCAATTTAGTTGTTTAAATGATTTATTGGTGTTTTTATTTGGTTTATGCAATTTATTTTTAACCTTGGATTTTCCCCTCTTCAAAAATCATGATAAACTTTGACTACAACATCAATATCTATGTACATGCTTATGAACTGTGACATAATAATAATAGTTTTGCAACACATACACATATCCCACTAAATATCTCCATAATGAGATACTGGGGTTTTTTATGCTAGTAATCTGGGTGTTCTTGGACCCCTATTGGGCACCCAGAATTTGAGTAAAAATAATATGTACCTTGCTAATAATTTGGAAGATGAGGCCCTAGATGAAATTTTGTGGAAGTTTGACTCAGTCATGGTGATCACATCTGATTTGGGTATCGAAGGGGTGAAGGGTAAGGAAGGGGATGATGTTGATGAAATTGATAAGGGAAAGAAAGGCAGTAAGAAAAAGGGGGAGAGGAAAAAAGAAAGCAGTGGTTATCTTGCAGAAGAGGACAAACAAAGTATGAAGGCAAAAGAGTATGCGGTGACCACCGACCATCTCAGGGATGATGAGATTTAGGGCCTTAAATGTGAGCTTCAGGACCTGCGAAGCTGTTTGGATAATTATGAGATGAATAAGGAACTACAAGATTTGAGGGAAGAGATAAAGGAGATGAAGCGTAGATGGGAATCCAGGGACAAACAAATTGTCAGTATAAACAAACTATTACATCAAAGTAATGCACATCTAGACTACAACTCTCCGCTTGTTGCAGGATAAGGTTGCTAAAAAGGAATGTGATAAACAGGCCTACAAGGAACTCTACAAGTTCCTTATGAAGGATTAGGACAATATCTTGGATCTGGTTGATCTTCATAAGCCAATTCCTTAGGTCTTGGTCTATTTAGATATTATTTTGTTTTTCTTGGATCTCTGGACTTATGAGGTATGCCCTTGTTGCTCTTTTTCATTCTCTGCTCTTAGAATTTTGTTCTCAGTTTGATATTTATTTATTAATGTGTTGTTGATAGCTTTTGTCTATGTTAAGGGTCAATGCCCTAGCTAACACTGCTTTTATAATAAAAAACAATAGTATCAAAATATAATCATCTAGAATCTTAAACATACATTTAATTCTAATACATTATATCACTCAAATTTGGGATAGGTAGGCATCACAAATCACTCTTAGCATATTAAAGGTTCTAGATTTACATAATCTAAATTTGCCTTGTACACCCCACCATCCTTTACTCTTCGACAATTCATCTGATCTGAGACTTAATTAAGAGTTAAAAATCCCTCAAAATTGATCATCTTTATCCAAATGCTTACCTAAGATCCATATTACTTTGCAAATCACAAAAAGTATAGTAACTTTTAATTTTATCCACTTCCTTCATCAAAGCATCCCTCAATTATACATTCAACAACCCACATCAAAACATCAATCTTTCCAGTTCTACCCCTTTACATGGTTTTCACTAGATCTCAAGATAAGAAAAAGATGGAGTCATATGATCATTTCACCATAGAGAATATTACCAACCGACCCACATCACCACCACATTAAATAGAGATCCTTGTGAAGCAATTGGAACATTCACCAAGACTATAAATATTTGTCGAAGATAACCTAGAAATGGTAAAGAAAGTCCTTGGACTCATGGGAATAAAAATTCCATAAAATTTTGGTCTATCACAAATTATCAAAGAAGATTCCCCACCTAACATGCCCATGTCATCCTCTAACCCTCTGGTAGTACCACCCTTGCAATTATAATTTTGAATTCCTTTGATGAAGTAATAGAAAAATGATTATCCATAGAGAGCCTTACTTGCTAAATGATTGGTTAAGATCTATAAGAAACATGTTAGTAGGAAAAGGTTCACAAACAAAGCCAACTCATCCTACCACAGATGGTTTGTGGTATAGAAATAGACCGGCTATAGGAGTGATATCTCATTTTGGGAATTGTATAAAATAACATTGTAATTGATATCTGGAATATAGAAGAATAGGATACAACAACTAAAAATGGATATGATAGATGATAGGAGAATAAATATTGATAGCTAAAACATGCAATGCATTTTGAAGATTGAAGATATAATACAATGATGTTATTGTTGGTCCATTTATTTGGTTATGATTTTTTTTATGAATATTGATGATTGAATGATTTATTTTCTTTGTTGACTTCTGCATCTACTCATTTCCCTTGCTCTATCTTCTGAGGTATAAAGACTACAATAAGATCCATATTGGGGTACACATCTTGATATTGTAGTTTCCCCATTCCTCTTGCTAACAATGGTTTTTTTGTTGGGACCCTAGAATAATGAGGAAATTTTAGTTATAAAAATGAGGCAAGGTGGTTGAAAACTGATTTGTACTAGACCCTAAGGGCCACCTTTGTGAGAGGAGGGGTAGGCAATTAGGTGATGGAAAATGGAAATAGAGGTGAGATCCAAAAGGACCCTTATAAAGTGTAATTGCTCAAGTTTTGGAGGATGAAAATGCATATTATGTCGAGACATGGAGGATATAAAAAAAAAATACCATGACAAAATGAAAGAGTAAGAGAAATAAGGGACATAATTAATTGTGGAAGAAATGGGCATGAATACTAGTAAAAGAAGAGTAAGAAAAATTCAAGAAAGAGAGAAAAGACATTGCATAAGATTAAAAGAAATTGAAAAGAGGTATACAAAGTGAGTCGACAAGTTGGCAAAACAAAAATTCAAAGGGAAGAGTAAGCATGCCAAAGAGGGCGCAATTGAGCATGAGGAAATCAGTGCAACTAAGGATAGAAAAGGGAAAGCAAATATATTGAAAAACTATCATTGTCAAAGAAGAGAAAAATGGAATTGTAGAAGAGGAATTAAATTATGGAGGAAAGTAGTATCGATATTGAGAGAATATTAGAGTTATATGAACCAATGCCATGTATTAATCAAACATTGTCTTTGAAATTAAAGTGATACCTTGAAAGTCACCACCCTTAGACTAGGAGTCATCTCTTATGCCAAATACATCAGATACAAATACAATGAGTGGAGAGTATTTTGACATAAATGAGCATAGAGAATTTATGGACAACATATATAGTTAATTGGGATAACTTTGGAGGTGAAAATCATTCAATTTCATGGGGACACCTAGGAAACACCACACCTATGAATCTAAATATTTTCAAAAGCCAGGGAGGGAATACCTCCAATGAAGAAGACATAATTGGTAGAATGTAGAAGATGTCCATCTTTTAGAATGATACAAACAATATTATGAAGCACATTTTCTCATTAGAATTGATATAGCAGAGTTGAAATGAAACTCAAGATAGCACTAAATTGTTTGATTTTGTTGGATCACTAAAGAACGAGCCATTGAAGTGATACCATAGAGCATTCTTATATAATTAGAAGGAATGGTATGAAGTGTAGCTGATATTTTTGGAGAAATTTGGTAGCCCAAAACATCCAACTGAAGGAGTGACCAAATTGCAAGAATTGTCCTAGTGGGAGGATGAGTCGATCATTGAGTTCAATAGAAGATTCAAGGAAATGATGCAAATATTATAAGAACCCCTAAATGAAAATAAAAATATGGAGTGGTTGATTTATACCATAACACTAGAGTTGTAGATGGCCCTAGAAGGTAGGCATTTTGCTACATATTCAGAATTAGTAACATTGGCTTGCAGAATAGAAAATCAATCATGGTGCAAGGTGAGTTAGATTAGAGAAAGAAGAAAGATCGAGGAATTATAATTAGAGATGGAATGATTGAGATTGTGGTAGGACAACATGAAGAAAGAAATAGGACCTCAGAGGTTGAACATCTGGTGCTCATATTATGATAGGGAAGGTTGTGTCTAGAGTGAATTCCCTAAGGAGATTAGAGAAAATAAGGAAAATGCATTAAAAGTTAATTTTTAGATGGTGTGAAAGACAAGTTCTGTGTATTGTGATACTTCTAGATAATGGGATGATCATGAGATGATAGATTTCCCTTCCCATATATTTTGGTTGTAGGAAGAACCAAATTATAATAGAGATACAACATATGTGAATGGAGTGACAAAAAGAATGTTATATGCTTAGGAGGCTAGATATAGAGTACCAAAAATTAGAGAAATGCAAATGTGATTCAAAATTTAGAAACCTACAACAATCGATTATATTGGGAAGGAAGAGGTCTAGGCAAAGGTAGAGGATAAAGGTTGAATGCCACTTTGATTGTAGTAAAGTAGGTCATTGTTGTCACAAGATTGCACCTGTGATACTTAAGCTGAAATCTCAACAATCTTGTGAAACATGGGATGGTTTCCAGGCTTGTGGGTCACCTATGATGGAAATCCACCTCTAGAGTGAGTTGGCTGTCTAATGAAACCTCCTAGAAAACTACCTTTTGACTGAGAAAAGAGATAAAAATATTGTTGTAATTGAAAATCCTAATCTAACAGGAGGTGATGCACCAAAATGAATTTTTACTACTTGTTGTCCTAAAACTTCTATCAACTTTAAAATATTTAAATTTTTTACTCACAACTTAACTAAGATAATGAAATCCATATATATTTCATGAGAAGGTTTGAAATTTTCAATGTTGTTTGAAGGAAAATGTCTTTCACAGCCTACAACTTATTGGAAATTTAATAAACACAACTCACAACCTGAATTTACTATGTAATATTCTTGTTTTACAAAGCATCAATGAGACAAAAACAAAGAATTTAATGACAAATCACAGTATTTTTATCAAATCATCCATATGACAATGAATAAAAAAAGAATATGTTGAGAAGGAATCAATAATCTTTATTGAAATACTGAATAAAAACTACTGCTATAATGTTTTTAATCTAAAAATAGTATGAGATATAATCTTCTTTCTATTGTGTATGAAAGAAAAGAAAGAACTAACTAAGAAAGATATTTGAGAAAAGACATAGAGAAAAAGTATTGAAAAATTGAAGAACTATTGTGCCTCTTTGCATAAAATATCTTCCTTTGGTCGAATTCGAGGTAAAAACCTTGAAAAAAGGAGTCAAAACTGATTGTAACTAACCATAGATTGCTACAAAATTTATCTCAACTAGTGATTAACCCATATGGGAGTCTAAATTGGAATCTAACTACTGCAAATAGTTGGAAAACTCCTTATTTTCAAGCCTCTAACAAAATGATGCATTGTACTCTCCACCTCATGCCTCCTCAAGCTGACTATGATTTGTTTGATTACATAAGGCAAATGCGTGTCGAATTTAGGCCTTTTCATGCCATGATAACCTCTAAAAAGTCACTAAACTGAGACATTTTAGCTACAAACTGTTGCCAATACACATGCATATCCATAAAGGAACTTCAACTCATGTTTGCAACTCATTCTAGGGCCCAAAAACTCCTCTTTTGCCAACCAAACTGGTGCCATTGATTTCATGTATCATGATCGAGTGGACTCTTGTTCACTTCTTGCATAGTCTTATTACCAACAATAGTGCTTTCTAGGTGACTATATATGTATTGATTTTGCCTTAGTTCTTCCAAGGATTGCTCAAACCCTTATGTTATTGTTCATGATAAGTGATGACCATATTTGCCTTCATTTGTGTAGCTCTGTCTTTCCAAAGCTTTCTCTAAGTTATAACGGCTCTTTGTTATTACTGTTATTTTGCATTGTCAAATGTCTTAGACCTGCATTGATAAGACCATGTGTTGGCTTGACCTTGAAGTTTTGTTGTTTTTGTAGTCACTGTTATAGTCTAATTATGATTATCATTCATTACTTTGTAAGAAGAGAATCATCTTTTCTTTGATCTTTGGACAACCATTTTTTGTGCCTTGGCTTTCTAATCAATGATGGAGCCCTTTTTAAATGCTGCTATGAGATATTTGTGAGGCTATTAATATCTATTTGATTACTATGACTACTAAATGAGGCACTATAGCTATGTACTGTAACCATGCCCATTGGCTTTGTGGCTTGTTCACTATTCCTTGTATGCCTTTGTCTTTCCTTGAAGTTATTAGTTGCTAACACATCATGTTTCTCCTCTTCACTATGATTTTACAATGAATATATCTTTGACCTTTACATTTATAGGTACCTTTGTTGGTTGTCTTCTTGTGTATTTCATTCATCTTGTGGCTGTGATGTTTGACTGCACTTTGTGACCTTTGAGTTACCATAGTTTGGATGATCTTCATTTGATGTTGAATTGTAGATGAGCCCATGCTGGCTGTTACCTCACCCTTTTGAGGTCTGCTCTTGGTTTTAACCTGCACCATGCTACTTGATTGCCCTAAAAATAGTGGCATTGACTGTTATAAGTGTTCCATAGAAAAATAGTCCTTTGCTTGTTCTTTGTCTCTAAGCCATTCCTTGAATGTCTTTGTCTATTCATATTTCCAAATATAGTACACTATCTTTTGCTGCTTATTTTGACTATATTCTCTACCTTTTCATAGGCTACAAATACTTCCACATCATCTTGTCCTTGTCAGAAAATAAAGATTTTAATACCTTTTGGCATTGTATACACCTAAAAGTGGTCTGAAGATAATTAATTAAATACACAATTATTTAATTAATCCCCCTTATCAATTAATTGAATTCACAAGCAATTTGATTAATTTCCCTATTCATCTACTAGTAAATAAGTCTAATTGATTTATTTATATAGTTCATTCAACAATTCTCCTTTTGATTAATTAATTACAAAATTAATTAATTCCCCTCATTTTAATCAATTCTTCTAATTCCTAATTAAGATTAACAAACACAAGTTTGTTGAGATTAATTACCATTTTCCAATTATTTGAATTTCTAAATTCAAATTGAGCACATGGCTCCTAACTTCTAAGCACCTAACCTAACCACCCCCTAACCTAATCCATTCTATCTAATCCTGGGTTTAACTAACCCTATCCTATCTTGCACATCCTAACCTCTTTTATTTTAACCTCATGTGGGTTGGATATCTCCTCCTTGAGACACATGATACTTTTGCCACATGTCTTCTCCCTTAGACATTTGCCCTCTCATGAGCAAGGTTCCTTGACACTTGTCACCGCTATTGGCATTTTGCATATAGATTGCATTAATGATATGTTGTCATTGATGTCAACTCAACCAGTGAATGGTATTCATGATATTGCTGATGTTATTGTTGTTATTGCTATTGTCTTGCAACCGGTATGATAAAATTTGTGGAAGATGTTGTAAATCGATAAATGGTAGTTTGTAAGTCGAAACGGTGTAAAGGGTTAAACCTTTTTATTTTTTGTAACCAGTAAACCCTACCAGTTGTTTGTGATAAACCCTAACCGATCAAAGTTTGTTGGTTTAAGATTTAATGTTGAGCGGTAATGATGGAGACACGTGTGGTTATTGTATGAAGATAAGTTCAAGTTATTTTGGTGCATTTGTTGTCTTGGAAAGGAGCAAAGTGGATTGCATCAAATGCATAGTGCGTGATGAGTTACAAGTCCGATGAAGCAGTGATCATGGAGTGGTTGGAATTTTATTGATTAATGTGAAGAGATTGTTATGATTTCTAATGGTCAAGATTGTACCGACTTGTTTGTAATCTTGATGATGAGAATTAGGTTTTTGTTGTGTTACCGACCTAGTTGATTTGTATTTAAGGTTGATGATATTGTTTTGTTAAGTGTTGGAAAAGTTGGCAAGATTGGGAGAAACTAGTTGAGTGTGAGTTTGCCTAACTGGTGGATGGATATGTATTTTGAGTGAAGGCAGATTTGAAGCTTAAGAAGGATATGATCAAGTAGATGTAGTGCTATTTAGACAGATCAAGAAAACCTATTGTTTTCTAACAATCACAACATAAATTGAAATCCCCTAATAGGGTAAGCTCTAACAAGCTTGGTTACTATTTAAATCCTCTAACAAGGTGGTCCATTAGTTTGGATTCTCAAATCCTCTACCAAGGTTACTCCTAACAGGGTATTGTGCTTTTCATCAAGGAATATTTGTAAAATCCTCTAACCGGGTGATTCCTAACAGAATCAATTCTTAACGAGACTTATTGTAAAGCTTTAACAGGATTGTCTCCTAATAGGGCGAACTTTAGAAGAGTTTAGATAGATATCCATGTGAGTCTCATCTCACCATGGTTTTTACCTATTTGGGTTTCCACGTATAAATATTTGTGTCAAGTGGTGAATGATTTTGTGGTTATGATCTTATTTGTTGATTTGATTAACTGCTTAACTATTCTGATAAGGCATGATAACTAGAAGCATTGAGAGATGAATATGTTGACATATGATTAAGCATTGTTGATGTTTACAAGATTTAAGTTGTTTACTGTTAAGTTGATATAACAGTCAAACCAGTTGATAGTGGTTGATGTTGGTAATCTTTGAGATATTATCTTGATAGAGTTATTTGATCAATAAGTTTATTTTGAGTTTGGGAGTTTGTATCATTTTTTTTGTTTATTGATTCGCCTCCCCTCTCAGTAATCTTTCAGATACTTATTCTTTCATCATACCATTAACCACAGGGATGACAAGTGTCCCTTCCTCTAACTTCCTCAATCTTAACCCTTAATATCTTCAGATCGAATCCAAACTGTCAATTCCTACCACCTTAGCTTTGGCCTTGGAATTCCTATAAATACACCTTATTTTGGAGCAAAAGATATCCCTTGCATTCATAGTTTTGCATTATTATTATAGACATTTTACATCATATCATCTAGTGCATAATTAGCATTTTAGATCAAATACTAGAATGCTTAGAATAAATTTTATCATGTTAACCTAGTTTCAATTGTCAAATCATGTAGCTTGAATAGATCATTCTAGCTAGATCATACATTTCATTCTAGCTACTCAACTCTTGAGTTGCCACTTTGGAGGTCATTGCTCCTTTGAGAGCCAACAATCCAACACCTTCAAGCTCCTCAAGAATAGAGGAAAATGGGAGATCTCAAGGAAGGCTTATGGTTTGATTTCATTATGTAGTTTTCAATTTTCTTTCCATTTATATTTTATTGTCTCATTATATGTGCATGTTTAATATATAATTGACCACATTTTTAGAAGCACATACACTACTCTTGGTAGCTTCAACCTATGCTTCTACCCCAAAGACACAATATCTCCTATCATTGTATATTCTTGAATACTTAAACTCCGTTGCTTACGCTATTCATGCTCTATCAAAATATTGTTCACTTTCTTTTAAATGGTATGAAGGTTCCTTTGAGTGCACTTTGAATTTGTTCCTTGTCTATTTGATGTTCTCTGTATGTCTCATCATTTTGACCCTTTGATTACTATTATTAAGAAACTGTAGGCTACTCTTACTGTCACAACCTTCATTATGACTTGATTATCAACTAATCTTTGAAGGTTTCTTTTGAAACATTCTATTTTGGTTATCTTTATTACTGCTCTATAATTGACCTTTGCTAGCAATAATATTCTTTTGTCTTTCATGACTATATTATCTTCTATAAGAACAAATCACTCTTCTGGAAGACTACCTTCTTACTATGTATTTACCTTCACTGTCTTTTCTCTATGTATTCAATGATGACTACAACTATAAGACTATCCTAGGAATGTCTTTGTCACTATGATCACTGCTCCTTACTTTTTCTTGAATACACTATCCCAAAACCCTTAGGAAACTGTCATATGATCTCTTGGACTACATTTTAGAGCATATGGGTTATGCACAAACTACTTTTCAGATCTCTGTTACTCTCTCCATGCTTGGCTTTTGATACCATACCTATCATTAGGCTTCTCTAAAAACCTTTTGATGATGATAGTGAAACTAAGCACCTTTTATCACTGTATTTTATTGTGTGGTGTCTTCTTAATCTCTATCATGAAAGGGTTACTTATACTTGATTCTCATAAATCCTTTCAATACTATCCATATACCATGTGATGCTACAAACCTTAACAAAGCACACTTCCTCACATGTGTCTCTACCTTTTCACTTACTATATCTTCATTGGAGGCTTGATTGCAATGTGCCCTCCTCATTGAGATGATTGCTTCCTTACCATAAAGACTTATATTATCATCATGATTTACACATTTCAATAGATTCATCATTATGTATGATTTATTCTTGAATCAATATGAAGATTTCATGAGACGAGTCCATATATCCTATAGCCTAATACAAAAACCTTCACACCTTTGATAGAAAAAGCATCATTGTATCTATTCTTCTTCACAAGTGCTTGAAGATATTTTATCAACTATGACTGCACTTTCTTTTCATACATTGATCTATGGTTGCAATGAAGTCTTTGAGGCTTGATAGTAGCTATTCTTTGAATGATGGATGACTGTCTTTGATGGATACCTCTGTGATCTTTGTGATTGTGATTGCTTGGAAGTTAATGCTATGACAATATATCTCATAGTGGCTTGATGATGTTGGCATTATAACAAACAAGGAAGATTGTTGGCATTTCAATAAGGATATTGAGAAGGTTGTTGATGATTATGGATATAACTGCTAAAGGATGTTTACTGTCTTAATATTATTATTTTGTCATTGATGTCAAGAAATTGATTTTCTAATTCAGTATGATGTTACCATATCTTAAGAAGTATGATTTGATGAGTATAAAGATATTGGTAAAAGACACAAAAAGAATGTGATGAATAAGGGGAGGAATAAGTTATTTAATGGGCAACTATTACCGAGTTAGAGAATGATGAGATCATGATGTTTATATTGTTTTGATATCCTACATATGTTATTGATTGTAAGGTTAATACTATACTATGTTACCGAGCAAAGAACCTAGTCGGTAAACCCTAAAGAACCTAGTTGGTAAATCCTAAGGTTATCACTATTGATTAGTGAAGGTAGAATGTCTACCGAGTGAAGTTTAGTATTTATCGAGTTTCAACCGAGTAATAACAAAATGTATTGAATGAATAAAAGCATTATTGAATGAAGGAAGCTGATGAGCTGGTTATGATTAAATGATTGGTATGTCGTGAATGAAGTTTGTTAAGAATCTATGGCAAAGGAAAATTGGCAGGAAGATCTACAACTCAGATTGAACCGCAATACCCTAGCACAAGTTCCAAGAAATGTATGCAAGTTCCAAGGTGGGGTAAAACATTTTCAGATTGAAGGATACATTGAACTTGGTCAAGTTTGAAGATCTGATGGCTATGATTGATCATGGGAAATGTGATCAAGGAGATTAAGCAGTTGGCAAGTTGTTTATAAATAAGGAACTATTGATAAACAATGTATGCGGGCAAGTGTATGCACAGGGATGCTACATAGTGATTATCGAGTACAGAAGCTTGAAGACTTGTTTGAATAACATAGTATAGAGCCCAACAGATGGACAAGATAAGTCATATTGTATTGAGCAAATAAGAATCTGCTTTAGCATTTTTAGATGTGAAGTTGCAGATAGATTTTTATTACTGTTATTTTGTAAAGTGACAGAAAATCTCTTAACTGAGTGGACTTAGCAGTCTTATTTGTAAAACCCTCTAGCAAGGTGACATTCTGATTGAGTGTTTGAAATCCTTTAACAAGGTCATTCTAACAAGGTGAAGATCCTAACAGAGCTGAAGGAAATCCCTTAACCGTGTCACATCTAGCAATGTGTATGTAATCTTTAACAAGATTTGCTTTTAACCAAGCATACTCTAGAAGAGTATATTTCTTAGTGGGTCCGAAATCCCACAGTGGTTTTTCCCTATTTGGGTTTCCATTTTAAATCTGGTGTTATGAGAGTTATGATGTTTATATGCTTATGAGTTTGCATGTTTAGCTGTTTTGGTATATTTCTGAAGTATATGTTACCGAGGTTGAATCTATTGTTTTTATTGAAGATTAAGTTTGTATGATTCACCCCCCCCTCTCGCCTTATTAGCTTGGCATCTGTACTTAACATTAAGTATCAGAACTATCAGATGACCTAAAGGCTTTCTATAGGTTATTACCAATAGACATATATGCAATACATAGTAATTGTGTTGAAAACATTCACTCCTTTCCTATCTTCTCTATACATTTCCTTATGATATTGAAGGTATGTCTATACCTTTATCATTTTCTCAATGCCACTTTGACAAAGTTGTCCTCTTGCTTTTGATTATTTATTGGCATCAATGTAGGCCTTTACTACTCTAAGACTATGAACCCTAGGCTTTCACCATTGTTCTTTGTGACTTATAGACACAAAAAATCCTATGAAAAGGAAAAACAAATCCTTCTCTATTGCAATAACTCGACTGAAAGGAGTCTGATCACAAAGATTTCTACTCATATCAATAATCATATTTAGGTAGCTCAAAGAACTATGAGATGCAATCTTGAACTCACTTTCTCATATGAAAAGAAGAGGGTTTCAGAAGAATATGACCTTTTGAGACTCATTTGCATGATTGATTTGCTAGTTGCATGAATTTATTACAATGATCCCTTTGTTTAATCTTGAGTTTCCTCACATATTTTCCTTCAACTTAGAGGAGCATTCTATATTTAAACCTTTGCAACAAACTTTCAACTCTTTGAAAGCTGCAAAAGCATTGAATGTCATTCATTCTAACAATTGACTCAGAGATAATTATAAAAAGTGGCTTGAGAGTCTTTGTTTGAAGGATATCTGCCATCAAGAAGCTGAAAAAGAGAAGCATGCATCAAAACTACGCTTATATCCTTACAAAACAATTGAAAATCTCTTTGAAAACCCCATCTTTCCCTTTGCTACGTGGATGACTGTAGACACCTAAAAATGTCTCATTGATCATGTACTAGTTATTCCTCCAATTAATTAAATAATTCTTTAAATAAGCTAATTAATCTTATTCTTCTAATTTCATATTTCTTCGTCATCTTACTAATTATTTCAATTTCAATTCTATCATCATTTAATTATTTAAACCATTTCTAATGTTAATTAAATATTTATTATTTAATTAATTATGATTATTAATCCTTCAATTTAAATAATCTTTATTATTTAAATAAATCCATTTTCAATTTCTATCTTCTAATCATTTGATCATTCAACCTTTTTCTAAGTATTAATTAAATATTTATTATTTAATTAATTGTGATATTAATACTTTAATTTAAATAATCTTTATTATTTAATTAAATTAAATTTTTAAATAATTAAATAATTTCATTAAATTATTTAATTAACTAATTTATTCTTCTAATTTGAATTCAAATTCAAATTCAAATTTTATTTCTTCTAATTTCTTCTAATTTCAAATACATATGCATGATTTCAAAAATCAAATTGAAAATCAAAGTCAAGTTCTAAATATATTCAAATAACAAATTGAACTTAAAATACATTCAATATTTGAATTAAAACTCATGCAAAGATTAAATATAAAATCAAAGTCAAAGTGCAAGCACATGCTAAATTAATTAATTAATTTAATTATCTTTTCAATTCCTATTTATATGTTTTACTTAGCTTTTTCTAAATAAAGCTCCCAATCAGCTTTCAATTAGTTAACTATTTCATTTTCTCTAATTCTCTCCAATCATTCTTTTTCTATCTTCTAGTTAGGTTTTTTCTAAATAAAGCTTTCTTTGTCACCAATCAATTATCCTCCAATCATTCTTTTTCATCTTTCAATCAGCTTTTTTTTCAATCAATTAACTCATTTAATCTATTCAATCTATTCTATTCCACCTCCAAATCAACAGTTCAACTATCAATCAGCATGTGAACTCACCTACGTTCCACCTCTTGATCTATTTGTTCCACCTCTCAATCAATCCTCTCCAATAATCTATAAATTGAGCATTCAATCTCCATTTTCAACAATCATGAACTTCGAATATTTGTGTCACTTGCAGGTTGCTAGTGTAAGGCCTTCCCCAAACCAAGCTTTGATTAACTTAGTTGACCATGTTTGACCCTATTAATAAATGCTTTATAATTCAATAGAATGGACTGTGTTAGACAGATAGATTGGTGAGAAAAGTAATTGAACCGAGTTATAGAGTTATTGCACCTTGTGGTGTACATTTTTATGTGTTATAAATTTGAAATCCTAAAAGATCCATTGATTGGATAATCTTGATTTAACGTATGTCAGCTATGTCTGGATTTAGAACTTATACGATTCCATGATTTGGATAACATTGATGAATGTTGATGCTTCATTTATATGCTTTATGATATAGAACTCTATATGATTCTAGAATAGGACAAATTGGAAATGATGTATGTCATTATTGGATTTGCAGGACTTTACTATGATGATAGAATTAGGATGTATGTTTTATGCGTGGATCAAAATTATGAGAATTATGATAATGGCTTATGTGGATTTATTTGGATATGAGATATATTGAATTGTTCAAATGTAATTTATATGCGAAGTGTTTGATGTGTATTCTAATTCATGTGTTGAATATTATACGAGGTTATTGGAAATTACTAATGTGTATTTGAGTGGTGTAGAAAAGATATCCATGTGACCATGGAAATATTATGGAGAACCAAACCTAGACCTATGTATGTTTGTAATACCAAGGTTTGTCTATTTGGAGAGACAACACCCCGTTTGTGTCGTATTTTATTCATAATAGTAAATGATGCATGTGTGTTAATTGTTATTTAATTGGTTTATGTAAATCCCACAAGAGACACGATTTCATGTATAAATTTGTAAAAGTATTTTCTTTGTGTCACTTGACACATGTGTGGATTTATGTTTGAATTTTTAAATTTGTCTCTCGGTAGGAATTGTTTAACTATAGCTTTTTCAATTAATGTAATGTGATGCCATAAATACCTTGGGTAAAGAATCTTTGGGATGGTGAACATAGGTTTGACCCGAAAATAAACTTCAGAGGGGTTAAAAAAGGGTTAAATGGACACCTAGGGGTAGTTTAATAAGGTTTCCTAAAGCCCATAAGGTATACCTAAGGGTTAGGGGTAATTTTAGGCAAGTTTCTACTCCCATGTGACCTTTTAGACACCCTAAAAAGTGACTTTTCTAAGTTGTGCGAAAATTGAAATTAGAAGACTTGAACTAAGTTGAAAACCTTCCTTTTCGAATGAGAGTTCCCTTTCCCATTTTACCTTACCTTCCTTTTTAGTTTTTAGAAACTTGTGAGAACTCTCACAAAGGGCTTCTTAAGCAAGAATTAGAAAATTAGTGGGTAATCACCCACTCTCCAATTTTGGAGACAAAAGAATTTTGAAAAGAAAAAAGATAGATTTGGGATTGGAGAATTTGGCTGGGGGTAGAAAGAAAAGGCTTGTGGAATTGGGCTGCTCATCCTCAACAAAACTAGCATACCTTTAGGTAGTTTAAGGTTGGTTTTACTTTCTTGAAATGCTTTGTTATTGCATGTTGTATTAAAAGAATTGTTTGTGTTAAAGGCTAGTTGTCCTTGCATGTATTCCTTGGAAATTTATTTGGTGTTTTGTGCTTATGCAATTCATGTGTTTTGGGAGTAATCAAGACCTCCTACTCTTGGGAGAGAGGATGGTCTTGTGGGTGGTAGAAGTGATAGCCCTCGAGTGAGAGACTCTCGTTATGAGAGTGATCACAAGGGATTTTATGTGACCCTTGCTGCATGGCTTGTTTATGCATTGGGGGTCATAAGGAGGGAAATAAGGCATGAATACCTTGGGGGGCGTAAGGAAAGTGGGGCTGTTATACTTGATGTATTTGGTTTGCCATGAGGTGGCTATATGTTCTACCGTACTTGCAGTCTCCTTAGGGTACTTGGTCCACTACCACCCTTGAAAAGATATCACAAATGTGTGGTGCAGTGTAGCCAGGTTGGGATTGTGTTTGAGATTGTGTTTTCCCTTGTCTTTTGCATTTGCATGTGTGTTACCCGTCTAGGGCTTGGTTCTCTGAGCTCGGGGGTGGCTACTAGTTAGCCTAGGCTGGGAGGTGAGCACTCCACGGTCATAGTTTTTGATTTAATGCAGGTTGTTTAAAGGAGAGAAAAAGGGCAAGTAGAAGTGGCTGGTCATAATCGGTTGTAGAAAAAGATTGAGATATAAAATATTGTTATTTTAAGTTACAAAATTGTAAAGGGAAAACTATATGTTGTGTTATTTGATTTATTTTGGTTTAAAGTCCCCATATAATAGAAATGAGGGACTAGTTTGGGTATTTCACCCATTCTGTAATATTAGCTATATTGTATGCCAAATTTGTTTAGATAAATGCATTATCTCAGTTAATTTGATTATTGCATAAATGTCAATTTGATTATTGCATAAATGAAAAGATTTCATTGGATATCAGTTGCATTGTTCTTATAATGTTATTGCTTGCATGCGAGTTTATTTTGGAAATAAGAGCTTTGCTTATATCCTTATGCATATCACCAAGTTTAAATCAATTGGATCTAGTATAATATTGCTGTTGGTTGTAATTGTTTAATTCTGTCATTTTCTTATTGCAGAAAATAAAAAAAAATCAGAATTTTATTATAGTCTTTTCTAAAGTTTGATTTTAATAAAATCTAGTTTCATCTAGTCGCTGTTAAATTTGTTTAACATTTTGTCTTTCTATAGTTGTTGTTAGCATTATTAAATACTACCATTTGCTATGTACAAAAAATAAAATCTATAGAAATAGATTAAATGAAATAAATAAGATCCTTGAGTTGCTATTTTTAAGTGATTTAATTCTGCCTTTTACATCATTTTTGCTGAAAGAAAATCAATAACTAAATAACCTATCAATTTCTTTTTAGCAACTAAGATTTTGATAAAAGGGAAAGAAACACAATGATTTAAATCTCAATATAGCATCAAAACTGTTAAATAAGTTGCAGATTAAAAGCACCTGTATATTTATTGTATAGAAAATTTATACCCTAGTTACAACATGCATTTATTTTGAATATATATATATATATATATATATATATATATATATATATATATAACAAATTTGCATGTGTATGTCTATGAGTAAAGGAAATCATTCTTAGAAATAAACAAAATATACTTATATATATATATATATAATACATATTAAAAGGTATATTATATTTTTAAATAAAAAAAATAAAAAAAATTAAACAAACTTTAAAAAATAAAAAATAAAAAATATTTTATGAAGAACCCACTGTGCACTGCACAGTGGTCGGCGGCGCCACCCACTATGCATTGCACAGTGGCCGGCAAGGCCAAGCCCACTGTGCAATGTATAGTGGATGGCGAGGGCCGAAACCACTGTGCATTGCACAGTGGGTGGCTTCGGCCACGCCGTCCCCCAACCTTCATCCCCTCCCTTGCCATGGCCGCTGCTTCTAGGGTCTGGTTTGGCCCTGCAAACAAATTTCACGCAAGAAAAAAAAAGAGAGGAAACCCTAGTCCAGGTAGGGCTAGGGTAAAAATGTGTTGATAAAAATAAGTTTTAAATAAAAATAATAGGAGAGCCTATTTTTATAATTAAAAAAAAAGGGTTAGGGTTGCATGGGCAATACCTTGGGAAACTGAATATATATATATATATATATATATATATATATATATATATATATATATATATATATATATATATATATATATATATATATATATATATATATATATATATATATATATATATATATAAGGTGGAGATGTTATGAAATAAATATTAAATGGATTTAATGTTTATTCTTTTATAATTTAAAAAAAAAATGATTAAGAAATAAATATTAATGGGGATTAATATTTATTCTTTTTTTTATTTGAAAATATTGAGATGTTATAAAATGAATATTAACGAGGTTAATATTTATTTTATTGAGATATTATGAATTAAATTTTAATGCAGTTAATATTTAATTGTGAATCTAAATGGGTTGAAAATATTTATAAATTGAAATCTGTGGATTATTATAGATTTTTAATTAAATAAATTTAGATGTTTGAAATTTAAACCACTAGGGAATTTAAATTCTAAATGTAACTTAAGGGGCTAAAGGGTAAATTTTTAACTCTCCTAGACATAGATGCATGTGATTAAATGCTATAGGAAAATATGCATTTGCAATTATGATCGACCCTTTAGTTGACCTAGTTTAATTCACTATTTAATTATTGACAAGAAGATTGAAGACACTCTTAAAACTAATCATTAGAACTCCGCTTTTATTTTAATAATTTTGATTACTTCAGCTAGTTAACTCTAAACATAGTTAAGACAAGACATGCTATCGCACTTTATTTTGTCAAATTATGTTTTAAGTTGTGATTTTAAACAAAAAAAAATTTCCGTTCTTGCCCTAAAATTTGGGCATGACATTTTGGTATCAGAGCCCTAGGTTCATACACTGGTGAACATGGGCTACATTCATAACTTAGTTGAAACCAAACTTGTCTTGAAGTGTAACACCTATGTGGAAACTTGTGATTTAACAAAGTGAAACATAAGTGAAATTCATTTAAATCAACAGATCAACAAATATCAATTCAAGGGGTTCCAAGGGTCACTATGAGCCCGAAAATTTGAACTTATTAGTCATAAGGTTTATGGCGTAATAAAACCCCAAAGGCTATGAAATTTTCAACTATTTATTCATATGATGTAATTTCGATGTTTATTAACGGAATTTAGTTCTTTAGTACTTATGGGGTTACCATTCAATTGGAACCTAAAACGCAATAATTGCCCTAATCAAATCAAGTACGAGGAGTTAAATACTACAATAAAATACATATGATGGTAACTACAAGAATGTCATCCATCAAGATATGTTCATGACAATGGCAAGTCAAGCAAGATAGTTAGACCTAAGATAAAGGCAATAAACAAGATAAATAAGATTGAGACAGTTCAAGATAATTTTTTTTTTTTAAGCTATGCGAAATTATGATGGTTTAAAAGATCAAGGCTGCCATTGGAAACAACAATGAAGGAGAGTTATGAGGTACTCTTGTAAATCTGAGAAAGAAGCATTAACCTATCCTAATGACTAGAATGTTGTCATGTTAGATTTCTTATTAAGAGCATTTGTTAGACAAATTTTGTAGTAGTACAGTGAAGCTAGAGTAGAAGAAAAAACCTGAAGGTTAGAACCAAAATGATGAATGGCAATCTCCTGGATTAGGAAACCCTATTAATGCTATAGATGAGTTAAATAAGGAGAAAGGATGCATGCACTTCTTTGGGGTAAAACTCATAATTACAATAAACCCTAAGTTCATCTATGGTTATATAATTGGGGAAACAAGCAAGTAAAACCTCAACTAGTTCCTTTATGGGAAGATAATCTTGGAGAAATTAAATAATGGAAGAGAGAGTAGAGTTGTTTTGGGAATCATGCAAAAATCCCCATTTAAGTGCAAGGAGTGTAAAAGTATTAGGATCTTATAATCTAAGAATAAGTAACTAATACTCGTTTAGAAAACTAAGGAGAAAAGTGCAACCCAATCATGGTTAGTTGCTAGGTTCAAGACAGTATGTAACACAATTTATCTACTAGGCACAACCAAAGTAGGTTTGTAAATTTATGGCACTCAAGCGTGGAGGTATGCGAAAACATTAAGGATCGATGAAACAACGTGCATATGGAAATGGCTTAGGGAAAGATAGTATAATAGTAATATAATACCAAAGCTTTAATGAGAATTAGTTGGTAGTATAAAATATTTTATGAGAACATAGATAAGGAGCCGAATTATGTGGTTAGCCAAGGGAGAATGTGGAAAATGATGGGTCTTAAGACATTGGTAGTTATTGGACACCCTTAAGTTATACCGTAATTAGGTAACAAAATATTATGACGATAAAGTGTTTATTTTTGTGGATTGAAGGAAATCGTAAGTTGTGATATGTCGGAAATGGCTAGTTAGTAAATATAAATAAGTAATATGGAACGAGACAACTTTCCTCTTTACTAAATTTTAATTAAAAGGATGGGTGTAGGTCACCTTTCGAGTGCACATCCCCTTGATTTCATAGTTGCTTAAGTGAAGTAGAAGAGGATAAGTCCACTCTCCGAGTTGCTTGATAGATGTCTTGAAATGTGTGGGCAGAAATGGTTATCAACCGTTATCAATCTTACTTGACAATAATTCCACCCCAAATGGCTCTTAACCTTAAGTGTTAGTAATTTGGCAACAAGCTCCTACTTAATGAAGGCAAGTGAATGTTAGAGGTAAAAGTATAAGGAGCTAGATATAGGTGCTAAGAAAACAAATGATGTCCCTAGTAAAATTATATGATTACATTATACAAATCCTGAGTGGTTCTAAGTAAACAAGTGTCAATTTTGTACCGAACTATCAACCATGTGTGTAAGACATGAAAGTGTCGATACTTGAGCTACCACATAACATTGAATCAAGGATTAACATATTAAAATAATTAATAGAAGCCATATTAAATTAAGTTATTAAAGAAGGATGTATTAACAGGATGGAGGAAACTGGATATTTATTAAATAATTGATATTGAACCAAGTAACTATATAAATGTCTATTTAGTGGAAGATGATCTAATTAGGTACTATTAAACGCAACTGTAATGAAAGGAAATTTTGAGTGAAATTAGTATTGCCCTTATTAAATTTATTTGATCCACTTATAATAGGAGTTATCGTATTTGTTATGTTAGTAATTTTCTTAATCCTATCGCCTAGGAGTTTTATCGAGACCTAAGGTTTTGTTGGATCAGCTTGTTAAGCTTTAACCTCTAATTAAGCATAGATTGAGTATAATTAAGTGTTCAAAAGATTAGTGCAAGAGGAATGGACGGAGAATGGTAGAGTTAGTGCAAGCACCTGTCAGAATATAATTAAGGATGTTAATAACCTTGAATAGATAGTGGATTATATCGAAAAGTGTTGCTTGAAATAGTAAGCATGTGAAGGATAAAATGGAACATGATTTATAAAAAATGAATGCGATCTCTTGTGTATAAAAAAAATTATTTCATAAATCAATAAAGGATTTTAAGGAATCTAAGAATCTCAAGAGTCTAATAATCATTTCCTAACACACTCAGGACATGTGATCTTGGGTGATGTGCTGCGGTTACTCCCTATAGCATGGCTAGAATGGTCATCTTGTTTCAAGTTGATTCGACATTAATTTTGATTTTCTTTGAAAAGTATATTGTGACCTAAGGGATAGAACTTTCTTTTATTTTATTGTATTTTTATTTTTATTTGAGAGGACCACTAAATTTATGTTTCTTTTTATATGAGCTATGGCACTTGCCATATTTCTAGTTTTAATATTTTTCAATTGCCGGCATTCTTCTTCTTTTTATTGGACTTGGCAGAAGTAACTTGTATTTTTTGTAAAGTGTCAAGTGGTCATTTTGATGGTTGAAATAACTAGCCCTAGTGATGTGATTTGTGTAAATGTCTATCATGTTCGTTGAACCATTGATAGTGTGTCACAAGAGAATACCGCAAGGAGTGAAATTAGGCACAAGAATTAACAAAGGATGTATTTTATCAAATTAAGATAAAGGAAGGAAAATCCTCCTAAGTAAAATTTATTGCGAGTAATCTGAAAGAAATTTTTTTTTTATTTATTTTTTATAACAATAGTGTGATCTAGACCTAATGAATTGCGAAAGTAATAATTGTCGACTGGTAAATTTAGCATGTGAATTGGGAAGATTGCGTGGATAATGTCTAAAATAAGTAATAATAAATTCCATCACTCCCTTAGAATGGGATTGTTGTGTACCTTAATGTTTGGGAATGGTGAATACTGCCCCCTATAAAACTTAAACCTTGGATCCTAGAGATATAAAAACATTTTAATCCCTAGTGGTAGCAAACCACCCTATATAAGGGTGAAATTGAAGAACCTAATTTGATTTTGCCTTGTCACCTAAGAAATTTGGAAGAAATTATGCACCTAGGACGGTTTAGCAAATAGTGTATTAACACCCTAATGAGGTGCCTCAAATGTAGAATAAGTAGATTGTTGTGGCTAAGTGTGATGTCAATTTTCTTAAGTAACATGCATGGAAAAGAATACAGTAGGATAAGCATGCTTTTAGACAATCCTAAACAAGGTAGAACTCCTAGAAATTCAATATGTGTAACCTTGATTGTGGAAGTTGATGTGTGTTTGGATGGCGCATTACTGTAAGTTGTTGAAAGATAGAACTTTGCAAACACCTACCTGAGACTGAAGGGAAATGTAATAAAAATACTAAGAATTTAACCTTGTGGAGATAGTAAGTTAAAAACAATAATAAGTTGATTTTGGTATTTCATCCTTCTAGTAGGCAAGTTTAGATTCTGAGTAACTCATAGAAATTGTGGGAAATGTTATGTCCCTACTTTGTAATTCTACTCATGCGACTTCCAGGAGTAAGTCAAACTCTAGGGGAGGAGGATGTAAGGCCTTCCCCAAACCAAGATTTGATTAACTTAGTTGACCATGTTTGACCCTATTAATAAATGCTTTATAATTCAATAGAATGGACTGTGTTAGACAGATAGATTGGTGAGAAAAGTAATTAAACTGAGTTATAGAGTTATTGCACCTTGTGGTGTACATTTTTATGTGTTATGAATTTGAAATCCTAAAAGATCCATTAATTGGATAATCTTGATTTAATGTATGTCAGCTATGTCTGGATTTAGAACTTATACGATTCCATGATTTGGATAACATTGATGAATGTTGATGCTTCATTTATATGCTTTATGATATAGAACTCTATATGATTCTAGAATAGGACAAATTGGAAATGATGTATGTTATTATTGGATTTGCAGGACTTTACTATGATGATAGAATTAGGATGTATGTTTTATGCGTGGATCAAAATTATGAGAATTATGATAATAGCTTATGTGGATTTATTTGGATATGAGATATATTGAATTGTTCAAATGTAATTTATATGCGAAGTGTTTGATGTGTATTCTAATTCATGTGTTGAATATTATACGAGGTTATTGGAAATTACTAATGTGTATTTGAGTGGCGTAGAAAAGATATCCATGTGACCATGGAAATATTATGGAGAACCAAACCTAGACCTATGTATGTTTGTAATACCAAGGTTTGTCTATTTGGAGAGACAACACCCCGTTTGTGTCGTATTTTATTCATAATAGTAAATGATGCATGTGTGTTAATTGTTATTTAATTGGTTTATGTAAATCCCACAAGAGACACGATTTCATGTATAAATTTGTAAAAGTATTTTCTTTGTGTCACTTGACACATGTGTGGATTTATGTTTGAATTTTTAAATTTGTCTCTCGGTAGGAATTGTTTAACTATAGCTTTTTCAATTAATTTAATGTGATGCCATAAATACCTTGGGTAAAGAATCTTTGGGATGGTGAACATAGGTTTGACCCGAAAATAAACTTCAAAGGGGTTAAAAAAGGGTTAAATGGACACCTAGGGGTAGTTTAATAAGGTTTCCTAAAGCCCATAAGGTATACCTAAGGGTTAGGGGTAATTTTAGGCAAGTTTCTACTCCCATGTGACCTTTTAGACACCCTAAAAAGTGACTTTTCTAAGTTGTGCGAAAATTGAAATTAGAAGACTTGAACTAAGTTGAAAACCTTCCTTTTTGAATGAGAGTTCCCTTTCCCATTTTACCTTACCTTCCTTTTTAGTTTTTAGAAACTTGTGAGAACTCTCACAAAGGGCTTCTTAAGCAAGAATTAGAAAATTAGTGGGTAATCACCCACTCTCCATTTTTGGAGACAAAAGAATTTTGAAAAGAAAAAAGATAGATTTGGGATTGGAGAATTTGGCTGGGGGTAGAAAGAAAAGGCTTGTGGAATTGGGCTGCTCATCCTCAACAAAACTAGCATACCTTTGGGTAGTTTAAGGTTGGTTTTACTTATTTGAAATGCTTTGTTATTGCATGTTGTATTAAAAGAATTGTTTATGTTAAAGGCTAGTTGTCCTTGCATGTATTCCTTGGAAATTTATTTGGTGTTTTGTGCTTATGCAATTCATGTGTTTTGGGAGTAATCAAGACCTCCTACTCTTGGGAGAGAGGATGGTCTTGTGGGTGGTAGAAGTGACAACCCTCGAGTGAGAGGCTCTCGCTATGAGAGTGATCACAAGGGATTTTATGTGACCCTTGTTGCATGGCTTGTTTATGCATTGGGGGTCATAAGGAGGGAAATAAGGCATGAATGCTTTGGGGGGCATAAGGAAAGTGGGGTTGTTATACTTGATGTATTTGGTTTGCCATGAGGTGGCTATATGTTTTGGTTTGCCATGAGGTGGCTATATGTTCTACCATACTTGCAGTCTCCTCAGGGTACTTGGTCCACTACCACCCTTGAAAAGACATCAAAAATGTGTGGTGCAGTGTAGCCAGGTTGGGATTGTGTTTGAGATTGTGTTTTCCCTTGTCTTTTGCATTTGCATCTATGTTACTCATCTAGGGCTTGGTTCTCTGAGCTCGGGGGTGGCTACCAGTTAGCCTAGGCTGGGAGGTGAGCACCCCATGGTCATAGTTTTTTATTTAATGCAGGTTGTTGAAAGAAGAGAAAAAGGGCAAGTAGAAGTGGCTGGTCATAATCGGTTGTAGAAAAAGATTGAGATATAAAGTATTGATATTTTAAGTTGCAAAATTGTAAAGGAAAAACTATATGTTGTGTTATTTGAAAAAAAAAACATGTATTTATTTTGGTTTAAAGTCCCCATATAATAGAAATGAGGGACTAGTTTGGGTATTTCACCCATTCTATAATATTAGCTATATTGTATGCCAAATTTGTTTAGATAAATGCATTATCTTAGTTAATTTGATTATTGTATAAATGTCAATTTGATTATTGCATAAGTGAAAAGATTTCGTTGGATATCAGTTGCATTGTTCTTATAATGTTATTGCTTGCATACGAGTTTATTTTGGAAATAAGAGCTCTGCTTATATCCTTATGCATATCACCTGGTTTTAAATCAATTGGATCTAGTATAATATTGCTGCTGGTTGTAATTGTTTAATTCTGTCATTTTCTTATTGCAGAAAATAAAAAAAATCAAAATATTATTATAGTCTTTTCTAAAGTTTGATTTTAATAAAATCTAGTTTCATCTAGTCGCTGTTAAATTTGTTTAACATTTTGTCCTTTCTATAGTTGCTGTTAGCATTATTAAATACTACCATTTGTTATCTGGGATTTCCCCTTCTTGCACCGCATACTTTTTGGTCCACTCTTGGAACACGTCATCAACAGACCATGAGAAACTAATAATTTTTTATTTCAACTTAACTAACCTTTTCCAAGAGTTCCTCACTTTCTTAACCTCTGATTCTAAAAAATCGTAATGTGACTTTATCATCTCTATTTCTTCAATTGTCTTAACAAACAAGGATGTGTTATCTGTATTAATAATTTCATTCACCCTTAGAGACAAGTTAGCTCCTAACTCATCAAGCCATACCTGTTTGTCCTTCAACTGATTTGGACTAACAAAACCCCCAAGAAATAGTTCAAACTTATGCTCAGTATATTCCTTCCTATACAAGTTGGCTTTTCTCTCTACATAAGCCTTTCCTTCTGCTAATCTGGTCATGCCTTTTGCTAACTCACATGTGGATTTAATAATGGCATCAGATCCCACCTCATCATAGGATGCACACATAAGTTCTAGATCCACTTCTCTAGGCATCCACTTATTCAAAATTGGCTCCAGAGTAGCCTTGTCTTCATTCAACTCACTCAAAATATCCAAAATTCTTTTCATATTAGTGTGCACAACGAGTGCTCCAACTGTATCAACAAAACACAAAACTGTGGCCTTTACCTTTTTCTTCATATTTATTTGTAAATAGGGCTTGAGCCTGTTTTAACTTTTCCAATTCATGTTGAATGGTCTCAGCTGGTTGAAAACCATAAGACATAGGAGAAGGAGAAATTCAATGATGGGACTAGTAGGTGGAGGTCTTGCTGGAGAAGATGCAATCATTAGAGTAGAGGACTCACCTTTCTAGTATTGTCCTGCCAGTTGACTCTGTAATCTAGTAATTATGCTATCCCTGTTGGCTACCTACCATTTGGCTTCATTATAAGCCTTTAGAATTGTTTCTAATTTTATTTGGAGTTCATCTCTCTGCTTAGCTTCTTTCTCAGCCACTGCCACACTGAATTTTGCAGTTTCTAGATCTGTATTAGCAGCTTCCACCACTCCTATGTCCTATACTCTTTTAACAATCATCCCTCCTAGGTAACTAGATTCTGAGGTATCTTTCCTTCTTCTACTCTCATCCCTCTTTAAGGACCACATGACCAAAGCAACATTATCCTTGCTAAATGTCACTCTTTCCATAGGCTTGGTTTATTTTCTGACTGCTTCAAGTACCAAGGCATCTGCTATATCCCATTCAGGGAGGATTAGAACACCAGCCTTTGATACCATTTCTCTCCCTTTTTCAGGAGTAATGGCTTTGAATTCTACCATCATTTCTTGTTTCACCACTTCTTCTACTCTAGTTGCATCTTTGTGGGGTTGCTCATTCTTTCTCTTTTCACACCTTGCCTTAAATTGCTCAATGTTTTGCTTCCAAACAAATTGCATGAAGGCCCCTATTGTGACAAAGTTACTATCAGCCAGGAACTCCTCACTGGCTTTCTTGACAGCAAGGTCTAGCTCTTTACCTTTGAACTCATCTATAGTTAAGTTCATCTTGGCACTAGGTGGCTCTTTTGGCATTCCCTCTTGTGTTTCCTCATATGTGTAGGCAATCTCCCCGAGATTTCCTAACTGCAACAATTGCTCTGCCGCTGCGTGTTCATCTCCCACATGGATAGGGGATTGGGATGAAGAATACAAAATTTCACTTGTTTGCACTTCTTTCCCCACCCTTTGCCTCTTAGGGGAATCTTGGATGTCAATGACATCTTCTATTGCTATGTTCCCTCTTGAAGTCGAGGGCTTACTTGTTACTGGAACCAACACACTATATCTTGTCTTCTTATGCATCACAGAATCACCCGAAGGGATGGCTCTAGCAAAGGCCGGCTTGGCTAGAACCAATTTAGCTTTTTCAGGATTATTCCTTATTATAGTTTCCCTTTTTTCCTATAGGGTTTGCATCAAGTCTTCAAAGTAGAAAATTAAGAATTTAACCTTTTCCTCAAAAGGATTAAAACCAGACAAAGGGTCACAACCACTATCAAATTGGTGAATAAAATCAAGGGCCTTCTTGTATGGCATCTACTTTTCTTTCCTCAATTCTTGCTCATCCAAATTGAATTCATTTCTAATCAGATCCTCAGGGAAATGAAATTGGTGTGGCCTACCTTTACATACTGCTCTTTTTCTAAATATGCCATTGAATAAATCTTCAGGGTCAACAAACCTTGATACTGCAGTAGACAACCTATATGGTTGAAAGAAATCATCAAATTATTTCCAACCACCCTCGGTGATTACAAATTTATGAGGCATGGTGACAGTTGGGAAAATTGTCCCTTTTCCCCTATTTGATAACTCTACCTCTTAAACACCTCCAATTTTCCTTAGGATCTCTGCAATTCCTATCTTCAATGGGACTTGATAGGGAAATAAACATGGAGTGCCTCTAAAACCATAAACTCTAAAAACTGTAGAGACAGGTTATAAGTATATGTCACCCCAGTTGTGTACAATCTTGATACCTTCAGCAAATTCCTTCGGCCTAAGAAATTCTAAGAGAGCCTTTGGGATCCTAGGGTTTTGTTGGCATAAGAGAATCCTAAGTCTAGATGCAAAGCATCTATCAAAATTCAAGTAGCTGGCATCCTCTCTATCCCAGTAAAAAATGGTGCTCCACAATTGCATAGGCATCTCCTCACCATCATTTTCCTTAACTAATTCCATTTCATTGGCAAAATAATCAACACCTTTAAACAAAAACATGTGCATGAGGAGAGAATACCACCCAAAAGCTCTGTCTAGCTTACCATTTTTAATCCCTATTAGTCCTGCATGGATTGCATCAGTAAGATAAGGTGCATAATCAAATGTTACTGCCAGAGAGGGGTTCAGAATCTGTGCTATCATTAGCATATAATGAGTTGGCATGGTGGTTTTAGCATCTTCCCCAAAAATCTGACAAAGTGAACAATACATCCCTTTATCCGTCAGAGTAAAAAAATTTAGAGAGAAGGGTTCCATGGTACTAGGGCCCACAATAGTTAGCCCTCCTATTTTGACAAAAAAATCCTTCAAAGGGCCACTCTTGAGGTGATCTCTTTGCACATTGTAAACCTAGGCCAGCGTATCAAAATTTATGGGCTCTAAATAACTAGACACCTCACTGAGCTTAAACACTTCCCTAAACTCATCATCATTGATCTCAATTAAGGCTTCCCCATTCACATTTCTCACACATTTAGCAACAAGGTCATAATTACTTGCAATTTGAGTCAATAAATCTACATCCATAAAAACCCCAGGGACTATGAGCTTTCCCATGTCTAATTCCCATATACTGTTCATCGAAGCAGAGGCATGTCTTTGACTAAAACCCACCTTGAAAAGTCCCAGACCAGATATCCCTATTTGTGGATCCCTCTATTACTACTTATCAAATTGCCATTAGTTTTTATATTCAAAGTCATACTATATACTCTAGTCGGTTAACACTACCGAATCATGCAGTTGGTACACATAGAGAAGTCGGTATGCATAGTCTAGTCGGTTATAAAGGAAAGCAGTCAAAGAATGCAGCATACACCGAGCTATCTACCGAGTATATTTCTATGACTACCTAGCAACAAATATGACACACCGAGTTAATATACACCAAGTGAAACATGTTACCAGATACATTGAACCTGGACATGCATATGAAAACGTGTTACAAGATTAAGGCACATCTAACCGTTATTACATTGGAAATTGCACCAGAAGATTGTGTATGATTTTGAGATCAATCTAACCAATGAAATATTTTGTACAATTATTCATTCGAGAAATCTTGTTTGTAAGATCGAAGAAATGAATTGGATCACCATCTTAAGAGATCTATTTATACAGCATTAGTTAAGGGTGTATGTATGTGTGTAAGAAGACTGTTACAGAGACGTAGAGGTCACCGAGAAGGTTTTCAGAGAATAGTCAAAGAATAGAGTAAACAGAAGGGTTTACTGAGTTAGTATATGGGTTACCGAGGTATGCTATAAGCATCGTAATCTATTCTAAGAACATAGAATCTGCTATGACATTTCACATGTAAAGTTGGAGATATTTGTAATGATTTTATTGTAATATTGTGAAGTTGAAAGAGAAACCTTTAACAGGGTAAAAGACTCTAATCAAGTCTATAAATTGTAAAGCCTCTAACCAGGTGCAGCATTTAGAATAAATGTTGTAAAATCCTTTAGCAAGGTAGATCTAATAGATCTTGTTACTCCTAACAGGGTAAGCTATCAGAAATAGCTAAAATGTAGCTCTAACTGAGCACTCTTTATTATTGCAGTAGTGAAGTTGTGGGTGCCATCCCCACTATAGTTTTTCTCTCTAACCAAGAGTTTCTGCGTAACCAAAATATATGTGTTATGGAGTGAATCATGTATGATTGTTATCTATTTGTTTTAACTTTATTTTATGTTACTGCACTGTTCTGTTTATCCATAACAGTAAAGTTATTATTCAGGAAAAGTTTTGGAGTACTGATTCACCCCTCCCCTCTTAGTACATTAGCTTTCCATATTGGGCCTAACAATTGGCATCAGAGCTTCAATCTTGGAAAAGGGTTTAACTACCTAAAGAGAAAGATCTTATCAATGGAAGGCTACAAACAATCTCAGAGGATTGTATATCTGCAAGAAGAGCTGGATCATGCTAATCAAGTGATTGCAGACATGCAAAGGCAAATGCAAAAATCTCTAAAAGTAAGAAGAAGATTATTTGATGATTTGCAGGATTCTCAAGAGTTAGTGGAACAAATTGAGACATCATCTGAGAACAGTATATCTGAAGAAACTAAAGAAATGATTGGAGTATTGAAAGAAAAGAACAAAGCATTGGCTAATCAACTAAAAGCAATGAAAAGAGAACATGAACATTTCAACACACAAATGACTGAAAATCTAGATGCATTAAGGACAACTGAGGATAAAGCAAGAGATCTACAAAGAGAGAAACAACAACTTGAAGTCTTAGTATCTGATAAAAATGATGAAATCATAAGATTGACTGGGATTCAACAAAATATGACAAATCAACTAGGTTATGCACATCATGAAGCAATTATGAAGAATGATGAAAATCAAGCATTGAAAATTGAATTATCAAGGTTGACCGATGAACTTGAAAAAGAGAAGAAATCCAAAGAATCACTGAAGAAGAGTTATGAAGCATCAAAGATGTTGGATGAGCAACTGAATACAAGAAGACCCAATAGAGATGCAGGACTCTATTACAAAGGAAAAGACTCTACCGAGAAAGGAATTCATACTACCGAGAGAGGAGAATCATCAAAGCAAGCTGAAAAAAGGAATAACATCATAATAAAGAAGCCTATTTGCTACTACTATGGAAATCAAGGTCACATTGCCAACATATGCCAAATCAGAAAATGTAAGCAACCGAATATCACTAAGTCCAATGATTATTGTTACAATTGCAATGAATATGGTCACACATCTAATCAATGTAGGACAAAGTCTATTAACAACTATCAGAAGGCAAAATTCAAAGGGTTTTTGTAGAAACTGCAATAGATATGGACATAGTACTGAGAAGTGCTGGCTTAAGCAAAAGAACTACATGTGGTCTACACACCGAGCAAACACTAGAGGTTACCAAACTCACACAAATCCTTACTGACAATATGCAGCAGTACCATGGGATTACAATACAAGGATATGGTGTGAATGTTGTAGAAGATATGGACATATTAGTGCCAACTATTTTATAAGGTTTGGAATGAACAACCGAAGATCATGGAGAAATCCTAGTATGGCATGTTTTCATTGTCACAAAGTTGGACATTTAGTTGGAGATTGCAAAGATCAACCTAGAGGAGACACTGAACAAATACAAGAAAAATTAAAGATGATTTGGAAAAAGAAGTAAATTGTGTCAAATGAAGAAAGCATCTTACCTACCGAGTTAGGTGCACCTATTCCAAATTAATTAGCAAAGGTATGAAGGGACTACATTCTCTGAAGGTTAAAATAATAACAGTTCCTATTCTATTATGTACAAAATCTACATAGTTAAGATGCGTTAGTGAGTTTGAAATTCTATCAAAAGTACTTTACAGGAAACTTGTCAAGTCGGTGAATACAGGAAGCCTGTCAAGTCGGTAAATGAAGGAAATTTGGTTACTCAGTTAAAACAAAAAAAAGAGAGTAAATCGGTTAAAGGTGAACCGAGTGCATTTAATGTTTTGACCTAACCTGCACGGAGCTTGATAAGGTATTTTGTGTACTTAAAAGCATTTTCGCGGTCATTTACAGTTACCAAGTTTTCGAAAGAGCAGAGCAGAGCGAATCAAGGCGATCAAACCTCATTCAGAGTGAATTTCAAGGTATTTACATCAAATCTCATCTCATTGTTAAGCTGGTTTACCGATCTTATCAAATTGTTTTTATCTGTTGAGTGTGAAGTATCTGCCGTTTGTAAACCATGAAACCCTAAGGATAGTTTGCTAAGTTTCACCTGAAATCTACAATGGCGCCCAAGATCCAAGATCCCATAGTTGTCAAGAATGTAGAGAAGCCCTCACTAAAATACACTTTGAGTCCTAAAGTTGCCTCCGAACTGGATGACAAAACCACCTTTTCACTCATCCTAGATTGAGTCTTGTTAGTTGAAGATGTTAGATTCTTCACCAAATGCCATGGTGAAGAACTCAGTCATGTTGAGATAAGAGATACCTATGATGAATTGTGCACAAATGGTAAATTGAATAGCAAGTATGAACACATCAAGATCAAAGGATTGACTGAAGCCCTAACCTACCCTCATGTGTTCAAGCCCCAATGGGTCAAGTTTGTTTTGAGCAGAGTTCATGATGATTTCATGTGGCTAGAAGAGAAACCATTCAAAATCACCAAGGAAATCATTCATATGATCACCGATTATCCTATCTATGATTATGTACGAGCTCAAAAGATGATATCACAGAAGGAATTAATCAATTTAACTGGAGTTGAATCTGATTATAGAGGATTAAAACTGAACAATATCACCGATGCAGAACTTAAGTTTGCCATTAGAGTAATTGGTTACTGTTTCTTCCAATCAGCAAGGGAAAACAGTGTACCCTGTGCTGCAATTGACATAGCTTATAAAATTGTGAAAAAGAGAATGAAGATTGACTTATGTGAAGTATTACTGAAAAACCTATTTGAGAACCTGAACACAATAAGGAAGCCGAAGAACAACTCAGCAAATACACTAAAGTTTGGTTCACTTCTTGTATGCATGTTTTTCTACTTTGAAAAATTCTTTCCATCAGTCGGTAAAGTAGTTTGGGAGCTACAATGACCAATCACCCATCAGATTAATGACTTTATCAAGATGCTAGGTGATAATTTCAATGACATAATGGATGATTATTTCAGAAAATTTCAAGAGAAGATGCACAACAGGTACCGGATTCCACCCCAGCTAGTGGAGAAATATAAAGATGATATATGCTTTGAGGTAGATACTGATTATTGTTATGTGAATGCTGTGGAACCAAGAAATCAATCTTTGCCACCTATGGGTTATGAGATTGACTTTGATATCACACAATAGCAAATTGATGCCTATCTTTCATTACCAAGGCATGCTACCATACTGAGGTATGGAACCTATGAAGAAGTGAAGGGAAAAGTAAAAATGAGCATTGTAGTACCCAAAGCTACAAGGAAAGCAACAAAGATGAAAAAGGTTTTAGTGGAGAAATTTAGAGAAGAATCCTCCTCCACACCTATCAAAGGCACTCTTGCCATCACCAAAGAGGAATCAGAAGCTCAAGAGGTAGCAATAACATTGAGCACCGAACTGCCTAAGGGTAAAGTATTGAAAAGAAAGAAACATGACATTTCAAAGGCCCTACCAACTCCTCCAACAAAGAGACCTAATACAAGAGCATCAGCTACATCATCAAGTAAGAAACAAAAGAGTGTTACTGCTCCCAAGGTAACCAAGACCTACAAGAAATCTACTTGAAGACTCATTTTGGCAAAAGAGTCTAGTGATATAGAATCTGAGGATGCCAACAAATTCCAAATTGTCAAAAGCAAGAAGGTAAATATGCATAGTGTTGAAAACTTTTGTGCCAATCTAAAAGAATATGGTGGATTTGGTTCTTTTAGCTATGTCAAGTATGAAACAATAAATAATGATGAGAAGAGACAAATTGAAGAAGCTGTCATCTGTACACTTCTAAAGTTTCAGCTAGCTCCATTAGAACTAGTTAAGTCACTTCCAAATGAGCTTTACTTGCATATTGATAATAGGTGGAAATATGCAATGGACTCAGAGAAACAAATCAGAGAAAGAAGTCTAGTCCATCTATTTCCTGATATGTTTGTAGAAGAAATAAAGGAACACTTGACAACCTACAATTCAAAATTTCTTGTCAAACAAAGAGCCTCAAAACTGATGAATGGGCTATATATTGATGTAGAAAATGAGACAAAAGCGAAATGGCAGGAAATCTTCAAAATAAAAGATGCTGGCGAACAATCTAAAGTTGAAATTGTTGATGTCACCAAGCAAGATCCTGATGTCACCGAGAACGGTCCTAATGCTACCGAGAAAGACCTGGCTAACACTATTCAAATTGATGAAGATGTCATGGATACAGAGGAATAGGAGCAGGAGATGATAGAAGGCACTACATATGCAAAACTTGTATCTAGTGAATCCGTTTTAGAACAAGTTCAGCCTTATCCACTGATCAATCAACCTGTCTCTATCGAAGCTCCTCAGGATAAAACACAAGGCACCGAAGGTCACAAGTCTACAATAGGAGAAGAGACTACTAAAGACCAGACCTCTCAAGCACTCTCGAGCACCAAGAATGTAGCAGCTAAACACCCAATACCGAGACACCAAAAGACACCACAATAGCTACAGGAACCGACCAAAGTGTTTCCTCTACCGAGCAACCTACCGAGGGTTAGCAAGCCTCTCAAGCTATTGTCTTAGTTCAACCGACCAAAGGTAAAGAGAAGAAGGTGAAAAAGCATAGTTTCAAAGTTGATTTATCTAAACAAATAGTGTTGCCCAATGTGGATATATCAAAATTAAAGGGGCAAGCACTCATTGATTTTGGTGAACTATGCAAAGCAAAGGCCAAACAAGAAAAATAGATGGCCATACAAAAGAAGAATAAAGTACTTTAGAAGGTGAAGACACTACTATCCGATATGCTACCTACAACTATACTGTCAACCAATGCAACCATCCACATTCAACTAGATGAACTCCTTAATCAAATAGAAACATCCGGAGTTGATGCATCTAAGTACTTGAGCAAGCTAAAAGACAAGGAGCTTACTGCTAAAATGATTGAAGAGGTACAAAAAGCTCTAGCTATTGGGAAAGTTAAACTTGTCAAATTCATTACTGAGTTGTCCCCTCAACTCAAGCATATTCTTTATTTATTTAAGAAACTTTGTACAATTCCTATATTCATTAAAGATATCAAGAATAAAACTGATGCAATTGAAAAAGAGATCGCTGATCTCTCAAATAAGTTGACTCCTGAGCCCAATTCAGTTCAAAATTTTTAGACCAAGCTTCAACAGCTCATGGCTCAACAACTGGAACTCAGAAATGAAGAACATAAGACCAGGATGGATATAATGACACTCCAGACAATTTTCCTTCCTCATCTTTCATCAGTTCAAGAATAGATTAATTGAGCCACACACCTATCTACTACACAAGAGGGAAGCACTCTTGATGGCTTGATATCACTATTGGCTGATATTCAAGCACAAAATTCTTTAATGGAAAGTGTCAAAGATGCACTCTCTGTCGCTCTCACCAACGACCGAAAGAAGTATAAATCTATTTTTGATTAGTTACCACCCCCGGATGGGAATTAAGTTTTTGATGTTTGTCAAAAAGGGGGAGTAATACTATATATTTGGGGAGTGATACATTTTTGATACAATATTCAGTGTATTGTATACAGGGGGAGTATACAGAGCAGAGTATGTAGAGTATCCAAGGATAGTAAGTAGAGCACACAAACATAGAACTGAGCATGCAAAAATTAGAGTTATGTACAATATAATGATAAGGGGAGTATATCTGAATATACTATTTCATTGACTATTGTATATACTGTCAAGTATAGTCATTTTGCAAAGTATATAGATTTTTGAGTTGTCTTTGAAAGTAGTTTTTGTCAAACATCTCAACTAATGTCAAAAGAGGAGATTGTTACTACTTATCAAATTGCCATTAGTTTTTATATTCAAAGTCATACTATATACTCTAGTCAGTTAACACTACCGAATCATGCAGTCGGTACACATAGAGAAGTCGGTATGCATAGTCTAGTTGGTTACAGAGGAAAGCAGTTACAGAACTCAGTATACACTGAGCTGTCTACCGAGTATCTTTTTATTACTACCGAGCAGCAAAGATGACACATCGAGTTAATATACACCAAGTGAAACGTGTTACCAGATACATTGAACCTGGACATGCATATGAAAATGTGTTACAAGATCGAGGCACATCTAACCATTATTACATTGGAAATTGCACCAGAAGATTATGTATGATTTTGAGATCAATCTAACCAATGAAATATTTTGTATAGTTATTCATTCAAGAAATCTTGTTTGTAAGATCGATGCAATGAATTGGATCATCATCTTAAGAGATCTATTTATACAACATTAGTTAAGGGTGTATGTATGTGTGTAAGAATAGTGTTACAGAGACACAAAGGTCACCAAGAAGGTTTTTAGAGAACAATTGAAGAATAGAGTAAATAGAAGGGTTTACCGAGTTACTATATGGGTTACCGAGGTATGCTATAAGCAAGGTAATCTATTCTGAGCACATAGAATCTAGTATAACATTTCAGATGTAAAGTTACAGATATTTGTAATGATTTTATTGTAATATTGTGAAGTTGAAAGAGAAACCTTTAACAGGGTAAAAGACTCTAATCAAGTCTATAAATTGTAAAGCCTCTAACCAGGTGCAACATTTAGAATAAATGTTGTAAAATCCTTTAGAAAGGTAGATCTAACAGATCTTGTTACTCCTAACAGGGTAAGCTATCAGAAATAGCTAAAATGTAGCTCTAACCGAGAACTCTTTATTATTATAGAAAAGTTTTGGAGTACTAATTCACCCCTCCCCTCTCAGTACATTAGCTTTCCATATTGGGCCTAACAACCTCAACCAATTCCCTTTGTCAAACAAACCATCTCCAATTCTCAAATGGGGGGCCTTGGGCACCAATTCTTTAATTTTGGTTGCGACATTTCCAGACATTGTTAATTGCTCCAAAAAATCATCACATATTGCTCTATCCTGATAATTACTTTCCCTGTGAAATCCCTTCTTGGTGCCATCCTGGAAATGCAGTTGTATCAATTAAAATTTGGACAATCTTTTGAGAAAAGAAGCATGCAATGATACTAATTCGGCTTGTAATTAACAAGCAATATGCAGAGACTCATTACTCACCTGAAGAAATTGGCCCTGTGCACCAGCTCTTCTGCAAAACTCTTCAAAATGATGCTGATGTTTAGTTGATGTGAAGCTTAATATGGCAACTGAGCATTGAATTGGAACATTAAAACCGCATGCTTTGACAATCAACTCAAAATTGAATTCGCAACTGAATTCAAAAAATGGCTCAAATGGATCATAAAATTTTCTAAGTGTTTCACCTTTTGTTGTTTCGTAGAGGTTAAAATCCTCACACCTTTTCATCATGAAACAACGGTGTCCTTTGGATCTTGAGAAACCTGCACCCCTTTTACCTTACCTGGGTCAAGCTGCTTAAAATCGGGCCCCAATTTCTTTTCACTGCTTCATGAAGGTTAAACCTCGTGCATTTCTTTCATGTGAAATAGCACCATCTGTCAGATCTTTTACCATCTGCTCGACCTTTACTCCACATGGTGACCGCTTGTCTTTTCACTAATCGTATGGAGACCTTACTGCTAACGGTCTTTGCTGCTTCACAAAGTTTAAAGGCCTTGCATCTTTGGGCTGTGAAACAACACCCATCGTTGGATCCTTCTTAAGATGTGCAACCTTTAACACTCTTAATCCTTTGGAGTGGGCCCTTTGCACAGAATCCACCTGCCTTATTTAGCACCGGTAGATAATTCTTACGTGTCAATCATTTATTTGTTCAAGAACTCCATCAAGCTCCACATTTGGATTGCCACATGTTCCACTTTACCATAAATTTCAACACCATCACTGCTTCACCAAAGAGGTCCCTACACTATCCTTAGGAGCCATATGTCCAGCTGACGAGTCACCCTGCTGCCCTAGCTGAATGTCCAAATGTATTGCCACATCACTGGTCATGTAACCGCCAGCTCACTTTGTTGCATCATGAAGAGTAAAACTCATGCTACTTCGCTCAATGAAACAACATGGACCGTCAGATTTGTTTTGAGATGCACCTTTTTTACTTTCCTTGTCACCCTTAAGCCGAGCCCATTACCTTTTCGCCACATCGTGAAAGGTAAAATTTGCACATCTTTCATTCGTGAACCAACACAGACCACTTGATCAACTTTGAGTTGATCGGTCTATAACTACAGGATCTGCTTACTTCTGGGGCCTGCCAAACTTTCACCATTTTGCAAAGCATAAAGCCAGATGGCTTTTCTTTGCGAATCAACGCAAATCATTAGATCCTTTAAGAGATGATCATCTGTTATCCCTTTCGTTACCACCTTGCTCAGGCCCACAACCTTTTTGCTGCTTCGCGAAAGGTAGACTTCGGGCTACTTTCGGTTGCGAATCCACACACACCATCAGATCAACTTTGAACTTGCGTGTTCTTTATGGGGCCTAAGGAAAAACATAAAAAAATTAAGAGAGACATGCCTAAGGCAAAACATAAAGGGGGAACCCCTTCACGATGGACCGACCCTTCCACTTAAGTGGAAAAAGTAACATCGAAAAAGAACTTAGGGACTCTAAGACATGGCGAGGGTAAATTTCAAAAACCCTAAACCTTTTTTACCAGAAAACTTAGAGGCAATACGAAGTGCTAAGGACAATTTTGTAGATTTTAGCAAATTATGGAAGAAAATCACCCAAGGTTCAAAATAGTGATAACCACGACTCTGATTGGGGATGGTTGATCACAAGATCAACACAAGAATACAAAAAACTCTAGAGAATAGACCAAAAACAAGCCCAAAAATGACCCACATAAACAAACCTAATTATATACAGACTAAGACCTATTGTGCATGGAGTCAAGAGAAGTAATGTTCCAGGAATTGTCCATGCACTGGAAATTCCTGTAGCTCATCGTTCATTATCTGCAAAAAATATGAATCTTTTCCATTCAAATCACAAACAACAGAAAGGCTCACCCATAGTGACTCAAATTTTTTATGTTTTCCTTTATATTGCCCTCTTGCATTCCATTGAAGAACCATGACACCAATTTGAAACTTCCTCAGCAATTGGATCTTCAAATTTCTTTTATGGGCCAAAGTCTTGATTTCCTCCATTTCCACCATTTGAATCATTCTATCTTCCATAGGTTCAGATAACTCCACATCCACAGCTTGCAAAAACTTGTATACAAGAAGAATATTATTGACTGACACCCTAGATTGTATTCCATAAACCAATTCAAAAGGTCACACACCAATTTCTTTATTGACAACAACCATGTCTACCCATAGGGCCAACTTCAATTTCTGGTCCCAAGACCTTTTGTTCTCCTCAAGGATTTTCTTAATAATATTCAGAAGGCTCTTATTGCTAGATTCAACTTGCCCATTACTCTGAGGATGATATGGTGAAGAATAAGACATAATTATTCCATGAATGGTGCAAAATTCAGTGAACTCCTCCGATCTAAAACTCATGGCATTATCCATTACTAGTTTCACAGGAACACCAAATCTAGTTATAACATTATCCATTAGGAAAACAATAACAACTTTACTAGTGGCTCTTCTAGTAGGTATAGCTTCAATCCAGTTAGTGAAATAATCAGTGGCCACTGTGATCCACCTATGACCTCTTCCTAATTTCTCGACTATTTCCCCCATAAAATCAATGCCCCATTGAACAAAAGGGTCTTCCATTGTAATTGGGTTGAGGGGAAAAGCTCCCTCATACTTCAATTTGGAAGAAAGTTTTTGGCATGGGTCACAACTCCAAACATGTTCATGGGCATCTTTGAACAAAGTAGGACAATAATATCCAGATCAGACTATCTTACCAGCTGTAGTCTTGGTAGACTAGTGACCTCCACATACTCCATCATGCATTTCAGTTAACATACTTTTAGCTTGGGATTTGTCTAAGCACATCAACAATGCCCCATCTCTATTTCGGCAATATAGATCATCCTGAATAAGGACATACTTTTGGATTTTAGTCTCAATTTCCTTCTCTGGTTGTGAGTCATTCCTTCTGAATATGTTGTATCCCTTAAAAAATGTACTATCTCTGAGTACCAAGGCTGTGTCTCAATACTTGTGACTAGGATGTTCTTAATTTCAATATTATTCACCTCAACATTAAGAAGGTTGGATTTAGCCATTAGCTTAGCAAGACCTAAACTTCTTACCAATTTAGTAATTTTAATCTCTAGATCAAACTCTTGAATTATGGTTATCCATCTGCATGTTTTACCAGTGACCTCAGACTAAGATAAAATGTTCTTGACATCTGCATGTGGGACATAAGCAATTACTTGTGCATTCACAAGATATGGCCTAAATGCTTTTACAGATTTAACCAAAGCATATGCTTTCTTCTCCATGATTTCATATTTTAGCTATGCAGCTTGTAGAGATTTACTATAAAAAGCTATAGCGTGTTCATGCCCTTCATTATCCTTTTGTAGAAGAATTGCAGCCAATGTATGATAAGAAGCAAAAGAAAATAGAGAAAAGGGCTTACTGTAATCAGGGGACTTGAATACTGGTGCCTCCTGAATAGCCCTTTTAATTTCACCAAAAACTTTTGAAGCTTCTTCATCCCAGTAAAACTTTGTATCTTTCTTGAGCAATCTAATACTAGGCTTAACTATCTCTGCAAAATTGGCAATGAACCTTCTAACAAAATTCACCTTGCCCAAGAAAGACTAGATACCTTTGACACTCTTTGACTTAGGTACATTGTTTATAGATTCAATTGTCTCAGGGTCTATTCTAACACCTTCCTTGGAGAAAATATTCCAAAGCAACTTTCCTTCAGTGATAACAAAATGACACTTTTTTGGATTTAAAGAGACACCAAATTCCAGAGCTTTATTGAAAACTTTTTCCAAGTGCCCACAGTGGTCATCAGCCCTTTTGGAGAAACATGTTAAATCATCTTAGTACACAACCATGATAATGTTAATAAATTCCTTGAAAGCTACATCCATTGCTCTTTCGAAAGTAGCTCCAACATTTTTTAAATAGAAAGACATTCTTACATATACATATGTTCCCCAAGGGGTGGTAAAAGTAGTCTTGAACTATTCAGATTCTTTCACTAATACCTGGTTATATCCTAAGAACCCATCCATCATAGACAAAAGGTCACAGCCTGTTACTCCTTACAACATTGCTTCCATATTGGGAGAAGAATAAATGTTTTTTAAAGAAGCAACATTTAATTTTCTAAAATCAACACAGAGCCTTATGTCCCTATTCTTCTTTCTAACTGGGACCAAATTAGACACCCATGATGAATGCCTTATAGGCTTAATGATCCCCCTTCCCTCAACTTGGTTAATTCTTGTTGCATTTTAATTTCCAAAAGGGGGTTGACAGGTCTTTGTTTCTGTCGAAAAGGCTTAGCATCTGAAAGTAAAGGGACTTCATGTTGAAACAAATGTTGTCTATATGCCTTTAGGTTTTCATAAGACTAGGAAAAAACATGCTTATATTTTTTCAATAAATTAATAAGGTTAACTCTGATGTGAGGAGACAAGTTTTTTCCAATATATACCAACTTAGGGGATGATTCTATCCCCAAGTTCACTTCCTCCAATTCATCTAGCTTGGTGGTTGACTGCTGTTGCAAATGACTATCACTGTGACTGAACATACCTTCCAATTCTACTAATCCTTTGGGTATTTCATTAGTTTCCAACTGAACCATGTCATTTCCAAACACTGTCAATCTATCTTCCACCACTTCTACCAATGCATTGCAATCAATTTTCTGTCCATCATAGTCATCAATGCATTGTACGAATCTGAGAATGTCTTCATTATCTGCAAACACTTGCCAATTATATACATTATCAGGCATAGTAGGCCTAGCTTTTATCTCAATTGTGGATACACCGGTTAGTGTTACATCATCATTCTTTAATGCAACATTTGCTAAGAAATCAGCCATGATATTTTTTGATCTTTGTATCTAGTTAATAGAGAAAGCACCAAAATGTTCAATCACATCCCAAACAACATGTTTATACCTTTTCAGACGATCATTATTAGATGCATACTTAGACCTTACTTGAGAAACAACCAACTCTGAATCCCCAAATACTCTTAACAACTAAATTCCATGCCTTTTAGCAATTTGAAGCCCCAATAACAAGGCTTCATATTTAGCAATGTTATTTGTACACTGGAAGGCTAGCAAAAAAGAGTATTTGAAAGTTATACCTGATGGAGACACAAAAAGAACTCCTGCTCCAGATCCTTCTTTAGAACAAGCTCCATCAAAGTACAGGTGCCACAAACCTTGTTGTTGAGATTATAATTCAATCACAATAGAATCAGTATTTTTTAACTGAGGTAAAATTGGTTGCATTCTAAAATTATCCAGTTCTACATCAATCATGCAGTTTAATATACTGGGGTCTATTTTCTCAATTACCCTAGGAGCACGTGGTTCTCTATACAATTTAACCTGGCTTCCATTGATTGGGATTGTAGCATATGATAGATCCAACTAAACATTTCCACCTACTGCTGTAGCCCATTGTCTAGATAGTAGCATGCCATAATGGGGTTTTGTGTCAATTACTATGACATCCATCTTATATGTTGCTTCAGGAAACGCTGCTATTTTTACCTCCACATCTTTCATTTTACCTATTATAGATACTTCTCTATTATCTATAGCATAACACTTTACATACACAGTAGTTACTGACAATCCTAATTCTTTCATGACACCATACAACGTCACATTTTGCAGCAGCACCAGAATCTATCATGCAATTGTTAATCAGTCTATTATTCACCAATAAAGTTACATAGAAAGGATCAACCTATGAAGGCTCTTGTGTAATAGTTGTTCCAACATATACCTCTGGAGTTTGCAGCTCAAGATGCTTTTCATTCTTCATTGTAATTCTAGGCAAAGCTGCACTATTATCAGATATCTTAGAGAATAAAGACAAAGCAGCTTCTCTATGTTCCTTTATTTTCAATAGTTCTACCAATGGAACTGTAACCTTCATTTGGGTAAGAGCCTAAGTCATATCAAAAGGGGGACTGCTAATGGAATAAGTATTAATTTTAGCTTTCTCTACTTTAAGTTGACTTGCCTTCTTTACTGTAGCAGTCCCTTATAAGTCACCAGTAGTATTATTATCCACACTCTTGGCTACATCTTTAGATTGGTCATTCTTGGCCTGACCATCTCGAGGCAAGGTGCCATTACTTGCTATCCTCTTCTGAGATACTTCCTTTATGAACATTGAGCCAGGTTCACCTTGATCTGCATCCTTTTTACTACTTCTCAAGTTGTAAATATGCTTGGCTTTGGCTATGGCAGCTTTAGTAAGATTTCTTACCTCTTCATCACTGCGTCTTCGAAGATGAAATTCTTCATCTTCAATGGTTAGCACATTCAAAGTAGGATGCCAATCAAGTGTCAACTACCATTTGTAACATTTATTATTATTTAGCACATCACATTTACTAGATTCACTTTGTGAATACTCCTCATCACTTTCAATAATAGTTTCAAACATATTAATATCAGGTTCACCCTCTTTTCTCATAGATTCTTCAAGGGCTTGAGCTACAACACATTGATGAGGAGAATGTGGTCCATCATAAGCCATGCACCAGGGAGTATTTTCCACATTATGAACATTTCCTCCTTTCAAGGGATCTGGGGTATCTTGGCTCTGAGTGTTTTTTGGCTTATCATTTTGAGGTTTGCCATCCTTCCAAGTAGTGTTGTAAGGCATGTCATGTAATCTAGGAGGCCTATCTTGCCAATTGTAATGAGGCTTATCATTTTTACTTACCTTAGCAGTAAGATCTTTCATGGCAGTCATCAACTTCTCTATTTTGTCATCCTTCTTGACAACTTTATTTGGCTGCTATTTTGATTCTTGCCATAACGTTCCATCAGTTCTGCTTTATACTCTTCCGGATGCTTTCCTATTACTTTCTAAATTAATGACAATCCTAAAAGCATCCCTTAGTTTATGTACATTCTTATCCCTCATAATATAGGCTATTTTAGAATCAAAAGCATTATAATAAGTGTTCAGACACATATTATCATCTAGTCTCATCACTTGATAAAGCCTATGCAATGCTTTCTGAAATCTAGCATTGAAATCTATAACAATATCATTGTTAGACTTTCTAATATTGTTAAACTCATTGAGCATGAAGCTCACATTTGTTTTATCACCATATTGGTCCTGGACGCAATTCTTAAAATCCTCCTAAGAACCAATGCTATTCACAGGTAGACCTCTATACCAATCCCTTGTATCATCTACCAAGGATTGTACGAATAGTTTCATGATGACATCTTCATCTACAATTTCATAATCATTTATCAGGTCACCAAATAATTTTAGATGCTCTTCTGCACTGATTGCTTTATTACCATCAAATTTATGAAGCCTATCTCTTAATTCAATAGGAACATGGTTAGGATACCCTGGGATTCCATCAAAAAATAGTTGTCTATATAATTCCAAGTTAATGGGTCTTCTCTGGAACTGATTAGCATTAGAGTTATTACCCATATTCATTCTCACATTGGATCAATGAGTCAGAGGGATTTGGCTACCTTGATTAGTAATAGGAACTTGATTAACTGGAGGAGTGCTCACAGGTAAGGTTGATTGAATCTTGACTGGAGGGAGTGAAGTAGGCTGAGGTAAAGGTTTACTTAAGTCTGTTGAAGGAAAAATTATAGGAGGAGCCTTTAGATAATTAATTTTCCATTTAACCTCTTGATTGGCTGCTTCTAATTCAAGTTTCTCTAATTCCCTTTGCAGGTCTTTTTTTTTCTTTTCTCATTCTTTCTATTTCTTTCTCATGTGTAGACAACATGTGAGAAACGTCTACTATAGTTTTAGATCCAGACCCATCTTCCATACATTTATGTTTTCCTTTGTCAACAACATTCTTAACAGGTTGTGGGTCACTAAGGACCTCCCTACTTGGTTGCACAATAGATTTATAGGTAGGGTTAATTTTGGAAACTAAATTTTCTCTGATGACTAGTCCTTCATCCTCACTCTTAGCTTCTTCTCGGGTGAATAATTCAAGATCAACAATCTATCTTAAAAGCCTAACCCTCTCAATCAATTTAGCTTTCACTTCCTTTTCCTTATTTGCTTCCTTTTGTGCTCTTAGGAAAATTAAGTGATGGACTCTTCTATTGAGAGCCTCAATTTCTTGGGACACCTTATCTTCATCAGGGAACATTTCCTCATAATCTGACATATTGACTTGGTTGATATAAATTAAACTAATATTCCCATCTATAGTTCTTGGTATAGAGTCCATCTTCATATTAGAGATATTCCTATACTTCCCAGAGATACTAATATGAGAAATCTTTTGATTCAAAACTGGGACATCCTCATTATTACCAAACAAACCAAAATGGAAACCCAAAATGTTCTGCTCAGATTCACAGGAAGAACAATTTGAATTTGCATATATGGGCCTATCAGATAACTTACCCGTATGAATGCTCTTTTGTACCCATGCAACACTAGATGGCTCATGTGCAACTGATCTTTTCTAGCCTGTCTATGTCTGTTCAAGTAATCCTATTATCACTGTTTAAAAATGGGTGTGCTTTTTCCATTATTGGCTAAGTATAACGTTTTTGAGTCTGGTATGTTCTTATTGCTTCAAGGCTATTTCAAATCCTAATGGGTTTAGGGTTTAGGTTCTAGTTTGCTTTAATGACAATTGAAAAACCCTTTGGCCTCTGTTTTTGCATTACTTTATTCACTTAAGTAATGGGTCCCTTTGTCATGAAGTGTTCCCCCCCTTGTAATTTACCTAGGTGGTCCCCTTCAATTATTTTAATTCCCTAAATATGCCTTTTCTAAATGTTTGTCAGGCCTTGTAAGCATCACACAACTTTCTGTTGATCTGATGGTCCATGTTGATTTGCAACCTAAAGTTGCTCGCAATTTATCCATCGCGAAATAGCGAAAGCCGCTAACCGTCAGGGTGAGGCACGGTTAGTAGGAAAGGTTGACAGTCCTGGTTGGAATTAAAGGTCGGGTGACTTAAGTTAGATCTAATGCTTGGCGTGGCTTCGCGGAGGACAAGTGCTTGATTGTTAAGTATTGCAAAGTGGCAAAAAGATGGTAGGGCCTAGAACTTAAGTAGAGGTAAAGACAATGCAAGTTCCCATGATCCAATGGCCAGTGTTGCTTCATGAAAGAAAAGAGCGCAGTTTTATGTACTGCGAAATGGTGAAAGTGTGAAATAGAGGAAAGACTCAGTGGAAATCATGACTCGTTGGAGCTATTTTTGAATACGATTTGGTGAATTCAATTATGAAAAGAAAGCTGAAGCATGCGGAGTTAATTGCTAAAATACTTAAATGCCAACTTGTCTTCTATAGTCCACATCAACTTAATTGCTAATTCAATGGAAAGGATTCAATTATGAAAAGAAAGCCGAAGCATGCGGAGTTCTTCAGTGGAATGCACAAGGACAAGACAAGGGAAAGCACAAGAAATTTGAATCATTATGGATTGGCCCTTTTGTGGTCTATGATCTAAATGGAAAGGATTCTTATTTTGTGAAAAATATGAATGATGAAATGCAGGAATTTCCAGTGCATGGACAATTCCTGAAATATTACTTCTCTTGAAGTCCATGCACAGTGGGTCCTTTGTTTGTATATATTTCATTTGTTTCCTATTGTTTTTGTTTGGGATTGTATTTTGGTTTGTTCTCCAGAGTCTTTTCTGAGTTTCTTGTGTTGACCTTGCGATCAACCATCCCCAGTCAGAGCCGTTGTTATCACTATTTAAAATTGGGTGTGCTTTTTCCATTATTGGCTAAGTATAATGTTTTTGAGTCTGGTATGTTCTTATTGCTTCAAGGCTGTTTCAAATCCTAATGGGTTTAGGGTTTAGGTTCTAGTTCGCTTTAATGACTGTTAAAAAACCCTTTGGCTTCTATTTCTACATTATTTTATTCACTTAAGTAATGGGTCCCTTTGTCATGAAGTGTTCCCCCCCCTTGTAATTTACTAGGTGGTCCCCTTCAATTATTTTAATTCGCTAAATATGCCTTTTCTAAATGTTTGTCAGGCATTGTAAGCATCACGCAACTTTCTGTTGATTTGATGGTCCACGTTGATTCACGACCTAAAGTTGCTTGCAATTTATCCATCACGAAATAGCGAAAGGCAGAAAGGTGGACCCAACACGTAGGTTCAAGCCAAAGTTAAATACTAATCAAGTCCCATCTGATCGGATGGACAACGTGAGTTCGTGAGATCAAGATAAACGTGGTTTACTCTTCGCGAAGTTGCAAAAAGGTTCAGTGGGACCCAACAATGAGAACTTTCCCTTTGGTTAAAAGGTAATAAGGTCAAGCCAAGATCGACCACTTGTGTTGTTTTGCAGCCGAGAGATGCTTGCGGTTTACTCATCATGAAGTCGCGAAAAGGGTAAGTGGTTCCCAGATGCAGGGCCCACTTAAAAGGCAGTCATCTCTGTTTCGATCCGACTGTTCTCATGATTTTGTGGCCATAAGTTGAATGATGATTAGTGTTCGCAAAGTCGCGAAAGATAGGTGGAAGTCACACGTAAGTATGACGTGGCAAAATAGCTGCTACTTTTGTAGGGCACGATAGGGATGTGTTAAGTCACACGTAGTTCTAAAAGGATTATTAAGGGCCCGCCAGGGTGTAATCGACAGTTATGTGGGAATAATAAAAGATGGCACATGGGAGATCCAGAACGGGACCCAAGGAAGTTGCCATGGCTAATGGCCGACTGCCATGTGGCATGTATTTACTAATGAAAAGGTCTGGTAAGTGGTTCCCGAATGCAGGGCCCACTTAAAAGGCAATCATCTCTGTTTCGATTTGATGATACTCATTGATTCATGGCCCAAAGATACCCACAGATTAATCTCTGTGAAATGGCAAAAACCGCTAACCGTCAGGGTGAGGCACGGTTAGTAGGAAAGGTTGACAGTCCCAGTTGGAATTAAAGGCCGGGTGACTTAAGTTATATCTAACGCTTGGCACGGCTTCGTGGAGGGGAAGTGCTGGATTGTTAAGTATCGCAAAGTGGCGAAAAGATGGTAGGGCCTAGAACTTAAGTAGAGAGATTAAGTAGAGGTAAAGACAATGCAAGTTCCCATGATCCAATGACCAATGTTGCTTCATGAAAGAAAAGAGCGTGGGTTTTATGCACTGCGAAATGGCGAAAGTGTGAAATAGAGGAAAGACTCAGAGGAAATCATGACCCGTTGGAGCCATTTTTGAATACGATTTGGTGAATTCAATTATGAAAAGAAAGCTGAAGCATGCGGAGTTAATTGCTAAAAAACTTAAATGCCAACTTTTCTTCTGTAGTCCACATCAACTTAATTGCTAATTCCATTTCATCAAAGTTTGTTGCAGAGCGAATTGTTGCAGAGTAATTCTCTTCAGGCAAATAATCAAGTTTTTATGCTTTTCTTGATCACTCTGGTGTGTTCTCAAATATTTTCCATGTGAATTACGTTGTTAGAGATCTGTGCTAGTTGCTGGTGGTGTGGTTGCTCGTCCAAAATGGCTCCTAGAAGAGAATTCACCAGGAAGGTGGGATACCAAGAACGAAATATATGTGATGATTTTTTAGAGAAATTAACTATGTCCACCAATGCTGGGGTTAAGATCAAAGAATTAGTGCCCAAACACCCTCATCTAAAAATTGGAGATGGCTTGTATGATAAGGGTAATTGGTTAAGAGACCCTGAAATAGGAATGTCAGGCTTAGGACTTTTCAAAGTTGGTTTTGGGCAAAGAAATTCCTCTGCTCCTATGAATGGCATATGGGAACAGGATGTAGGGAAGCTAGTGGTCCCAGGTGTTTTTATGGATACAGACTTATTGACTTTGATTGCACAAAACTATGACTTTGTGGCAAGGTGTATCCGGAATATAAAGGGGTCAGTCCTAATTGAAATCAATGAAGATGAATTCAGAAAGTTTTTCAAACTCAGTGAATCCTCCAATTTACTGGAACCTATTGATTTTGAATCATTAGCCTAGATTTATAGTGTACAGAGGGATCATCTTAGGAATGGCCCATTAAGAGAGTTCTTTGTGAAGATAGGGGGGTTGACAATTGTAGGCCCTAGCACAATGGAACCATTCTCCCTCAATTTATTCACCTTGAGAGCTAAGCGTATGTACTGGGCCTTGTGCTAGATCTTTGGGGAAGATGCTGAAAAGAATATGCCTACCCATTATATGCTGATCATTGCCCAAATTATGAATCATTCTTTTTCCATTACATTTGATTATGCTCCATACCTTGCTGATGCCATTCATAAAGGGTTAATAGGAATCAAGAATGGTAAGGCTGACAAGCCATTTGGATGGTATTCTATGTTAATACACATGTTCCTGTTCAAGGGTGCTGACAACTTTGCAAAGGAGATGGACCTGATTAAGGTCAAGGATAATGAGGAAATGCCAATACAATTGTGGAGTACTATTTTATCATGGGATAGAGAGGATGCAAGTTATCTGAAATTTGATAGATGCTTTGCATCTAAGATCAGAATCCTCTTACGTAGAGAAAATCCTAGGATCCCTAAAGCTCTATTGGAATTTATTAGGCCTAAGGAGTTTGCAGAGGAAACTAAGATTGCTCACAATTGGGGAGACATCTATTTGTACCTTGTGTCTACTATTTTTAGAGTGTTTGGATTTAGAGGCACCCCTTATTTATTACCCTATCAGGTCCCATTGAAAATAGGGATTGTAGAAGTGCTAAGACAGACTGGAGGGGTGCAAGAAGCTGAGCTAACTAATAGAGGTAAATGGACTATTTTTCCAACTATTACCATGGCCCACCATTTTTTAATCACTAAGGGTGGATGGAGATTCTTTGAAGATTTCTTTAAACCATATAGGTTATCAACTACAGTGTCAAGATGTGCAGACCCTGAGCACTTCTTCAATGACATGTTCAAGAAAAGAGCAGTGTGCAGAGGTAGGCCTCATAGATTTTAGTTTCCTGAGGATTTGATTAGAAATAAGTTCAGCTTAGATGAGCAAGAACCGAGGAAGGAGAAGTGGGTAGCATATAAGAAAGCCCTTGATTTTATTCATCAGTTTGACACTAGCTATGACCCTCTATCTAGTTTCACCCCATTTGAGGAGAAAATAAAATTTCTAATTCTTTATTTTGAAGATGTAATGCAGACCCTAAAGGAAAAAAGGGAAGGCATGATGCAAAATGATCTTGATAAGGTTAAGATGGTCTTGGCCAAGCTGGTATGCAATGCTCAAGAGACCAAAGTACATTGTAATGATGCCAGTGACAGGTGAGCCTTCCTCTTCAAAAGGGAAAAGGAAAGTTGAAGATATTGTAGACATTCAGGATTCCCCTAAGAGGCAAAAGGTGGGAGAAGAAATTGGAACTGATGAGCCTCAATATTCCCCATCTCAATCTCCTATCCACATTGGAGATGAACAAGATGTGGCTGAACAATTATTGCAGTTAGGGAGTCTTGGTGAGATTGCCTATACTTATGAGGAGACCCAAGAAGGGATGCCCGAAGAGCCACCAAATGCTGAAATGGATTTAACCGATGGTGAGTTAAAGGGCCAAGAATTGGACCTTACTGTTAAGCAAGCTAGTGAAGAATTCCTAGCTGACAACAACTTTGTTACATCAGGAGCTTTTCTACAATTTCTCTAGAACCAAAACATTGATCAATTCAAAATTAGATGTGACAAAAGGGTAAGTGAACAACCTCTCAAAGCTGCAGCCCAAGTAGAAGAAGAAGTTAAGCAAGAAATGATGGAGGAGTTCAAAGCAATCACCCCTGAAAAGGGGAGGGATATGTTGGCTAAAGTTGGTGTGTTAATTCTCCTATAATGGGATATAGCTGATGCATTGATCCTTGATGCAGTAAGAAAGGAATCAAAGCCAATGGAAGGTGTGACCTTCAACAATGATATTGCTGCCCTTGTCTTATGGTCTTTAAAGAAAGATGAGAACAGGAGGAAGAAAAATGCCTCAGATTCTAGCCTCTTTGGAGGAGTGATTGTCAAGAGGGTTTAGGACATAGGAGTGGTGGAGGCAACTAATACTGTTCTAGAAATTGCAAAGTTTAATGTAGCAGTAGCAGAGAAAGAAGCTCAAGAAAAGGCTACTCTCGACTTGAAGTTGGAAACTTTTTTAAAAGCTTATAATGAAGATAAGGAAGGAATAGCCAGTAGGGACAACATCATCACTAAACTCCAGAGCCAATTGGCTAGTCAACATCATCAAGGTGAGCCTTCAACATTGATGATTGCTTCCTCTCCAGCAAGACCCCCACTTACTAGTCCAATTGTAGAATTCCCCCCTTCTCCTATGCCTTCTGGTTTCCAACCAGCTGAGACTTATCAACATGAGTTGGAAAAGTTGAAACAAGCATAGGCCTTATTTGCAAATAGGTATGAAGAAAAGATAAAGGGAAGAATTTCAAGCTTTGCTGACATTGTTGATGCTCCTATAGTGTATCTCAATATGAAAAGAATTTTGGATACTCTTAATGAGTTGAATGAAGGTAAGGCTATTTTAGAGCCTATTATGAATAAATGGTTGCCTAGGGAAGTGGACTTAGAATTGATGTGTGTATCATATGATGAGGCATAGGTTGATGTCACTATCAAATCTACATGTAAGTTGGCAAAAGGATTGACAAAGTTGGCTGAAGGAAGAGCTAATGTGGAAAGAAAAGCTAATTTATATCAGAAAGAATATATCGAGCATAAATTTGCATTGTTCCCTGGAGGTTTTGTCAACCAGAATCAGTTAAAGGATAAACAGGCATGGCTAGATGAGTTAGGGGCTAATTTATCCTTAAGGGTAAATGAGATAATCAATACAGATGACACCTCTTTGCTTGTTAAAACAATTGAGGAAATAGAGAAGATCAAATCTCATTATGGGTTTTTGGATTCAGAGGTAAGGAAAGTGAGGAACACATGGAAAAAGTTGTTGAAGTTGAATAAAGAAATTATTGGCCACTCATGGCCTAGTGATGATGTTTTCCAAGGACGGTCCCAAAAGTATGCGGTGGCCGATGTGGAGGTTCAAGAAGAAGATTCTCTAGAACAGTTAGAACATATTCCAGAGCAGTTAGAAAGTGCTCCTGAACTGTTATAGGATGTTCCAGAGGAGCCACCAACTAAAGAAGCCGCTGAAGTAGAAAAAGACATGTAACTGCTTCTTGAGTGAAGTAGTATTTTGTAACAAACTCTCCTAGGAAAGTCCAAAGCTTTGTATGCATCCATATTGTTATAAATGGATACCAGGACTAGTAGAGAGATGATCACAAAGAATTGTAAGAAAACTCTACAGAAATTTATCTGAGCTTTTCCAAGTTTTAATGGAGAATATTTGAAGGTTTCTTGTAATACTTTTTTGAAGAAAATATCAATATACAGACCATTGGTTTTGAGTTAAAACTTTGTGTTGTCTTCAAATGTGTTTGCAAGTGTTTACTATTTCATTCTAAATAGTCCAGGGTTCTTTCGTTTGAATAGGGGTTGTAAGGCAAATTTCAATAGATATGTTTCTTATCTTTTCTCTTCAGGAGGGGAATTAAATATGTAGGAATCACTTCTACCAGTAAATTCCTTGTGAGATATTTTGAATCTTGATGAGCATAGTTTAATTTGGTATGAATAAATTCTTATGTGTGTTAGGCATATATAGGGATCTAAAAAAGCCAAACTAATGTGATATGTAGAGATATTTGATTGTGGGAGTATTGTTTGAACTTAGATGACTCTATGAAATTGGATAAGGCACTGGTATAGATCAAGATTGTCTATTACATATTTTGTAGGTCAATATTGAACATGAGTATAATTTTCAATCCTTTGTTTCAGTTAGTTTTAAGGTGATTAGATCCATTGGTTTTTGGATTGGTTTGCTGTGGATTTATCTTTTGAAAGTGTGAATTTAATTCACAAAGGCATACCCGCCTAGACTTTGACTAAGTCTGAAGTGTAGAAGGTTAATCAAATCTTGTCATATGTTGTCCTGGAAGTTTCTTTCTCTTTAATATCTCTTCTGCACATAGAGTTATCATGTCACTATAAGGATGTTAAAGTGAATCAGATTTTGAAGACAACAAAAGTGGCGCCTCTGCTGGGGAGAGTCACAATAAGGATCCAGATGCGGATTTGTGTTTAAATTTATAAAGAAAATCATTGTGTTTGTGGATTAGATCTATGCGTCAGTGAATATAGTAGTGGTGCTTGGAGGTCTCTATCTGGAAGTTCCCTCTATTTTCTTTTGATAGATGATTTTGGTCTAAAGATTTCTGACATTTCTTCAAAGCTTGTTTTCATAATTCCCATAGTCTTGTGGGTGGTGACTTTGTTATCTTGGAACTAGTCCTTGTGAAGTACAAAAAGAAAGGAAGACAAGCATAATGCAAGGAGGAAAAAACACTAGATCATTCATGAAGAAGTACCCTTGTGAAACTTTGCAAGAAGGTTTGCCAGAACAATCACGAAGAAGTCAGAAGAGATCAGTGCTTTATGAACCATCAAATGCTGCTTGGGTGCAAAAGAATAACAATACCGGTAAGATACCTGATCGACCTGTTTATGCAAAGTCTAATTCTTCTTCCAGAGAATCTGAACATGATATATTAGGTTTCCATTCTGGATTGTTTGGAAATATAGATAATGCTCAAGCTATAAATCAAGATATATCTCATTTTAGTGTGTCTGCGAGAGATAGGACTAGTTCAAGTGCAATGTAATGCCCTGCCAGGAAACCCTTATGGGTTTAAATTAAAAACACTCAAATAGAGTGTAAATTTTTTTTTTTTTTTATAATACTTAAGAGTGTTAATGAAGAGGTTACAATATTAAGATAAATTGAAGTTAACTCAATTCATTATTAGACACGACATTAAAATACAATGGAGATCATCTGTCAACTTAGATATCACAGCGGAAGGCTCAACCAATCCTAAGGAGTTTCCTAACGCGATTACAAAACCTTACACCTAACTCAACTTGCGTCATTAGGTCCATTAAACTGGATAACTTAATTACGAGGTAATGCATAGTCCTTGATTAAATATGTGTTCAATGGTTTAACACCTTATATCTTTAGGAGACGTTCAATTACTTCGATGGTTAGGAGGCCATTGAGGAGATTATTTATTCATCGCACTTTAATTCATAATTAATTTAAGAGGCCCCCAAAATGGGTTCATGAATTCCATACCTTGGGTTGTGGTATCCATTCACAATTGATTTCATCCTTTAATGTTTTAAGAATATGCCTAATGAGGTTCATTCATTCAAGGTTAAACTATGATTAGTAAAGCGAGGGTTTCATCATCTGATTTTAAAATATTCACCCACATTTGTTATCTCTTTTTTTTATTAAAAGCATGGTTAATGAGAGAAATTTATTTCTTAAGGATTAACCACAATTAATTGAGTGAAGTCCCCTCGTTTGGTTTCATACATAACCAACTAATGAGATGCAGTCCTTAAATGAAAGATAAAATGTGCGTAGACAGGGAATTCATCTGAAGTTTTAATAATGCAATTAAATGGACTAATTTCAATAAGGTGGATATGCATGAGAACACACGAGAGCATCCTCCCTTTCAAAGTATCGTTAACTAGATTTCGTTCATCATTTCAAGGTTAGAGAAGTAAGATCATAATGACGTTCTTCTCTTAGAATTAAAATACAATTATCTTATTGTATATCTTCTTTTTGTTAAATGAAAGATAGTGTGAGGAAGATTCTTTTACTAGGTATAATGTATCACCCACCGATCAATTACTTTCCCACTTTAGATTAATTTTAGCAATCATGAGGGATTCCATTTTATAAAGATCAACATATGGATTTTCTAGTTGGGTTCACCCGGTTATAGAAGGAATTTGGTGAGGGTTATTGATTATAATTACAACATAAATTACTAAGTATATTCATTCAATATACAATATGAATACTTGATTGAGTCCACACGATTATCAAATTAATCCGGTGAGGATTATTGGTTATGATTAAAACGTGAAAAAACTTAACAATTTTATCCAATGTAATGAAACATAACTGACATGGCGTGATTCATTTACTAAGGTAGAAGGATAGATACTTCTATGATGTTCTTCTTATAAATATCAATCTAGGAATTGTGACATAATTTTTTTTTTTTAACTTTGTTTCCCCCTTTTTACATTCATTCCAATTAACATACTTTTTAACAATTAATCCAATGAAGTAATTCTAATTAGATTTCTGCCACTATTACAATTTAAATTAACATTACCAATTTACCTTTTTTTTTTTTACACTTTAATTTCAATATTTAAATACCATGCCATATTCATAATTCACAACGTTTTATGAACTTAAATAACTGTGTTTATCCATATGAAAAATGTTATACATTTAAATTTGAATTCATTTAATTTACACCATACACTTTGCAAGAGTACAACCATTCAAGATAATTTAAAACATAAAACAAAGTACGCTATAAACAATCGCATAACACAGATGTGATCTCGGAGTTCACCCCGGATGGGCTACATCTCCGGGTCTGCTCAACTGCAAGACCCCTTTGGTATTATATCGTTAGGAATACAAAATTTATAAGTCTTTTACACCTTGCCACTCAGGCGAATACAATCAATATACAACGGACACTTCGGACATTAATTACGTAATGATCCCTTTTAGAAGCGGGTCAAATTGTATCATAACAAATAAAAAGAAACAAACAATTCTGGATACTCCTGTTTGACGGTTTCCTAATTAGGGGCTTGACCAACTTGCAACCAACACTATCATGGCAAGTTCTACCATTACATAACCAAATTCGATAATAGAAATTTAATTCCGCATAGGTATTATCCGGTCGAGATATTCGTTTACCGTAATGCTCTAACTAGTAATGTCGATCCAATGGTAGACTTGCTAAATTAACTTTTATTTAAAATTTCATATTAATCCACCATTACTAATTAGTCCATGTTAATAATAAGTACAACCCGAGTATGATGAAATCAGTATGAAGTTAGTAGCTTGAATTATAGTATGGATTTTCTTAAATGTTGCATCTCTAAATTCCAAATCTATTATTTAGCAAATCGGAGATTTAGTAATATAAAAGAAACGGAATTTGGATAATATAAAAAAAAACTAAGTCTAATTCACTTATACTAATTTTAAAATCACTTATCGATTAACTCTTCTTTATTTTTACATATTGAACACATACGCATTTTTTTTTTTTACCTTAAAACAATCATTTAAAATAATAAAATTATATATATTATTAAATATAAATAAAAATGGAATAACTATATTTTTCTGTTTTAACATTTTTTTCTTTTTAAAAAAAAAAGTGTGGGAGGGTACCCATGTGGACAGCCACGTGGGCCCCCCCCTTTTTGCATTCCCTGCTACCATTTGGTAGCGCAGTTGCCATGGTAGCGCAGCTACCATTTGGTAGCAGTGCACTACCAATGGTAGCGCTGCTACCAAATGGTAGCAGTGCTGCCATTGCAGCTACTCCCTCCCAGCCGTATGGGGGGTAGAGTGGTAGGGTTTCTTTTTTTTTATATATATATTTTTTTATTATTTATTTTTGTTAAGAAAATTGTCTGATAAATATACAGTAACAAACACAGTCTCAGCTGCCAATATGTGCAGACCAGTTTTAATTTTATTGAATCTAAATACATATATATTTTTTTCTAACTAATTAGAATGTGTAGTAATACAAAAAAATATATATGAACATCTCTTCAAAACACAGTCTAAAATCACAAAACTTATAGTATTTTCCAGCAAACCCTCTCTCTTTATTTTGAAAACAAACACAGTCACAGCCAGTTCCTTTTTTTTTTGTAACAAAATTTTGAAATAAACCAAAATGATTGACAAAAAAAAGAATGTAAAAACCCCATGCCCATTTTTTTAACAGCCATAAAATAAATTTCCAGATTGTTTAAACTAAGAATGGAGAAGATTTTCTCTTCCTCAAAATATCCCAAAAAAAAAACTTGGCCAATCTTAGAACCAAGAACAACCAAACTGAAAACTAAAACTAAAAGAGAACACTCATGCAACAAAAAGGGTAGATTAAAATTTCTTACCTTCAAACGCTTTCCGGGAAGAGATTTTGATGAAGATGAGCTCCCAAATCAGCTGCTCTCTTTCCTCATCCCTCTCCAAAACCCCCAATCTCCCTTGCAAGAACCATCTTTTTCCAAGAAAGACCAAAAAACCAAGAACCCCCAAAATGCTTGCAAAACTAAGTTAAAAAGAAAAAGCCCTAATTTTGCCCTAATTTTTAATTTCGAAATTAGGCATTTATTTTTAAAATAAAATAGATGAAAAATGGAAACCTCTTATTCATTTTTCCCTTAAAATTAAAAAGCTTCCATTTCCTATTGCGTTCTTTTAAATTTTAATTTCTCACTACAAGTTTTAAGCCTACTTCTTATTTCGAACCTATTGGCCGAGTAAGGCATTTGATTAATTTAATTTTCTAAAAGAAATCACTTTTATACTTTATCGACTTTACAAGTAAAGAGAAAATAATTTCACTTAAATAATAATACTTTACCCCTTTTCCTTCCAAAATGTGAAAATGAGTAATTTAATTCTTTCTCTCAAATGACTTTAAAATTTTTCCTTTCTAAAACGCATAACTAAATAAATTTGTTATTTTAAATTAGCTATTAAATTAACTCGCTATAACATAATATGACGACATTTTTTTTTTAAATAAATGACTAATCTAATGCAAGAGTCTTGTTTATTCAAATTTCTCAACTACAAATGCATAAAAGTTACAAATGCGTAAATGAGCACACTAACCCCAGTTAAACACCTTAAACTTGTTACAATAACAATTTAAAGCAATCTCTTAAATTAATGATTAATCATATAGAAGAAGCTACCCATTTAAATTTCTAAATTTCTAATATGCTTGCCTACTCATAAATTTAAATTTAATACTTAGGATCACAAACCTCACTTACCTCACGCATGGCATGCAAATCGAGGGAGTCCTCCAAATCACTTGACACACATCCCAATGAAAAGCAAGCCCCCACGAATCCACACACGATGCTCACCTAACCATGGCTAAGGCAAGACGAGAGTTATATGATCACTAAATCCGAATTCAAAAGATGAACGAGCATACTCAACCTTACAAATTCCAAAGGAGATGAACCTTGCCCTAAGCGGTGTTGTACCTGCAATCTCCTGCACCCATGAACTCATACAAGCATGCACATACATATACATATTCAATGAAGGTGTTAGCTCAAGATTTATCTCAAGGGTTAGGAAACAATTACATTTACATGAAAATCGATGCAAAAGTACAATAATAAGTATGCTCAGCTTATTGATATTATCTAAACTACACATTGCACATCGGTTAATCTACCATTCAAGAATGCCACATAGGAAGTCAATCAAGGTTAAACGGGTTTTAAAAGTCCGACTAGGGTATGGGCATTACATGCAATTACACATTTTGTTCCTAGGACAATTGATGGAAACATCAGCTTGATTGATATAGATCAAGTCAATTTATCTGACTCTGAGGAGAATTTCCCTGATGAAGATGAAGTGTCACAAGAAATAGAAAACTTAAATAGGAGAGTTCATCACTTAATCTCCTTAAGAGCCCAAAAGGAAGCAAATAAGGAGGAGTTTAAAGCAAAACTAATGGAGAGAGATAGGCTTCTTAGACAGATAGCTGATCTTGAAGTATTGGCCAAAGAAAAGAAAAGAGTGATGAGGAAGGCCCTATGATCAGAGAAATTCTGATCCCCAAGGCTAAGCCAGCATATAGGTCAGTAGTCTAGCCAAACAAGGAAATGCTCAGTGATTTACAGCCTCCTAGGAATAATGTTGATAAAGGAAAGCAGAAATGGGTGGATGATGGAACTGGATCTAAAAACACTGAAGAGATTTCTCATAGGCTATCAACACATGAGAGAGAGATGGAAAGAATGAGGAAAGAAAAAGAGGATCTCCAAATGGAACTAGAGAAAGCTGAGTTGGAAGCAACAAATCAGGAAGTGAAGAGAAAAATTAATTACCTAAAAGCTCCCCCTATCATTTTTCCATCAGAAGATCTTAGTAAGCCTAATCCTCAACAAATTTCCCTTCCCCTGGTTAAGATTCAGCCTACTGTGCCTGCTAATACAACATCAGTGAGTCAAACCCCTGTGAATAATCAGCATGACCAAGTATCTCAGTCCCTAATTCCAAAAGTCAAAATGAACATGGGAAACAATAATGTTGCTTCCCCTTTTCAAAGGAGACCTATCAATTTAGAATAGTATAGGCAATTTTTCTTTGATGGGATCCCAGGATATCCCAACCATGTTCCTACTGAGTTAAGGGACAGACTCCATAAGTTTGCTGGAAATAATGCAATTAGTGCTGAGGAACATTTGAAATCTTTTGGTGACCTAATAAATGACTATGAGATAGTGGATGAAGATGTTATAATGAAACTATTTGTTCAATCCCTGGTTGATGATGCAAGAGATTGGTACAGAGGTCTTCCAGTTAATAGCATAGGGTCATGGGAGGATTTTAAGAATTGTTTTCAAGAACAATACGGTGATAAAATAAATGTGAGCTTCATGCTCAATGAATTTAATAACATCAAAAAGTCTGATAACAAAATGGTCACCGACTTCAATGCCAGATTTCAAAAGGCCATGCATAGATTATATCAGGTGATGAGGTTAGATGATAACATGTGTTTGAATACCTACTATAATGCATTTGATTCTAAGATGGCCTATATCTTGAGGGATAAAAATCCACATAACCTGAGGGATGCATTTAGGATTGCCATTAATGTGGAGAGAAATAGAAAAGCATCTAGGAAGTTAGGAAGGAGAACAGATGGTAGGTTATGGCAAGAAACAAAATAGCAACCTAGCAAAGTTGCTAAAGAAGAAGACAAGATAGAGAAGTTGGTCATTGCTATGAAGGATCTGACTGCCAAGGTAAACAAAAATGATAAGCCTCATTATAACTGGCAAGATAGACCCCCTAGATTGCATGACATGCCTTATAATACCAACTGGAAAGATGGTAAACCCCAAAATGAGAAGCCTAAAATTGCTCAAAATCAAGACACTCCAGATCCCTTAAAAGGGAAAAATGTCCATAATATAGAAAATACTCCTTGGTGTATTGCTTGTGATGGGCCACATTCTCCTCATCAGTGTGTAGTAGCTCAAGCTCTTGAAGAATACATGAGAAAAGAAGCTGAGCCTGACATTAACATGTTTGAGACTATTACAGAAAGTGATGAGTAATCTATACAAAGTGAATATAGTGATGTGTTGGATAATGAAATGTTTGTTCAAGGATAACTAACACTAGACTGGCATCCTACCTTGAATGTGGTAACAATTGAGGATGAAGAAGTTCATCTTAGAAGGCCTAGTGAGGAAGAAGTTAAAATTCTCACCAAAGCTACTATTACTAAAGCAAAACACAATTATAACTTAAGGAGCACTAAGAAGGACACTGATCAGGGTGAACCTGGTTCCATGTTCATAAAAGAGGTTACCCAAAAGGGGGCAACAAGTAGTGCTACTACTATCCCTAAAATTGGTCAAGAAAAGAAGGAACAGGTTAAATATGTACCCAAGAGTACATATACCAGTGATATACAAGGAGTTGTTACAACAAAGAGGACAAGTCAGTTCAAGGCAGAAAGAGTTAGAGCTAATATTGATTTAAGCAGTAGTTCCACATTTGACATGGCTCAAGCTCTTACACAAATGAAGGTCACTGTTCCATTAGTAGAATTACTGAAAATAAAAGAGCACATGGATGCAGCTTTGTCTTTTTTTTCTAATATATCTAATAGTGACACAGTCCTACCCACTGGTTCAGCTAAAACTGGAAAGGATCAAGAATTCCAAACCCCATAGGTTTATGTTGGAACTACTATCACTCAAGAGCCTCCACAAGTAGATCCTTTCTATGTTACTTTGTTGGTAAATAGCAGGTTGATAAAAAACTGCATGATAGATTCAGGAGCTGCTGCTAATGTGATTCCCTATGGTGTTATGAAAGAACTAGGACTGTAAGTAACCACTATATATGGAAAATGTTATGCTATGGATAATAGGGAACTACTTGTGATAGGTACAATGAGAGATGTTGAAGTAAAAATAGCAGCATTCCCTGAGGAAACTTATAAAATGGATGTTATTGTTACTGACACTAAACCCCATTATGGTATGTTGTTGTCTAGGCAGTGGGCAGCAACAGTAGGAGGAAATGTCCAACTAGATTTATCTTATGCCACCATTCCAATAAATGGAAATCAGGTCAAGTTGTATAGAGAACCACGTGCTCCTAGAGTAATTGAGAGTGTAGATACTAATATGCTCAATTGTACAATTGATGTGGATCTTGACAATTTCAGACTACAACCAATTTTACTCCAGTTGAAGAATACTGACCCCATTGTGGTCGAATTAGAATCACAACAGTATGGTTTATGGCAAATGTATTTTGATGGAGCTTGTTCCAAAGAAGGATCTGGAGCAGGGGTTCTTTTTGTATCCCCATCAGGTATAACTTTTAAGTATTCTTTCTTATTGGCTTTCTAGTGCACAAATAATACTGCAGAGTATGAAGCCCTGTTATTGGGGCTTGAGGCTGCAAAAAGGCATGGAATCCAGCTATTGAAAGTATTGGGGGATTCAGAATTGGTTGTCTCTCAGGTAAGATCCAAATATGCATCCAAAAATGACAGATTAAAGAGATATAAACATGCAGTTTGGGATGTCATTGAGCATTTTAGTGCATTTTCTATTAATTAGATAGAGCGATCAAAGAATATTATGGCAGATTTTCTAGCTAATGTTGCATTGAAAAATGATGATGCAACACTAACCGACATCTCCACTGTGGAGATAAAATCTAGACCTGCCATCCCTGATAATGTGTATAATTTGCAAGTTTTTGTTGATGATGAAGATATTCTTAGGTTCATCTATTGTGTTGATGATTATGATGGACAGAAGATTGATTGCAATGCACTGGTGGAGGTGGTTGACAATAAGGAAACAATGTTTGGAAATGACTTGGTTCAGTTGGAAACAAATGAGATACCTAAAGGGTTAGTAGAGCTAGAGAGAATGTTCAGTTATAACGACAGTCACTTACATCAGCAGTCTACCACTAAGTTGGAAGAATTGGAGGAGGTAAACCTGGGGACTGAGTCATCCCCTAAGTTAGTATACATTGGAAAGAAATTACCCCCTCATGTCAGAATTAATCTTATTAATTTATTAAAAAGATATAAGCATGTTTTTGCTTGGTCTTATGAAGACCTAAAGGCATATAGGCAAGACCTTTTTTAGCATGAAGTTCCTTTACTTCTAGATGCTAAGCCTTTCAGATAGAAGCACAGACCTATTAATCCCCTGTTAGAAGCTAAGATGCAACAAGAGTTGACTAAGTTAAGAGAAGGTGGGATTATCAAACCTATAAGGCATTCTTCATGGGTCTCAAATCTAGTCCTAGTAAGAAAGAAAAATGGGGACATTAGATTGTGTGTGGATTTTAGAAATTTGAATGTTGCTTCTTTTAAAGATAACTACTCTTCTCCAAATACGGAAGCCATGCTGCAAAGAGTAACAGGTTGTGATCTCTTGTCCACGATGAGTGGTTTTTTAGGATACAATCAAGTGTTAGTGAAAGAATCTGAACAATTTAAAAATACTTTCACTACTCCATGGGGAACATATGTCTATGTAAGAATGCCATTTGGATTGAAAAATGCTGGAGCTACATTTCAGAGAGCCATGGATGTAGCCTTCAAAGAATTCATTAATATCATCATGGTGGTTTATCAAGATGATTTAACTTGCTTCTCCAAAAGGGCTGATGATCACTGTGGACATTTCGAAAAGGTGTTCAATAAAGATTTGGAATTTGGTGTGTCATTAAATCCGAAGAAATGTCATTTTGGGGTCACTAAAGGAAAATTATTGGGGCACATTGTCTCCAAGGAGGGGGTAAGAATAGACCCTAAAAGAATTGAAGCGATAAACAAAGTGTCTGAACCAAAGAACGTTAAAGGTATTCAATCCTTTTTTGGCAAAGTAAATTTTGTTAGAATATTCATTGCAAACTTTGCAGAGATAGTGAAACCCATTGTCAAGTTGCTCAAGAAGGATACCAAGTTTTGTTGGGATCATGAAGCCTAAAAGGCTTTTGATGAGATTAAAAAGGCCATTCAGGAAGCACCAGTGTTGAAATCTCCCGATTACAGTAAGCCCTTCTCTCTGTTCTCTTTTGCTTCATACCATACAGTAGCCGCAGTGTTGTTACAAAAGGATAATGAGGGATATGAACATCCCATAGCTTTCTATAGCAAGTCTTTGCAAGCAGCAGAATTAAAATATGAAACCATAGAGAAACAGGCTTATGCTTTAGTTAAAGCTATCAAGGCTTTCAGGCCATACTTGATAAGCAAATATCACTGCTTATGTCCCACATGCTGCAGTTAAAGATATTCTGTCCCAATCTGAGGTTACAAGAAAAAGGTGCAGATGGATCAATAGAATCCAAGAATTTGACTTGGAAATAAAGATCACCAAATTGGTGAGAGGCTTAGGTCTGGCCAAGCTCATAACTGAATCTAATCTTCTGAATGTTGAGATAAACAATGTTGAAATCAAAAGTAATTCAGTCACTAGTATTGAAAGGCAACCTTGGTATTCAGAGATAGTCTGATTTTTAAAAGATGCTACATTTTCAGAAGGAATGACACATAATCAAAGAAGAACTCTAAAATTGAAGTCTCAAAAGTATGTTCTCATTCAAGGTGACTTGTTTTGGAGAAATAGAGATGGAGGGTTACTCATGTGTTTAGATGAATTCCAAGCAAAGAAAATGCTGATTGAAATGCATGATGGAATGTGCGGAGGTCATTATTCTGCTAAGACAACTGCTGTGAAGATAGTCTGAGCTAGGTATGATTGGACTACCCTGTTCAAGGATGCTCATGAATATGTCAGGAGATGTGACCCATGTTAAAGGTTTTCATCCAAACTAAAATATGAAGGAGCTCTGACCTTGAACCCAGTTACAGTGGAAGCACCTTTTGTCCAATGGGGTATAGATTTCATTGGAGAGATTGTTGAGAGATTAGGAAGAGGTCATAGATGGATCATAGTAGCCACTAATTATTTTACTAAATGGATTGAAGCCATTCCCACTAGAAGAGCTATAAGTAAAATTGTTATTGATTTCTTGATGGATTGTATCATAACTAGGTTTGGAGTTCTTGTGAAGTTAGTAATGGATAATGCTATGAGTTTTAGGTCAGAAGAGTTTGTTAATTTTTGTACTAGTCATGGGATACTCATGTCTTACTCTTCACCTTATCATCCTTAAGGAAATGGGCAAGAAGAATCTAGCAATAAAAGCCTCTTGAATATTATTAAGAAAATCTTAGAAGAAAACAAGAGGTCATGGGATCAAAAGTTGAAACTAGCTTTGTGAGCAGACAGAATCACTATCAAGAAGGCCATTGGGATGTCACCATTTGAATTGGTATATGGTACACAAGCCAGAGTGCCTGTAAACAATCTTCTTCTAGTATACAGGTTCTTGCAAGCTGAGGACATGGATTTATCAGAGCCTATGGAGGACCGAATGATCTAGATGGTCGAAGTGGAAGAGATCAGAGCTCTAGCTCATAAGAGAAATATGAAGGTCCAACTGCAGTCCAAGTACCTTTTTGATAAAAGGACATTATTAAGGAAGTTTCAAATTGATGATATTGTTCTTCAGTGGAATGCAAAAGGACAAGACAAGGGAAAGCACAAGAAATTTGAATCATTATGGATTGGCCCTTTTGTGGTCTGTGATCTAAATGGAAAGGATTCTTATTTTGTGAAAAATATGAATGATGAAATGCAGGAATTTCCAGTGCATGGACAATTCCTGAAACATTACTTCCCTTGAAGTCCATGCATAGTGGGTCCTTTGTTTGTATATATTTCGTTTGTTTCCTGTTGTTTTTGTTTGGGTCTGTATTTTGGTCTGTTCTCCAGAGTCTTTTCTGAGTTTCTTGTGTTCACCTTGCAATCAACCATCCCCAGTCAGAGCCGTTGTTATCACTATTTAAAAATGGGTGTGATTTTTCCATTATTGGCTAAGTATAATGTTTTTGAGTCTAGTATGTTCTTATTGCTTCAAGGCTATTTCAAATCCTAATGGGTTTAGGGTTTAGGTTCTAGTTCGCTTTAATGACTGTTAAAAAACTCTTTGGCTTTTGTTTCTGCATTACTTTATTCACTTAAGTAATGGGTCCCTTTGTCGTGAAGTGTTCCCCCCCCTTGTAATTTACCTAGGCGGTTCCCTTCAATTATTTTAATTCCCTAAATATGCCTTTTCTAAATGTTTGTCAGGCCTTGTAAGCATCACGCAACTTTCTGTTGATTTCATGGTCCGCATTGATTTGCGACCTAAAGTTGCTTGCAATTTATCCATCATGAAATAGCGAAAGGCAGAAAGGTGGACCCAACACGTAGGTTCAAGCCAAAGTTAAATACCGATCAAATCCCATATGATCAGATGGACAACGTGAGTTCGTGAGATCAAGATAAACGTGGTTTACTCTTTGCGAAGTCACGAAAAGTTTCAATGGGACTGGACAATGAGAACTTTCCCTTCGGTTAAAAGGTAATCAGGTCATGCCAAGATCGACAGCTTGCATTGTTTTGCAGCTGAGAGATGCTTGCGGTTTACTCATCACGAAGTCGTGAAAAGGGTAAGTGGTTCCTGGATGCAGGGCCCACTTAAAAGGCAGTCATCTCTGTTTCAAAGAATTAGTGCCCAAACACCCTCGTCTAAAAATTGGAGATGGCTTGTATGATAAGGGTAATTGGTTAAGAGACCCTGAAATAGGAATGTCAGGCTTAGGACTTTTCAAAGTCAATTTTGGGCAAAGAAATTCCTCTGCTCCTATGAATGGCATATGGGAACAGGATGTAGGGAAGCTAGTGGTCCCAGGTGTTTTTATGGATACAGACTTATTGACTTTGATTGCATAGAATTATGACTCTGTGGCAAGGTGTATTCAAAATATAAAGGGGTCAGTCCTCATTGAAATCAATGAAGATGAATTTAGAAAGTTTTTCAAACTCAGTGAATCCTCCAATTTACTAGAACCTATTGATTTTGAATCATTAGCCCTGATTTACAATGTACAGAGGGATCATCCTAGGAATGGCCAATTAAGAGAGTTCTTTGTGAAGATAGGGGGGTTGATAGTTGTAGGCCCCAGCACAATGGAACCATTCTCCCTCAATTTATTCACCTTGAGAGCTAGGGTATGTAATAGGCCTTGTGCCAGATCTTTGGGGAAGATGCTGAAAAGAATATGCCTACCCATTATATGCTGATGATTTCCCAAATTATGAATCATTCTTTGGCCATTACATTTGATTATGCTCCATACCTTGCTAATGCCATTCATAAAGGGTTAATAGGAATCAAGAATGGTAAGGTTGACAAGCCATTTGGATGGTATTCTATGTTAATACACATGTTCCTATTCAAGGGTGCTGACTACTTCGCAAAGGAGATGGACTTGAATAAGGTCAAGGATAATGAGGAAATGCCAATACAATTGTGGAGTACTGTTTTATCATGGGATAGAGAGGATGCAAGTTATCTGATGTTTGATAGATGCTTTGCATCTAAGATCAGAATCCTCTTATGTAGAGAAAACCCTAGGATCCCTAAAGCTCTATTGGAATTTATTAGGCCTAAGGAGTTTGCAGAGGATATTAAGATTGCTCACAATTGGGGAGACATCTATTTGTACCCTGTGTCTACTATTTTCAGAGTGTTTGGATTTAGAGGCAGCCCTTATTTATTACCCTATTAGGTCCCATTGAAAATAGGGATTGTAGAAGTGCTAAGATAGATTGGAGGGGTGCAAGAAGCTGAGCTAACTAATAGAGGTAAAGGGACTATTTTCCCAACTGTTACCATGGCCCACCATTTTTTAATCACTAAGGGTGGATGGAGATTCTTTGAAGATTTCTTTAAACCATATAGGTTATCAACTACAATGTCAAGATGTGCAGACCCTGAGCACTTCTTCAATGACATGTTCAAGAAAAGAGCAGTGTGCAGAGGTAGGCATCATAGATTTCAGTTTCTTGAGGATTTGATTAGAAATGAGTTCAGCTTAGATGAGCAAGAACCGAGGAAGGAGAAGTGGGTAGCATATAAGAAAGCCCTTGATTTTATTCATCAGTTTGATAGTAGCTATGACCCTCTATCTAGTTTCACCCCATTTGAGGAGAAAATAAAATTTCTGATTCTTTATTTTGAAGATGTAATGCAGGCCCTAAAGGAAAAAAGGGAAGGCATGATGCAAAATGATCTTGATAAGGTTAAGATGGTCTTGGAAAAGCCTTCTTTTACCAAAGTAATCCCACCAGGTGACTATGCAATGCTCAAGAGACCAAAGTACATTGTAATGATTCCAATGACAGGTGAGCCTTCCTCTTCAAAAGGGAAAAGGAAAGTTGAAGATATTGTAGACATTCAGGATTCCCCTAAGAGGCAAAAGGTGGGAGAAGAAATTGGAACTGATGAGCCTCAATATTCCCCATCTCAATCTTGTATCCACATTGGAGATGAACAAGTTGTGGCTGAACAATTATTGCAGTTAGGGAGTCTTGGTGAGATTGCGTATATTTGTGAGGAGACCCAAGAAGGGATGCCCGAAGAGCCACCAAATGCTGAAATGGATTTAACCGATGGTGAGTTAAAGGGCCAAGAATTGGACCTTACTGTTAAGCAAACTAGTGAAGAATTCCTAGCTGACAGCAACTTTGTTACATCAGGAGCTTTTCTACAATTTCTCTGGAAACAAAACATTGATCAATTCAAAATCAGATGTGACAAAAGGGTAAGTGAACAGCCTCTCAAAGCTGCAGCCCAAATAGAAGAAGAAGTTAAGCAAGAAATGATGGAGGAGTTCAAAGCAATCACCCTTGAAAAGGGGAGGGATATGTTGGATAAAGCTGGTGTGTTAATTTTCCTAGAATGGGATATAGCTGATGCATTGATCCTTGATGCAGTAAGAAAGGAAACAAAGGCAATGGAAGGTGTGACCTTCAACAATGATATTGCTGCCCTTGTCTTATGGTCATTAAAGAAAGATGAGAAAATGAGGAAGAAAAATGACTCAGATTCTAGCCTCTTTGGAGGAATGATTGTCAAGAGGGTTTAGGAAATACGAGTGGTGGAGGCAACTAATACTGTTCTAGAAATTTCAAAGTTTAATGTAGCAGTAGCAGAGAAAGAAGCTAAATAAAAGGCTACTCTCCACCTGAAGTTGGAAACTATTTTAAAAGCTTAAAATGACCTGGTATTTCCTCCTCTCTGCATTATAGTTGTTTCTCTTAAAAGAGTTATACTTGTGAGAGTTGCCACCAACAAAAATGTTGGAAAATAAGAAAACAAGTTTTGACAAATCACTGGCAAAGATTTAGATAACAAGAAGATTTTCAGAGAGAGAGAGATGACACAAATGAAAGATAACACAATCTACCACAACACACAGAGATTCAAACAAACTTCTGAGCTAATACAAGCACTAGTCTGTAACATAGATATAAACTATGACTCTCCCCAGCAGAGTCGCCACTTTTGTTATTCTCAAATTTTGATTCTCTCTCCTTTCCTCCATGTAAGAAGATTTGATAACTCTATTTGCATATAAAGAGGGCACAAAGAAAATAGAGATCCAGAATAACATATAACAAGGTTTCAACAAAACCTTTTACACTTTGAACTTGTACAAAGCTCAGGTGGGTATACCTTTTTTGAATACTTTCACACTTTTAAATTGAGATCCACAGTAAACCAATGCTAAAAATGTATGGATTTCATCACCTCAATGAAACTTAAACATTAAAAGAAAAACTTATGTTCATTTTCAGTATTGATCCTTAAGAAAGATAGAAAGAATTCCACAACTGATATCAATACCTTATCCAGGCTACAGAGTCACCTAAATCAAGCAAGAGTTTTCAAAAACTAAACATTCTCATACATTTCATCATTTCGGATTTCATGAACCCCATACATGCCTAACATATACATAGGTTCTTTCCTTTCAACTAAAAAAGTTCATCAGATTCAAAGCAACATACAATTAATCTACCGACAAAAATATTTCATGCACATTTAATCCCTCTCCAGAAGAGAAAAGCAAGAAAAATGTCTTGAAGATTGCCTTACAATCCATGCTCATTTGAACAACCCTAAATTATCCAGATGAAATCAGAAAAATAATGAATGCACACCAGAAGACAAAGAATATTTAGGATTGAATCTTCAATCTGTATATTCATATTCATTCTTGAAAATGTTACATAATTTAAAGTAATCTCTGAGAGAAACTAGAAGAACCCTAGATATATTTCAACAAAGTTCCTTTACAAATTCTTGTGATCCATTTTTCTTAAGTCCTGGTATCCATTTATAACAATATGGATGCATACAAGCTTCAGACATTCCTAAGAATAGTTTGTTATAACCCAATTTCTTTCAAAAAGAAGCTACACATCACTTTCAATCCCAACGGCCTTTTTAGTTTGTTGCCCCACTGCAGCATCATCTAACTTTTCTGGGACTTCCTCTTCTTGCACCACATACTTTTTGATCCACTCTTGGAACACGTCATCAACAGGGCATGAGAAACTAACAATTTTTTCTTTTAACTTAACTAACCTTTTCTAAGAGTTCTTCACTTTCTTAACCTCTGATTCTAAAAAACCGTAATGTGACTTTATCATCAATATTTCTTCAATTGTCTTAACAAACAAGGATGTGTTATCTATATTAATAATTTCATTCACCCTTAGAGACAAGTTAGCTCCTAACTCATAAAGCCATACTTGTTTGTCCTTCAACTGATTTGGACTAACAAAACCCCCAAGAAATAGTTCAAACTAATGCTCAGTATATTCCTTCCTGTACAAGTTGGCTTTTCTCTCTACACCAACCTTTCCTTCTACAAACCTGGTCATGCCTTTTGCTAACTCACATGTAGATTTAATAATGGCATCAGATCTTGCCTCATCATAGGATGCACACATAAGATCTAGATCCACTTCTCTAGGCATCCACTTATTCAAAATTGGCTCCAGAGTAGCCTTGTCTTCATTCAAATCACTCAAAATATCCAAAATTATTTTCATATTAGTGTGCACAATGGCCACTCCAACTGTATCAACAAAACTCAAAACTGTGGCCTTTATCTTTTTTTCATATTTATTTGCAAATAGGGCTTGAGACTGTTTTAACTTTTCCAATTAATGTTTAATGGTCTCAGCTGGTTAAAAACTAGAAGACATAGGAGAAGGGGGAAATTCAATGATGGGACTGGTAGGTGGAGGTCTTGCTGTAGAAGATGCAATCATTAGAGTAGAGGACTCACCTTTTTGGTATTGTCCTGCTAGTTGACTCTATAATCTAGCAATGATGCTATCCCTATTGGCTACCTCCCCTTTGGCTTCATTATAAGCATTTAGAATTGTTTCTAATTTAATTTGGAGTTCATCTCTTTCCTTAGCTTCTTTCTGAACCACTGCCACACTGAATTTTGCAGTTTCTAGAACTGTACTGGCAGCTTTCACCACTCCTATGTCCTACACTCTTTTAACAATCATCCCTCCTAGGTAACTGGATTTTGAGGTATCTTTCCTTCTTCGACTCTCATCCCTCTTTAAGGACCACATGACCAAAGTAGCATTATCCTTGCTGAATGTCACTCCTCCATAGGCTTGGTTTCTTTTTTGACTACTTCAAGTACGAAGGGTTCTGCTATATCCCATTCAAGGAGGATTAGAACACCAGGTTTTGATACCATTTCTCTCCCCTTTTTAGGAGTAATGGCTTTGATTTATGCCATCATTTCTTGTTTCACCTCCTCTTCTACTTTAGTTACATTTTTGTCGGGTTGCTCATTCTTTCTCTTTTCACACCTTGCCTTGAATTGCTCAATGTTTTTCTTCCAAACAACTTGCATGAGGGCCCCTATTGTGACAAAGTTACTATTAGCTAGGAACTCCTCACTGGCTTGCTTGACAACAAGGTCTAGCTCTTTACCTTTAAACTCATCTAGTTTTAAGTTCATCTCGGCACTAGGTGGCTCTTTAGGCATTCCCTCTTGTGTATCCTCATATGTGTAGGCAATCTCCCTGAGACTTCCTAAGCTCAACAATTGTTCTACCGCCACCTATTCATCTCCCATATGGATAGGGGATTAGGATGGAGAATACAAAATTTCACTTGTTTGCACTTCTTTCCCCACCCTTTGCCTCTTAGGGGAATCTTGGATGTCAATGACATCTTTTATTACTCTCTTCCCTCTTGAAGTAGAAGGCTTACCTATTACTAGCACCAACACAATGTATCTTGCCTTCTTATGCATCACATAATCACACAACGGGATGGCTCTAGCAAAGGAAGGCTTGGGTAAAACCAATTTAGCCTTTTCAAGATTATTCCTAATTATAGCTTCCCTTTTTTCCTTCAGGTTTTGGATCAAGTCTTCAAAGTAAAGAATTAAGAATTTAACCTTTTCCTCAAAAGGATTAAAACCAAACAAAGGGTCATAACCACTATCAATTTGGTGAATAAAATCAAGGGCCTTCTTGTATGCCACCCACTTTTATTTCCTCGGTACCTGCTCATCCAAATTGAATTCATTTCTAATTAGATCCTCAAGGAAATGAAATTGGTGTGGCCTATCTTTACATACTGCTCTTTTTCTAAACATGCCATTGAAGAAATCTTCAGGGTCAGCAAATCTTGATACTGCAATAGACAACCTATATGGTTGAAATAAATCATCAAAGTATTTCCAACCACCCTTGGTGATTACAAATTGATGAGCCATGGTGACAGTTGGGAAAATTCTCCCTTTTCCGCTATTTGATAACTCTGCCTCTTGAACACCTCCAATTTACCTCATGATCTCTGCAATTCCTATCTTCAATGGGACTTGATAGGGCAATAAATATGGAGTGCCTATGAAACCATAAACTCTGGGAACTATAGAGACAGTGTATAAGTATATGTCACCCTGGTTGTGCACAATCTTGATATCTTCAACAAATTCCTTAGGCCTAAGGAATTCTAAGAGAGAATTTGGGATCCTAGGGTTTTGTTGGCATAAGAGAATCCTAAGTCTAGATGCAAAGCATCTGTCAAACTTCAAGTAGCTGGCATCCTCTCTATCCCAGGACAAAATGGTGCTCCACAATTGTACATTCATCTCCTCAGCATCCTTTTCCTTAACTAAATTATTTCGTTGGCAAAATAATCAGCACATTTAAACAAAAGCATGTGCATGAGAAGAGAATACCACCCAAAAGATCTGTTTACCTTACCGTTTTTAATCCCTATTAGTCCTACATGGATTGCATTAGTAAGATAAGGTGCATAATCAAATGTTATTGCTAGAGAGGCATTCAGAATATGTGCTATCATTAGCATATAATGAGTTGGCATGGTGGTTTTAGCATCTTTGCCAAATATCTGACAAAGTGACCAATACATCCCTTTAGCCCTTAGAATAAACAAATTCAGAAAGAAGGGTTCCATGGTACTAGGGCCCACAATAGTTGGCCCTCGTATTTTGACAAACAATTCCTTCAAAGTGCCACTCCTAAGGTGATCTCTCTACATATTGTAAATTTGGGCCAATGTATCAAAATTTATGGGCTCTAAATAACTAGACATCTCACTGAGCTTAAACACTTTCCTAAACTCATCATCATTGATCTCAATTAAGGCTCCCCCATTCACATTTCTCACACATTTAGCAACAGGGTCATAATTACTTTCAATTTGGGTCAATAGATCTACGTCCATAAAAACCCCAGGGACTATGAGCTTTCCCACGTCTAATTCCCATATACTATTCATCGGAGTAGAGGCATTTCTTTGACCAAAACCTACCTTGAAAAGTACCAAACCAGATATCCCTATCTGTGGATCCCTCAACCAATTCCCTTTGTCAAACAAACCATCTCCAATTCTCAAACGGGGGGCCTTGGGCACTAATTCTTTAATTTTGGCTATGAAATTTGTAGACATTGTTAATTGCTCCAAAAAATCATCACATATTGCTCTATCCTAATAATTCACTTTCCCTGTGAAATCCCTTCTTGGTGCCATCCCAGAATTGCAGTTGTATCAATTAAAATTTGGACAATCTTATGAGAAAACAAGCATGCAATGATACTAATTCAGTTTGTAATTAACAAGCAATACACAAAGACTCAATACTTGCCTAAAGAAATTTGTCCTATGCACCGGCTCTTCTGCAAAACTCTTCAAAATGATGCCAATGTTCAGTTGATGTGAAGTAATATGTCAACTGAGCATTGAATTGGAACATTAAAACCGCATGCTTCGACAATCAACTCAGAATTGAATTCGCAATTGAATTCAAAAAATGGCTCCAACAGATCATAAAAGTTTCTAAGTGTTTCACCTTTTGCTGTTTTGTAGAGGTTAAAATCCTCGCACCTTTTCATTATGAAACAACAACGTCCTTTGGATCTTTAGAAACCTGCACGCCTTTTAGCTTACCTGGGTCAAGCTTCTTAAAACCGGGCCCCACTTTCTTTTTGCTACTTCGCGAAGGTTAAACCTCATGCATTTCTTTCATGCGAAATAGCACCATCTGTCAGATCTTTTGCCATCCGTTCGACCTTTACTCCACATGGTGACCACTTGTCTTTTCACTAACCCTATGGAGTCCTTACCGCTAAGGGTCTTCGTTGCTTCACAAAGTTTAAAGGCCTTGCATCTTTGGGCTGTGAAACAACACCCATTGTTGGATCTTTCTTAAGATGTGCAACCTTTAACACTCTTAATCCTTTGGAGTGGACCCTCCATATGGAATCCACCTGCCTTATTAAGCACCGATAGATAATTCTTATGTGTCAATCATTTATTTGTTCAAGAACTCCATCGGGCTCCACATCTGGACTGCCACATGTTCCATTTTACCATAAATTTCAACACCATCACCGCTTAACCAAAGAGGGCCCTACACTATCCTTAGAGCCACATGTCTAGCTGATGACTCACCCTACTGCCCTAGTTGAACATCCAACTGTATTTCCACATCGGACTGTCAGATTTGTTTTGAGATGCACCTTTTTTACTTTCCTTGTCACCCTTAAGCCGAGCCCATTACCTTTTTGCCACTTCACGAAAGGTAAACTTTGCACATCTTTCCTTCGCAAACTAATGCAGACCGCCTGATCAACTTTGAGTTGATCGGTCTTTAACCACAGGATCTACTTCCTTCTGGGGCCCGCCGACTTTTCGCCATTTCGCGAAGCATAAAGCCCCAACAACTTTTCTTTGTGAATCAATGTGAACCGTTAGATCCTTTAAGAGATGATCGTCTATTAGCCCTTTCATGACCACCTTACCCAGGCCCACCACCTTTTTGCTACTTCATGAAAGGTAAACTTTGGGCTACTTTCAGCTGCAAATCCATGCGCACCATCAGATCAACTTCAAACTTGCGTGTTCTTTATGGGGCCTGACAAGGAACTCAAAACTTAGGAAAAGGGTGCAAAAAAATAAAAAAATTAATAGAGACTCACCTAAGGCAAAACATAAAGGGGGAACCCCTTCACAACGGATTGAACCTTCCACTTAAGTGGAAAAAGTAACATTGAAAAATAACTTAGGGACTCCAAGACATAGCCAGGGTAAATTTCAAAAACCCTAAACCTTTTTTACCAAAAAACTCAGAGGCAATATGAAGTGCTAAGCACAATTTTGTAGATTTTAGCCGATTATGGAACAAAATCACCCAAGGTTCAAAACAGTGATAACAGCAGCTCTGATTGGGGATGGTTGATCACAAGATCAACACAAGAATACATAAAACTCTAGAGAACAGACCAAAAACAAGCCCAAAAATGACCAACAGAAACAAACCTAATTATATACACACTAAGACCTACTGTGCATGGACTCAAAAGAAGTAATGTTTCAGGAATTATCCATGAACTTTAAATTCTTGTACCTCACTATTCATTCTCTGCAAAAAATATGAATATTTTCCATTCAAATCACAAACAACAGAAGGGCCCACCCATAGTGACTCAATTTTTTTATGTTTTCCTTTATCTTGCCCTCTTGCATTCCATTGAAGAACCATGTCACCAATTTGAAACTTCCTTAGTGTGGTTCTTTTGTCAAACAAATACTTGGATTGCAGGTGGATCTTAAAATATCTTTTATGGGCCAAAGTCCCGATTTCCTCCATTTCCACCATTTGAATCATTCTATCTTCCATAGGTTCAGATAACTCCATATCCTAAGCTTGCATGAACTTGTATATAGGAAGAAGATTGTTGACTGCTACCCTAGATTGCATTCCATAAACCAGTTCAAAAGGTCACACACCAATTGCTTTCTTGACAGTAACCATGTCTGCCCATAGGGCCAACTTCAATTTCTGGTCCCAAGACCTTTTGTTCTGCTCAAGGATTTTCTTAATAATATTCAGAAGGCTCTTATTGCTAGATTCAACTTGCCCATTACCCTGAGGATGATATGGTGAAGAATAAGACATAATTATTCCATGACTGGTGCAAAATTCAGTGAACTCCTCTAATCTAAAACTCATGGCATTATCCATCAGGAAATCAATAACAACTTTACTAGTGGCTCTTCTAATGGGTATAGCTTCAATCCACTTAGTGAAATAATCAGTGGGCAGTATGATCCACCTATGACCTCTCCATGATTTCTCAACTATTTCCCTGATAAAATCAATGCCCCATTGAACGAAAAGGGCTTCCACTATAACTAGGCTGAGGGGAAAAGCTCCCTCATACTTCAATTTGGAAGAAATTTTTTGGTATGGGTCACACCTCCGAACATGTTCATGGGCATCTTTGAACAAAGTAGGCCAATAATATCCAGCTCGGACTATCTTACGAGTTGTAGTCTTGGTAGAGTAGTGACCTCCACATACTCCATCATGCATTTAAGTTAACATCCTTTTAGCTTGGGATTTGTCTAAGCACATCAACAATGCCCCATCTCTATTTCGGCAATATAGATCACCCTGAATAAGGACATACTTTTGAGATTTTAGTCTTAATGTCCTTCTCTGGTTGTGAGTCATTCCTTCTGAATATGCATCCCTTAAAAAATGTACTATCTCTGAGTACCAGGGATGAGGATGTTCTTAATTTCAACATTATTCACCTCAACATCAAGAAGGTTGGATTCAACCATTAGCTTAGCAAGACCTAAACCTCTTACCAATTTAGTAATTTTAATCTCTAGATCAAACTCTTGAATTCTTGTTATCCATCTGCACCTTTTACCAGTGACCTCAGACTAAGATAAAATTTCCTTGACATCTGCATGTGGGACATAAGTAATTACTTGTGCGTTCACAAGATATGGCCTAAATGCTTTTACAACTTTAAGCAAAGCATATGCTTTCTTCTTTGTGATTTCATATTTTAGCTCTGCAGCTTGTAGAGATTTAATATAAAAAGCTATAGGGTGTTCATCTCCTTCTTTATCCTTTTGTAGAAGAATTGCAGCCATTGTATGATAAGAAGCAAAAGAAAATAGAGAAAAGGGCTTACTGTAATCGGGGGACTTCAATACTGGTGCCTCCTGAATAGCCCTTTTAATTTCACTAAAAGATTTTGTAGCTTCTTCATCCTAGTAAAACTTTGTATCTTTCTTGAGCAATCTAACAATAGGCTTAACTATCTCTGCAAAATTGGCAATGAACCTTCTAACAAAATTTACCTTGTCCAAGAAAGACTGGATACCTTTGACACTCTTTGGCTCAGGTACGTTGTTTATAGCTTCAATTCTCTCAGGGTCTATTCTAACCCCTTCCTTGGAGACAATATGCCCAAGCAACTTTCCTTCAGTGACAACAAAATGACACTTTTTTGGATTTAAAGAGACACCAAATTCCAGAGATTTATTGAAAACTTTTTCCAAGTGCTCACAGTGGTCTTCTGCCCTTTTGGAGAAACATGTTAAATCATCTTGGTACACAACCATGATAATGTTAATGAATTCCTTGAAAGCTACATCCATTTCTCTTTGGAAAGTAGCTCCAACATTTTTTAAACCGAAAGTCATTCTTACATATACATATGTTCCTCAAGGGGTGGTAAAAGTAGTCTTGAACTATTCAAATTCTTTCACTAATACTTGGTTATATCCTGAGAACCCATCCATCATAGACAATAGGTCATAGTCGGTTACTCTCTGCAAATTGCTTCCATATTGGGAGAAAAATAATTGTCTTTTAAAGAAGCAACATTTAATTTTCTAAAATCAACATAGAGCCTTATGTCCCCATTCTTCTTTCTAACTGGGACCAAATTAGACACCCATGATGAATGCCTTATAGGCTTAATGATCCCCCTTCCCTCAACTTGGTTAATTCTTGTTGCATTTTAATTTCCAAAAGGGGGTTGATAGGTCTTTGTTTTTGTCGAAAAGGTTTAGAATTTGAAAGCAAAGGGATTTCATGCTGAAATAGATCTTGTCTATAGGCCTTTAGGTTTTCATAAGACCAGGCAAAAACATGTTTAAATTTTTTTAATAAATTAATAAGGTTAACTCTGATGTGAGGAGACAAGTTTTTTCCAATATATACCAACTTAGGTGATGATTTTGTCCCCAAGCTCACTTCCTCCAATTCATCTAACTTGGTGGTTGACTGCTGATGCAAATGACTTTCACTGTGACTAAACATACCTTCAAATTCTACTAATCCTTTGGGTATTTCATTAGTTTCCAACTGAACCATGTAATTTCCAAACATTGTCTCTCTATCTTCCACCACTTCTACCAATGCATTGCAATCAATTTTCTGTCCATCATAGTCATCAATGCATTGTACGAATCTGAGAATGTCTTCATCATCCACAAATACTTGCCAATTATATACATTATAAGAAATAGTAGGACTAGCTTTTATCTCAACTGTGGATACACTGGTTGGTGTTAAATCATCATTCTTTAATGCAACATTTGCTAAGAAATCAGCCATGATGTTTTATGATCTTTCTATCTAGTTAATAGAGAAAGCACAAAAATGTTCAATCACATCCCAAACATCATGTTTATACATTTTCAGATGATCATTCTTAGATGTATACTTAGACCTTACCTGAGAAACAACCAACTCTGAATCCCCAAATACTCTTAACAACTAAATTCCATGCCTTTTAGCAATTTCAAGCCTCAATAATAAGGCTTCATATTCAGCAGTGTTATTTGTACACAGGAAGGCTAGCAAAAAAGAGTATTTGAAAGTTATACCTGATGGAGACACAAAAAGAACTCTTGCTCCAGATCCTTCTTTAGAACAAGCTCCATCAAAGTACATGTGCCACAAACCTTGTTGTTGAGATTCTAATTCAGTCACAGTAGAATCAGTATTTTTTAACTGAGGTAAAATTGGTTACATTCTAAAATTATCCAAATCTACATCAATCATGTAGTTTAACATACTGGGGTCTATTTTCTCAATTACCCTAGGGGCACGTGGTTCTCTATACAATTTAATCTGGCTTCCATTGATCGAGATTGTAGCATATGATAGATCCAACTAAACATTTCCACCTACTGCTACAACCCATTATCTAGATAGTAGCATGCCATAATGGGGTCTTGTTTCATGTACTATGCAATGCATCTTATACGTTGCTTCAGGAAACACTGCTATTTTTACCTCCACATCTTTCATTGTACCTATTACAAGTACTTCTCTGTTATTCATATCAAAACACTTTCCATACATAGTACTTACTATATCCTAATTCTTTCATGACAACATACAACATCACATTTGCAGCAACACCAAAATCTATCATGCAATTCTTAATCAATCTATTATTCACCAATAAAGTTACATATAAAGCATCAACCTGTGAAGGCTCTTGTGTAATAGTTGTTCCAACATATACCTCTGGAGTTTGCAGCTCAAGATCCTTTTCATCCTTCATTGTAATTGTAGGCAAAGCTACACTATTATCAGATATCTTAGAAAATAAAGACACACCAACTTCTCTATGTTCCTTTATTTTCAATAGTTCTACCAATGGAACTGTAACCTTGATTTGGGTCAGAGCCTAAGTCATATCAAATAGGGGACTACTAATTAACTCGGTATTAATTTTAGCTCTCTCTAATTTAAGCTGACTTGCCTTCTTTACTGTAGCAGTCCCTTGTAAGTCACCACTAATATTATTATCCACACTCTTGGCTACATCTTTAGATTGGTCATTCTTGGCCTGACCATCTCAAGGCAAGGTGCCATTACTTGCTGTCCTCTTCTAAGATACTTCCTTTATGAACATTGAACCAAGTTTTGATGAATACTAAGAGGGGGGGGGTGAATTATTATACCAAAAAATACTGTACTTAAACACTTAAATAGTTTAACAATAAACCGGTATAATAGTTTTGCTAACAAACTGATTAACACAAATCCAAACCAAACAACAAATAAGGCATTCACCCACAAAAGAACAATCACCATAACACAAGAGATTTTGACATGGAAACCCAAATGGGAAAAACCACGGTGAGATGAAACTCACAAGTAACTATTTGTAGAATAGTAATCAGACCGGTTAAGGTCATACAATGTTCTTTACCAGAATAGATCCTGTTAGGAATCTCAATCTTTGTTAGGAGATAAGTCTGATTAAAGACTACCTTGTGAGAGGATTTTAGATCCACAGTTGTGAACCACCTTGTTAGAGCATTTACAAAGGCTTTGCCAGGCCTACTCAGTTAAGGGTTACAGACTTGTTGAAGATGTGAGTAATCGACAAGTGAGTGATCTAAATACTAGCACAATATGCTTGGTTAGATCCTTGATAGCTCATTGTTAATGCATTTCAGCATTACTTCACTCTTCAAAATCTTCACACTCTATTTCTTCACACAGACCTAATCTTCTTCTGTGATCGCACATGCAAAAACCTCATCAACCACACAAAACCCTAACAACATCTAAAACCCTAGACATGATGTCCTTATAAAGGAATCTAATTTCATGTCGGTCCAATATGATTACATTGCAAGTTCCTAGGTTCAGTGCATCTGGACATATTTGGTAACACGACACAAAATCACCGCCAAAGTGTCAGTGGATGATAACTCATCACAAAAATAATACCGGTTGGTAACTCATCACAGAGTAATACTGGTTCATACATTTATCTATTACCGGTTCACATATTTTACCGATTACCAGTTCACACATTTTACCAATTACCAGTTCACACATTTTACCAATTACTGGTTTGCCAAAATGAAGACTGGGAAAAATGATAACAACCACTTTGTTTCTTCGTACCTCTTTGGGATCCTTGAACTGCTTGAGGTCTTCATACCGCTTGGGTCTTCATACTATTTGGGATCAGTAAACACTTTTTGCAAAACACCGATAGTCTAAAGACTATAATACATAATACCGGTTGGAACTAATACAGGTTGAGCATAACTCATACATACAAAAAGTGATCTTAAAGCAAGTGTGTGTCAATCAATGACAATCACAGCAACATCATCAAAAATGCCAACAATCTCCCCCTTTGGCATTGATGGCAACACTTAGGAAAAATTTTAACATCTAAGTGTTTTACAACTAAAATATGCCATAATCAAAATTACTCCCCCTAAGCATACACACTACCCCTTTTGCAAAAAATACAATGTATACTACTCCCTTACAGAGATAAAAATGAAAGTATACATAACATCCATCAAAATTTTAAATACAGAATACTACTCCCCCTTTGCCAACAATGACAAAGTACTACAAAATAACGCCAGCTACTCATTATCATTAAAATAATAAATGTTTATGACAATAATGAGTGAAACTTATCAAAAACCAATTTAAAATCCTACATAAATGTCTTCATGGATAAGGACCATGACTCAAGCATTGAGGTAGCAACCTCACTTTCCATTTGCATCTGGGATACCTGTTCGTCCATGGTCACCAAGGTACTCATCTCTTGAGTGACCGTTAAGGCATCCAGATTGAGATAGCACTTCTAAAGTATTTACAGTCATGGTAGTAGAACCAGTTGAAGTTCCTGCAAATCTCTAGTCCGGTTGGTGATTTCCAACTCTATTCTACTAGTCTGGAGTTGAAACCGGTAAATGATTTGCCCAAATGTGGTGAAGGAATCATAGGGCGTCTTGAAGGTGCTTATATATGCCTACAAATTAGATTGCAGTTTCTCTTTCTGAGCAAGCACATCATCACATAATAGATGGGGTTGGCTTATCTTACTGAGCTATGATTTCCCCTCATCCATAGAATCTCTTATGTCTTTCTGCACTTTCTGAATTTTTGACCGGAGCTCATTTAATTTCTTCACTAAGGCAGTGTTTAGTTCCTTTTGAAGCTTCTTTTGTACATTGGCTTCAACAACTTATTCCAGGCAATGCACCTGGTCCTCTACAACTATGCATAAAAGTTTTAGTTGGGCTAGAGAGGAATCGATACTGGGGAGGTTGGTACCAGGTATCAAACTGGTAAGAGTTTCTACCACAATTTGAATAACATCTTGTTCCTTCTTCCTCCTTAGTGCTTCTAGTCACTCTTGGGCAAGCTTAATGCTTTGCAGCAGCTCCATTTCATTTGTAGATTGGAGGTCAATGGGACTAGTAATGTCAGCTGGTTTGGCTTGACGACTAGTTGCCTTAGACGTCTCCACTTGTGTGCTCTTTGCCGCTTCCTCCTTTTCTTTGGCTCTTTGCTTTTCCTCTTCAACCTTCTTTTTCTCCTCTACTTCTTTCATTCTCTTTTCTTCTTCTACTTCTTTCTATCTTCTTCTTTCCACTTGTCTTCTTCTTTCTTTTATTCCTGTTTCCTCTTCTCCTCTTCCTTTTTCTTCTCCTCATCTTCCTATTTCTTTTTCTCCTCTTCCTCTTTCTTCTTCTCTTCTTGCTCTTTCTTGTTCTCCTCTTCCTTTTGCTTCTTCTCCTCTTCCTTTTGCTTCTTCTCCTCTTCCTCTTTATTCTTTTTCTCTTTCTCCGCTTCCACTTTATCAGCCTTATCTTTGTCCTATTTTTCTTTGTCTACTCTCTCTTTGTCAACCTTGTCCTTTGCTACATCCGGAGTGACGTTTTCACCATCCAAAGCATCAATGTCAATAGGGTCCATTTTTTCAGTGACCAGTTCTCCTTCACTGTCATACACCTCATCTGGTTTTCCAGTTTCTAGTTCTTGCTCAGCCTTCTTGTTGGCTTCGGACACTTGGTGCAACCTTAGACCGGCTTTGGCATGCAAGTGGGTATCTTTACCACTTTAGGGACTTTTCCTTCCAATAATAGGAGTCTTCTTCTTCTCATGAAGAAGAGGCCTTTTTACTTTCCATAACTTCATAAAGTTTTGAATTTGACACATCAGGAAAATATTGTGCAAATATTTCTTCTCTTATTTCCTATTCCTTTTCTATGGAAATGCGCCATTTGTTATATAAAGAATCCGGTGTCACAAATCTAATTTCTGATGGCGACTGATCATTAATACATAAATATAGAATAACTTCCTATTCAACTTCCTCCTTTTCATTGTCATTAAAATCATCAAAATGATCTATTAAATCACTTAGCACCTTTCTCCTAATATTCTTTATAGTTCTTTGACAATGTCTCAAAGGTTTGTAAGAGGAAATGTCTATATTTACTGGTGCTGATGGTGTGGGTTCATTGCTGGTTGTCTTTTTCTTCTTCCTTGTTTGCCTAGTCTTTTTAGGTTGTACCTCAGGTTCTGTATCCTCTGATTCCGGTGAGGTGTTCTTAGTTTTCCGCTTCCTTTCAAAGACCTTGGCAGGTGCAGCTTCCAGTTTCTTCTTTGCCGGTGTCTGTTGTTGGTATTTTGGTATGGTTTTTTCATTGATGTCAACACCTACTAAACACTTATCAACTTTTGCACTTTGGTGAATCTGCAACATTCACCGACAAGCAAGTGACTTATGCATAGTCACCGATATCTGATACACCGGCAAGATATAATAATCACCAGCACTTGGAAGGGCATGGAAAACACTTGATTATGTTGAAGAAATCATGTGGACACCATGTCTTGGAGTTTTGTTTATTGGTATATTCATATTTGCATATTTGTTGTTACCGGCAAATAGGTCCAGGTTATACACTGGCAGGTTTATCTTTTCCAGATCAGCATGACACGCTATGGAGATGACTTATTGTTGTTGTAAATGCATTAAGCCGACATGTTGAATTGGTTATTGCATCGGGCATTAATTTATTTGTAAAATGATTTTATTGTAATATCTTGTAGAGTCAACCTACTAAAATTGATCTTAGGTTATGATATAAATGTAAGATCTTATTTGTAAGATCAAAAAAGAAATGTGAAGAAGATTTGTGTGAAGGTATATGCAAGAATAAGCAGAGCTATACACGTAGACATCATTTGAAGGTGAAGGAAGGTTTTGTGAAAGCATATCAGAACTACACCGATACTAAATCCAGCATATGAAGATTCTATTTTGATCAGTATATCCTTATTGGATTTAACCATCCAATTGTAGTCAGTGTGACTCCTATTTTGTGTTTGAGGAGTGAGCTCTAGGCGCTTGGCCTTTCTGCATGTGCAGACCCCATTTGTATACACTTACTATCCATAGTAGTATCATCTGATTGTGGGTAAGGTTTCCCACTGTGGTTTTTCCCCTTATAGGGTTTCCATGTACAAATATTGGTGTTATGTGTTGTGGATGATTGTCTTTTTGTTTCATGCATTAATATTTACCGGTATTACAATTATCTGATAAAGCTGTCCACTGGTATAAAAGACTGTTTCACCGGTATTAAGTAGAAAGTTGATTAAGTTGTTTTTGGTTTAAATTTATTAGACAATAGATCCACCCCCCTCCCTCTCAGTTGTCTCCGGGACCTAACAACCGTTTGGTCACTTTAGGACTTGCTGAAGTAACTAGTGCAGATACAAATGGCACTGCCTTTCCCTTCTTTACTGAAGGCTCTTCAACTGGTGTTACCCTCTCCAAATAGGTGCCAAATATCTTCTTCTTAGGATCAAGAGGTGAGGCAAGTAGGGTAGAGGCATACCTATCTAGCATGTCATACATTACCTCATATCCCATGGGCTCCACTTCTTATTTTCTAGGCTCAACCACCTCCATTATTCACTCATCTACTTTGATGTTAAAGCAAGTGTCCTCTTCATACTTCTTGACAATATCACCAGATATTCTCATCCTCTGGCTCATCTTGTGTTTGAGCTCATCAAAGTATTTGTTCAAGACTTTAGGATATCCGGTTCCTACCACTTGTAGACTCTCTCTTATTTTCTTGGTAACTGGTTGGTCAGCAAACCATTGTATATCACTGACTCTTGGGAAATAGCCTTGAAAATAGAAAAAAAATCCTACCAGCAGTTGTCCAAATTTAAATCTTAAGGCATTGTCCTGTTTAGTTGACTTCCGGTTCACCAGAAGTTGCCTTTGCATACAGGTGCATAAATCAAATGAGGCATCTTCCATGATCATCCTGTAGGCGGCATTTACCGCTGTAGCAGAGATAGAGTTAATTCTGCTAGCATATAATGTCCGATAACCTATCACCATATAAGCATATTTGAACAGATCATCCTTGATGGTATTGATGGTAATTCCCCGTTGGTCGCTCATAGAATCGGTGAACTTGGTCATTTCCATCTTAATGACTTTTCTTAGGGCTGGCACATCTCCAATGTTACAGAAACTGGTGACGACATGAATAGCTTCCGGTGTGATGTCATGTGTGCGCTCAAGATACATTTTGTCACCATGCACTCTGCTTAGAATGATTCGAATGTGATCTTTTGTGAGCTCTTCAAGAAAATACACCGCATTGTGAAGCTTCTTCTTTTCTAGGATGCTATATTCCAGTTTGATCTTCTTGTCCTTCCCACAGAATAAACTTAACCTGAGAATGGATCACTAGAGATCCTAGGTCTTCTATTTTGCAATCAATATAATCTGAAATACCTTCCTCAACTATAACACCAACAGGTATCTAGGATAGGGAATTGTATTTTGCCTTCTGTTGGATGAAATCTACTGAATCATCAGGTGCACTAGGACTGGAGTGCGATGTAGAAGCCATGATAAATGGATAAACAAGAATTTTGATAAATACCTTCAGAAATTTGCAATTTAGGGTTTGCAACTTTAGCTTTGCCACACACTACTTCGGTTGTTGGATTACCGCTTTATGTTCTTCACTTGACTGATTGATATCATCTCCATATTCTTCTTTCAAAGTTTTGAAATCTCTCTGAATCGCAAAACAAATCACCTTTTGTCACTCTGCACTTGAAAATTTCTTCGCTCACAAATGATAAGTGAAAATGACTTGAAAATCCCTTTTAAATGAATTCTTCACTTACCATAATAAATGTGCCACCATTAGGGCGTAAACCCTAATTTGCCTTTTACTATTTCTGGTCTTCTGCCAATTGACATGTATCACATACCGGTTAAGGTCTTTTACTGGTGTAAACTGGGGGTTCAAAACATTTCACCATTTTGCTCCCCCAAAACTTTTCCAAAGCTTAGTTTGCTGGTCCAGTGGCTTCCACACTAGGTGCAGAAACTGGTTCTTCTTGTGACACTTCTTCAAGTTTCTTCTTCCATATTGTCTTCATATTTGTTTTAACAATTTCAACATCAATCTTTCCTTCCGAAGTGACTGGTATATCATCTGATATGTTCTTTCTCATTCTGTAGGTTCTGGCAGGGTGTCTCGGTTTGTTGCAATGACAGCAAACCATTCCAGGTGTTCTCCATGGTCCATAATTCATTCTATCATTCTTCCTCTTGCATGTTGCAGCAGTGTGACTACTACCATGACAAATCAAATAGGTTTCTCTCCAATCAGTTGCCGCTTGATAGCTACCACCACCCGACTGATGGTCATAGGTATTATACCGGTTTGGATTTCGGTTCACAGAGGATTCAGGAAAAACTCCTTGACTCCTTTGAGGATATCTTCCAGTGTTGTGTATAATAAACCTGCACTCAAATGCTCTATGCCCAAACTTGTTGCATACATAACAATTACCATTAAATCTATTGGATCTAGGCTTATTCTTTAGAAAGTAGGGAAAATTATTGTAAGCCTTACTTCTACATACATTGGCAGTGTGTCCTTCCTTGAGACAATTAAAGAAAATAGGTTTGAACATTTGCTTACCTTTATCCTCTGGTGTCGGTTGCTTCTTTGATGCTCCATCTTTTGTTCCAGAGGTCTTACCTTCCTCATAACCAGAAAAACCAAGTCTAGTGGTATTCTTCACCGGTTTTGTTGGTTCAAGCTTTTGTTCTAGATTAACAATGCTCTTATTGAATTTGGAAAGTATTTCCTTTGACTCAGTGAGTTCTTTGGAAATACTAGCATTGGATTCCTTCAAGGTTGCATTCTCAGAAATAGCCATGTTTAGTTCACCTTGCATTTCTTCTTTTTCCACTTTACTTTCTTGGAGATGAGCAGTAATTGCATTGATTTCTTGCTTCAGCTTGGAGATCTCATGATCTTTATCATTTACCAGATCTTCAGCTTTCCTCTGATTCTCAAGCTCTTGACACATTCTGATAGTCAGTCCTTCCAGTTCCCTTCTTAGGTTAGCATTAGATCCATTCAGTTTTTCAACTTCTTGAACTAGGGCTTCCATGTCTGCTTCATCAGAAGAACTATTTTCAATAAGCTCCATTAGTTTCTCAGCATGCAATTTTCTCTTTGCTAGAGAGGCTTTATATTTGACTTTGAGTTCATCAAAGGCTTTCTCAGTCTGAGTGAGACAATGAGTAAGTTCCCTCACAATGTATTCCTCCATATCTCCTTCCAAGTGGTTAGACTTATAGAAAGGTTGGCTCTGATACCAATTGATGAATACTAACAGGGGGGGTGAATTAGTATACCAAAAAATACCAACCTTAAACACTTAAACAATTTAGCAGTAAACCAATATAACAATTTTGCTAACAAACCGATTAACACAAATGCAAACCAAACAACAAATAAGACATTCACCCACAGAAGCACAATCACCATAACACAAGAGATTTTGACATGGAAACACAAATGGGAAAAACCATGGTGAGATGAAAGTCACAAGTAACTATTTGCAGAATAGTAACCAGACCGGTTAAGGCCATACAATGTTCTTTACTAGAACAGATCCTGTTAGGAATCTCAATCTCTGTTAGGAGATAAGTCCAATTAAAGACTACCTTGTGAGAGGATTTCAGATCCATAGTTGTGAACCACCTTGTTAGAGGATTTACAAAGGCTTTGCCAGGCCTACCCAGTTAAGGGTTATAGACTTGTCAACGATGTGAGTAATCAACAAGTGAGTGATCTAAATAATAGCATAGTATGCTTGGTTAGATCCTTGATAGCTCATTGTTAATGCATTTTAGCATTACTTCAGTCTTCAAAATCTTCACACTCTGTTTCTTCACACAGACCTAATCTTCTTCTGTGATCGCACATGCAAAAACCTCATCAACCACACAAAACCCTAACAACATCTAAAACCCTAGACATGATGTCCTTATAAAGGAATCTAATTTCATGTCGGTCCAATAGGATTACATTGCAAGTTCCTAGGTTCAGTGCATCTAGACACATTTGGTAACATGACACAAAATCACCACCAAAGTGTCAATGGATGATAACTCATCACAAAAATAATACCGGTTGGTAACTCATCATAGAGTAATATTGGTTCACACATTTATCTATTATCGATTCACATATTTTACTAATTACCGGTTCACATATTTTATTTATTACAGGTTCACACATTTTACCAATTACCGGTTCACATATTTTACCAATTATCGGTTTGCCAAAATGAAGACTGGGAAAAATGATAACAATCGCTTTGTTTCTTTGTACTGCTTTGGGATCCTCGAACCACTTGAGGTCTTCATATCACTTAAGGTCTTCATACCGCTTGGGATTGGTAAACACTTTCTGCAAAACACCGATAGTCTAAAGACTATAATACATAATACCAGTTGGAACAAATACCGGTTGAGCATAACTCATACATACAAAAAGTTATCTAAAAGCAAGTGTGTGTCCATCAATGACAATCACAACAACATCATAAAAAATGCCAATAGGTTCACCCTGATCTCCATCCTTTTTACTACTTCTCAAGTTGTAATTATGCTTGGCTTTGGCTATGGCAACTTTAGTAAGATTTCTTACCTCTTCATCACTGGATCCTTGGAGATGAACTTCTTCATCTTCAATGGTTACCACATTCAAAGTAGGATGCCAGTCAAGTGTCAACTACCCTTGGTAACATTTATTATTATTTAGCACATCACATTCACTAGATTCACTTTGTGAAGACTCCTCATCACTTTCAATAATAGTTTCAAACATATTAATATCAGGCTCACCCTCTTTTCTCATAGATTCTTCAAGGGCTTGAGCTACAACACATTGATGAGGAGAATATGGTCCATCACAAGCCATGCACCAGGGAGTATTTTCCACATGATGAACATTTCCTTCTTTCGAGGGATCTGGGGTATCTTGGCTCTGAGTGTTTTTTGACTTATCATTTTGAGGTTTGCCATCCTTCCGAGTAGTGTTGTAAGGCATGTCATGTAATCTAGGAGGCCTATCTTTCCAATTGTAATGAGGCTTATCATTTTTACCTACCTTAGCAGTAAGATCTTTCATGGAAGTCATCAACTTCTCTATTTTTTCATCCTCATTGGCAGCTTTATTTGGCTGCTATTTTGATTCTTGCCATAACCTTCCATCAGTTATACTTCCTACTTTTCTGGATGCTTTCCTATTACTTTCTACATTAATGGAAATCCTCAAAGCATCCCTTAGAATATAAGCCATTTTAGAATCAAAAGCATTATAATAAGTGTTCAGACACATATTATCATCTAATCTCATCACTTGATAAAGCCTATGCATTGCTTTCTGAAATCTAGCATTGAAATCTATGACAATCTAATTGTCAGACTTTCTTATATTATTAAACTCATTGAGCATGAAGCTCACATTTGTTTTATCACCATATTGTTCCTAGAAGGAATTCTTAAAATGCTCCCAAGAACCAATGCTATTCACAGGCAAACCTCTATACCAATCCCTTGCATCATCTACCAGGGATTATACAAATAGTTTCATGATGACATCTTCATCTACAATTTCATAATCATTTATTGGGTCGCCAAATTATTTTAGATTCTCTTCTGCACTGATTGCATTATTACCAACAAATTTATGAAGCCTATCTCTTAATTCAATAGGAACATGGTTAGGATACCCTAGGATTCCATCAAAAAATAGTTTTTTATATAATTCCAAGTTAATGGGTCTCTCTGGAACTAATTAGCATTAGAGTTATTACCCATATTCATTCTCACATTGGAACAATGAGTCAGAGGAATTTGGCTACCTTGATTAGTAATAGGAACTTGATTAGCTGGAGGAGTGCTCACAGGTAAGGATGACTAAAGCTTTACTGGAGGGAGTGGAGTAGGCTGAGGTAAAGGTTTACTTAAGTCTGTTGAAGGAAACATTATAGGAGGAGCCTTTAGATAATTAATTTTGCATTTAATCTCTTGATTGGATGCTTCTAATTCAGCTTTTTCTAATTCCCTTTGCAAGTCTTCTTTTTCTTTTCTCATTCTTTCTATTTCTTTCTCATGTGCAGACAACATGTGAGAAACTTCTACTGTAGTTTTAGACCCAGACCCATCTTCCATACATTTCTATTTTCCTTTGTCAACAAAATTCTTAAGAGGTTGTGGGTCACTAAGGACCTCCCTACTTGGTTGCAAAATAGATTTGTATGCAGGGTTAATTTTGGCAACTAAATTTTCTCTGATGACTGGTCCTTCATCCTCACTCTTAGCTTCTTCTCGGGTGAATAATTCAAGATCAACAATCTATCTTAAAAGCCTATCCCTCTCAATCAATTTAGCTTTCACTTCCTTTTCCTTATTTGCTTCCTTTTGTGCTCTTAGGGAAATTAAGTGATGGACTCTTCTATTGAGAGCCTCAATTTCTTGGGACACCTTATCTTTATCAGGGAAAATTTCCTCAGAATTTGACACATTGACTTGGTTGATATCAATTAAACTAATATTCCCATCTATAGTTCTTGGTAAATAAGAAAATAAGTTTTTACAAATCACTTGCAAAGAAATAGACAACAGGAAGATTTTCAGAGAGAGAGAGATGGCACAAATGAAAGATAACACAATCTGCCACAGCACATAGAGATTCAAACAAACTTCCGAGCTAATACAAGCTCCAATTTGTAACATAGATACACACTATGACTCTCGCCAGCAGAGTCACCACTTTTGTTGTTCTCAAATTTTGATTCTCTCTCCTTTCCTCCCAGTAAGAAGATTTGATAACTCTATTTGCATATGAAGAGGGCACCAAGAAAATAGAACTCCAGAATAACATACAACAAGGTTTCAACAATACCTTCTACACTTCAAACTTATCCAAAGCTCAGGTGGGTATACCTTTTGTAAATACATTCACACTTTTAAATTGAGATCCACAGTAAACCAATACTCAAAACTTATGAATTTCATCACCTCAATGGAACTGAAACATTAAAAGAAAAACTTATGTTCATTTTCAGTATTGATCCTCATGAAAGATACAAAGAATTCCATAGCTAATATCAGTGCCTTATCCAGGCTACAAAGTCATCTAAATCAAGCAAGAGTTTTCAAAACCTAAACATTCTCATACATTTCATCATTTTGGCTTTCATGAACCCCATACATGCCTAATATATACATAGGTTCTTTTCTTTCAACTAAAACCGTTCATCAAATTTAAAGCAACATATAATTAATCTACCGACAAAAATATTTCATGCACATTTAATCCCTCTCCTGAAGAGAAAAGCCAGCAATATGTCTATAAGATTGCCTTACAATCCATGCTCATTTGAACAACCCTAAATTATCCAAATGAAACCAGCAAACTAATGAATGCACACCAAAAGACAAAGAAGATTTAGGCTTGAAACTTCGATCTGTATATTCATATTCATTCTTGAAAATGTTACATAATTTAAAGTAATCTCTGAGAGAAACTAGAAAAACCCTAGATACATTTCAACAGAGTTCCTTTACAAATTCTTGTGATCCCTTTTTCTTAAGTCCTGGTATCCATTTATAACAATATGGATGCATACAAGCTTCAGACATTCCTAAGAATAGTTTGTTACAACCACAATTTCTTTCAAAAAGAAGCTACAGGTCACTTTCAATCCCACCGGCCTTTTCAGTTTGTTGCCCCAGTGCAACATCTTCTAACTATTCTGGGACTTCCTCTTCTTGCAACGCATACTTTTTGGTCCACTCTTTGAACACGTCATTAGCAAGCCATGAGAAACTAACAATTTTTTATTTTAACTTAACTAACCTTTTCCAAGAGTTCCTCACTTTCTTAACCTCTGATTCTAAAAAACCATAATGTGACTTTATCTTCTCTATTTCTTCAATTGTCTTGACAAACAAGGATGTGTTATCTGTATTAATAATTTCATTCACCCTTAGAGACAAGTTAGCTCCTAACTCATCAAGCCATACTTGTTTGTCCTTCAACTGATTTGTACTAACAAAATCCTCAGGAAATAGTTCAAACTTATGCTTAGTATATTCCTTCCTGTACAAGTTGGTTTTTCTCTCTACACCAGTCTTTCCTTCTACTAACCTGGTCATGCCTTTTTCTAACTCACATGTGGATTTAATAATGGCATCAGATCCCACCTCATCATAGGATGCACACATAAGTTCTAGATCCACTTCTCTAGGCATCCACTTATTCAAAATTGGCTCCAGAGTAGCCTTGTCTTCATTCAACTCACTCAAAATATCCAAAATTCTTTTCATATTAGTGTGCACAACGGGTCCTCCAACTGTATTAGCAAAAATCAAAATTGTGGCCTTTACCTTTTTCTTCATATTTATTTGTAAACAGGGCTTGAGCTTGTTTTAACTTTTCCAATTCATGTTGAATGGTTTTAGCTGGTTGAAAACCAGAAGACATAGCATAAGGGGGAAATTCAATGATGGGACTGGTAGGTGGAGGTCTTGCTACAGAAGATGCAATCATTAGAGTAGAGGACTCACCTTTCTAGTATTGTCCTGCCAGTTGACTCTGTAATCTAGCAATTATGCTATCCTTGTTGGCTACCTCCTGTTTGGCTTCATTATAAGCCTTTAGAATTGTTTCTAATTTTATTTGGAGTTCATCTCTCTCCTTAGCTTCTTTCTCAGCCACTTCCACACTGAATTTTGTAGTTTCTAGAACTGTACTGGCACCTTCCACCACTCCTATGTCCTACACTCTTTTAACAATCATCCCTCCTAGGTAACTAGATTCTGAGGTATCTTTCCTTCTTCTACTCTCATCCCTCTTTAAGGACCACATGGCCAAAGCAGCATTATCCTTGCTGAATGTCACTCCTTCCATAGGCTTGGTTTCTTTTCTGACTGCTTCAAGTACCAAGGCATCTACTATATCCCATTCAGGGAGGATTAGAACACCATCCTTTGATACTATTTCTCTCCCCTTTTCAGTAGTAATGGCTTTGAATTCTACCATCATTTCTTGTTTCACCTCTTCTTCTACTATAGTTGAATCTTTGTGGGGTTGCTCATTCTTTCTCTTTTCACACCTTGCCTTGAATTGCTCAATGTTTTGCTTCCAAACAAATTGCATGAAGGCCCCTGTTGTGACAAAGTTACTATCAGCCAGGAACTCCTCACTGGCTTGCTTGACAACAGGGTCTAGCTCTTTACCTTTGAACTCATCTATAGTTAAGTTCATCTCGGCACTAGGTGGCTCTTTAGGCATTCCCTCTTGTGTTTCCTCATATGTGTAGGCAATCTCCTGGAGACTCCGTAACTACAACAATTGCTCTACTACTGCCTGTTCATCTCCCACATGGATAGGGGATTGGGATGGATAATACAAAAGTTCACTTGTTTGCACTTCTTTCCCCACCCTTTGCCTCTTAGGGGAATCTTGGATGTCAATGAAATCTTCTATTGCTCTCTTCCCTCTTGAAGTAGAGGGCTCACCTATTACTGGCACCAACACACTGTATCTTTCCTTCTTATGCATCACATAATCACCTAGAGGGATGGCTCTAGCAAAGGCTAGCTTGGCTAAAACCAATTTAGCCTTTTCAAGATTATTCCTTATTATAGTTTCCCTTTTTTCCTATAGTGTTTGCATCAAGTCTTCAAAGTAAAGAATTAATAATTTAACCTTTTCCTCAAAAGGATTAAAACCAAACAAAGGGTCATAACCACTATCAAATTGGTGAATAAAATCAAGGGCCTTCTTGTATGCCACCCACTTTTCTTTCCTCAATTCCTGCTCATCCAAATTTAATTCATTTCTAATCAGATCCTCAGGGAAATGAAATTGGTGTGGCCTAGCTTTACATATTGCTCTTTTTGTAAACATACCATTGAAGAAATCTTTAGGGTCAACAAACCTTGATATTGCAATAGACAACCTATATGGTTGAAAGAAATCATTAAAGTATTTCCAACCACCCTCGGTGATTACAAATTGATTAGCCATGGTGACAGTTGGGAAAATTGTCCCTTTTCCCCTATTTGATAGCTCTACCTCTTGAACACCTCCAATTTGCCTTAGGATCTCTGCAATTCCTATCTTCAATGGGACTTGATAGGGCAATAAATATGGAGTGCCTCTGAAACCGTAAACTCTGAAAATTGTAGAGACAGGGTATAAGTATATGTCACCCCAGTTGTGCACAATATTGATACCTTCAGCAAATTCCTTAGGCCTAAGGAATTCTAAGTGAGCCTTTGGGATCCTAGGGTTTTGTTGGCATAAGAGAATTCTAAGTCTAGATGCAAAGCATCTTTCAAACTTCAAGTAGCTGGCATCCTCTCTATCCCAGGAAAAAATGGTGCTCCACAATTGTATATGCATCTCTTCACCATCCTTTTCCTTAACTAAATCCATTTCGTTGGTAAAATAATCAACACCTTTAAACAAAAACATGTGCATGAGGAGAGAATACCACCCAAAAGGTCTGTCTACCTTACCATTTTTAATCCCTATTAGTCCTGCATGGATTGCATCAGTAAGATAAGGTGCATAATTGAATGTTACTACTAGAGAGGGGTTCAAAATTTGTGCTATCATTAGCATATAATGAGTTGGCATGGTGGTTTTAGCATCTTTCCCAAAAATCTGACAAAGTGACCAATACATCCCTTTAGCCCTCAGAGTAAACAAATTTAGAGAGAAGGGTTCCATGGTACTAGGGCACACAATAGTTAGCCCTCCTATTTTGACAAAAAAATCCTTCAAAGGGCCACTCTTGAGGTGATCTCTTTGCACATTGTAAACCTGGGCCAGTGTATCAAAATTTATGGGCTCTAAATAACTAGACACCTCACTGAGCTTAAATACTTTCCTAAACTCATCATCATTGATCTCAATTAAGGCTCCCTGATTCACATTTCTCACACATTTAGCAATAGGGTCATAATTACTTGCAATTTGAGTCAATAGATCTACATCCATAAAAACCCCAGGGACTATGAGCTTTCCCACGTCTAATTCCCATATACTGTTCATCGGAGCAAAGGCATGTCTTTGACTAAAACCCACCTTGAAAAGTACTAGACTAGATATCCCTATCTGTGGATCCCTCAACCAATTCCCTTTGTCAAACAAACCATCTCCAACTCTCAAACGAGAGGCCTTGGGCACTAATTCTTTAATTTTGGTCGCGACATTGGTAGACATTGTTAATTGCTCCAAAAAATCATTACATATTTCTCTATCCTGATAATTCATTTTCCCTATGAAATCCCTTCTTGGTGCCTTCCCAGAATTGCAATTGTATCAATTAAAATTCGGATAATCTTTTGAGAAAACAAGCATGCAATGATACTAATCCAGTTTGTAATTAACAAGCAATATGCAGAGACTCACTACTTGCCTAAAGAAATTTGTCCTGTGCACTGTCCCTTTTGCAAAAATCTTTAAAATGATGTCACTGTTCAGTTGATGTGAAGCTTAATATGGCAACTGAGCATTGAATTGGAACATTAAAACCGCATGCTTCAACAATAAACTCAGAATTGAATTCACATCTGAATTCAAAAAATGGCTCCAACGGATCATAAAATTTTCTAAGTGTTTCACCTTTTACTGTTTCACAGAGGTTAAATTCCTCACACCTTTTCATCATGAAATAATGGTGTCCTTTGGATCTTGAGAAACCTACACGCCTTTTACCTTACCTGGGTCAAGCTGCTTAAAACCAAGCCCCACTTTCTTTTCACTACTTCACGAAGGTTAAACCTCGAGCATTTATTTCATGTGAAATAGTACCATCTGTCAGATCTTTTACCATCCACTCGACCTTTACTCCACACGGTGACCGCTTGTCTTTTCACTAACCGTATGGAGTCCTTACCGATAACAGTCTTTATTGCTTCGCAAAGTTTAAAGGCCTTGCATCTTTGGGCTGCGAAACAACGCCCATCGTTGGATCCTTCTTAAGATGTGCAACCTTTAACACTCTTAATCCTTTGGAGTGGGCCCTCTGCATTGAATCCACCTGCCTTATTGAGCATCGATAGATAATTCTTACCTGTCAATCATTTATTTGTTCAAGAACTCCTTCGAGCTTCACATCTGGACTACCATGTGTTCCACTTTACCATACATTTCAACACCATCGCCGCTTAACCAAAGAGGGCCCTACACTATCCTTAGGAGCTACATGTCCAGCTTATGAGTCACCCTGCTGCCCTAGTGAACATCCAACTGTATTGCCACATCACTGGTCATGTAACTGCAAGCTCACTTCGCTGCTTCATGAAGAGTAAAACTCATGTTACTTCGCTCAATGAAACAATGCAGACTGTTAGATTTGTTTTGAGATGCACCTTTTTTAATTTCCTTGTCACCCTTAAGTCGGGCCCTTTACCTTTTTTCCACTTTGCAAAAGGTAAACTTTGCACATCTTTCCTTCGCGAACCAATTCAGACTGCCTAATCAACTTTGAGTTGATTGGTCTTTAACCACAAGATTTTCTTACTTCTGGGGCCTATCGGCTTTTCACCATTTCGTGAAGCATAAAGCCTCGACAACTTTCTTTGCGAATCAATGTGAACTGTTAGATCATTTAAGAGATGATCATTTATTAGACCTTTCATGACCACCTTACCCAGGCCCGCCACCTTTTCGCTGCTTCATGAAAGATAAACTTCAGGCTACTTTTGGTTGTGAATCCACACGCACCATCGGATCAACTTCGAACTTGTGTGTTCTTTATGGGGCCCGACAAGGAACTCAAAACTTAGGTAAATGGCGCAAAAAAATAAAATTAATAGAGACCCGCCTAAGGCAAAACATAAAGGGGGAACCCTTTCACGATGGACCGACCCTTCCACTTAAGTGGAAAAAGTAACATCGAAAAAGAACTCAGGGACTCCAAGACATAGCTAGGGTAAATTTCAAAAACCCTAAACCTTTTTGACCAGAAAACTCAGAGGCAATATGAAGTGCTAAGCACAATTTTGTAGATTTTAGCTAATTATGGAACAAAATCACCCAAGGTTCAAAATAGTGATAACATAAAGCACAACTAGTAGATAAATGCCATCCATTTTAGTATTTACTTAGAAAAGGAGTTACTTTAAAATGGATAGAACAATGCCAAGAAGCTTTTCAACCTTTAAAGGATCATCTTTTGAACACTCCAATATTAGTTCCACCTACCCAAGGAAAGCCCTGTTACTATATATATCAACAACAAATTCATCTTTAGGAGCCTTCATGGAACAACATGATGATCAAGGAAAAGAGAGAGAAATCTACTATATAAGTAGAACCCTAATTGTATATGAGATTAATCACACTCCTATAGAATGAGCATGTCTAGAAGTGATCTTTGCATCTTAGAAACTTAGACATTATATGCTGAGTCACAAAGTCCAACTCATCGCACATTTTGATCCACTCAAATATTTGTTAAGCAGGGAAACATCAATTGGAAGATTAGCTAAGTGGGTCATGATTTTAAGTGAGTTTGATATAGAGTATGTGGATAGAAAGACAATCAAAGGGAAGATTATAGAAAATTAGTTAGCAAAGGCTCCCTTGCAAGATAATCACCTGCTACTAATAGTCTTTCCTGATGAATCTATGTTTACATTGACAACATCCACCATATGGAAATTATACTTTGATGGGTCTTATACAAATCATGGAGCTAGAGATGGGATTATTTTCACCCTAAATCATTCAGAATAATTTTTTCTTGTATGAACAATATTTCTAAATATGAAGCTCTCATCATAGGACTTTGTACCGCTGTGCAGTGGAGGATAAAAGAATTACAAGTCTACAATGACTCACAACTAATTGTAAATCAAGTCAATGATGACTATATCACAAAAGATGATAAAATTCTACCTTATAAACAAATGGTAGAAGATTACAAAGAAATTTTCAGTAACATCACTTTTAAACAGATTCCAAGGATACAAAACAAGGCAGCCGATACCATGGGTACAGTAGAGTCTCTACTAAATATGCCTAATAATGAAACTCAATTTGAGTTTATTGTAGAACAATTGATGATATTGGCATATGAGATTCCCTCATCAAAATATGTGTATGTGTAATTGTGGGTCCTGAATCCCCGTGGTATAATGAGATATACGCATACTTACATACTCAGTATATGTCTCCCGATTTGTCTAGAAATCAAAAGAAAACTCTCATTCGTTAGGCATCTAGACACACTATTATTGCTGACACATTGTATAGAAAAAAATTTGATGGAACCCTTCTCTGATGTCTTGATGAAGAAGAAACACAACTTTCCCTAAAAGAGGTACATGATGGAATTTGTGGGGCACATCAAAGTGGCCCACCACTATCAAAGAAATTGTTAAGAATTGGATACTATTGGCCAACTATGGAAAAGGATGCCAATAAATATATACAAAAATGTAAACAATGTTGAATGCATGGAGACCTTATTCATGCACCAACAAAGGATCTTCAACGTATTACATCACCATGGCCATTTTCACAATGGGGGTTGGATCTAGTTGGTAAAATTAATCCTACTTCTTCCAATGGGTAAAAATTCATCTTAATGGCTACTAAGTATTTTACTAAATGTGTAGAGGAAATCCCCCTTACATACACCACTGGTAAGAAAATAGAGAAATTCATGTTTAATTACATTATCTGCCAATACGAGATTCCAATGTGCATAGTGACAGACAATGGACATCCATTCAAAAATCAAGTAATGAGAGAATTGTGTGAAAAATTTAAAATACAATAGATATTTTCAAAACCATATTATCCGCAAAGCAATGGAAAAGCAGAGGCAACAAACAACACAATATTGAAGATCCTAAAGAAAGTTGTCACTGATGCAGGATGGGACTGATATCTCCAGTTAAATCCTGCTCCTTGGTCTTATAGAACAGGAGTATGCACCCCTATAGAAGCAACGCTATATTCATTGGTCTATGGTATAGAAGCAATACTACCTATTGAAATAGAACTACCATCTTTAAGAGTCTCCTTAAAACACATCATATCAAAGGAAGACTATCGGGTTGCAACATTACAAGAGCTTGAAATCCTCGATGAAAAGAGATAAATTAACTATTTTAAATCATTTGCAAGGTTACTAGAATTGATTGAGAAGGAGTTACAATAAATGAGTATTCCCAAGGAATTTTGAAGTGGGAGATCTAGTTCTCAAGGAGAACCAAAGGAACATAGCATAATGTGAAAAGCCAGGGAAATTTGAACCTAACTGGCTAGATCCTTTTATCATAACAAGGGTTATAGGAAATGGAGTATACAATTTGGCTACCATGGAGAGAGATCCACTCCCTGACCCTATGAACAACATGCACCTTAAACAATATTATATCTAAGGGCTAGGTTAGTTTAGGTTTTACTTTCCACATTGCATCTCATTTTATTCAAAGCATTGCATCACATATAGTTTTTTTTCAAATGCATCGCATTCACAAATTCCATGGCATATATCAGCATCAATAAAATAAGGCAACTATCCAAGTTTATCATTTATTTGCATTCAAGAGAAACAAGGGTCATCTCCTTTTTTAGATATTCAGACTGTTAGGCCCAATATGGAAAGCTAATGTACTAAGAGGGGAGGGGTGAATCAGTACTCCAAAACTTTTCTTCAATAATAACTTTACTATTATGCATAAACCAAATAGTGCAAAAACATAATATAAAGCTAAAACAAATAGATAACAATCATACATGATTCACTCCATAACACATATATTTTGGTTACGCAGAAACTCTTGGTTAGAGAGAAAAACTGTGGTGGGGATGGCACCCACAACTTCACTACTGCAATAATAAAGAGTGCTCGGTTAGAGCTACATGTTTAGTTATTTCTGATAGCTTACCCTGTTGGGAGTATCAAGATCTGTTAGATCTACCTTGCTAAAGGATTTCACAACACTTACACTAAATGCTGCACCTGGTTAGAGGCTTTACAATTTATAGACTTGGTTAGAGTCTTTTACCCTGTTAAAGGTTTCTCTTACAAGTTCAAAATATTACAATAAAATCATTACAAATATCTGCAACTTTACATTTGGAATGTTATAGCAGATTCTATGTGCTTAGAATAATATTACCTTGCTTATAGCATACCTTGGTAACCCATATAGTAACTCGGTAAACCCTTCTGTTTACTCTGTTCTTTGACTGTTCTCTGAAAATCTTCTTGGTGACCTCTATGTCTTTGTAATAGTCTTCTTACACTCATGTACACACCTCTTTAACTCTTAACTCATGTTGTATAAATAGATCTCTTATGATGGTGATCCTTTCATTGCTTCGATCTTACAAACACAATTTATTGAATGAATAACCATGCAAATTATTCCATTGGTTAAATGACCTCAAAATCATACATTATCTTTAAGTGCAATTTCCAATGTGATAACGATTAGATGTGCCTCGATCTTGTAACACATTTTCATTGTTAGGGTTCCCATAGATACTGAGAGGGGGGGGTGAATCAGTATCTGACCGGTATTCAAATTTTCTTATGATAAAACATGCAGAACATAAAGTAGCAGTGTACCGGTATGCAAGAATTAATGTAATAAACAGAATCAAAAACATCCACATGAAAAGAACACCATAACACAAGATGTTTAATGAGGAAGCCTGGTGTGGGAAAAACCTCGATGGGATTTGTGACCCACAATATTCACTTACTGGCCAATAAGAGAATATTACTTACAATAGGGGCCTGCACATGCAGGAAGGCCAATTGCCTAGAGCTCATTGCTCAATGAGAAGTCCTTTATAGATTCTACCTTTATTTTCTCAATATTTCTAGAGATGTATTTACATAATGTATCCAACTATCCTAAAGAATCTTTATTATCTATATTACAATCAGGAGCGATTATCTTCAAAATTGGTATTGAATCATCTATTGCTTTGTAAGCTTGTGAACTATAGTTAGTTATTTTCTTGATGGATTCAAGTAATACCTCAGTCACATTTGTTGACTTTGATGGTGACCCAACAAACTGAGTACCGGTGGAAGTGACCATGCTTGTATTGACCTTTGGTAGGTCATTTTGCATCTACATTTCCTTTAGCACTAGTTTTCTTTCTTCATTGCTTACCGGTGGCATCTGTTCTGGAGCCTTTAGCTCTGTCAGTTTCTCTGATTGTACCTCAGATTCCATCTTTTTCTTTGTATCCTTTGCCGGTTGGTTTTCAGGGATTGTAATTTTTACAAGTGGAGGTAGGTTATCTTTAACCTTTATGCTTGGAGGTCCACCGATTTTCCCTTTCCCTTTGTCCTTATCCTTCTGATATACCTTAATAGGCTTGGGATTCCTATATTCTTCTTGTTTCTCTTTTTCAACCAAAAATATGTCCCAACCATCTTCTGTTTCCTCTAAAACCTCTGTAACTCTACCTGCCATCAGTGAAATATGCTGGTGTGCAGTGGAAAAAACTGTTCGGTTGGCCTGAGCTATGAGATCATCAATTTCTTTTGGGGAGTTTACCGGATATATAGCAAGTAGTTTTTCTATTTTTATTTTCTTGTCCAGTTCAATTACTCCTTGCCTTCTCGCCTCAAGTCTTTTGTATAAGTCATCAAGAATTTCATTTATGACTTCCATCAAAACCTTTTTAAACATGTCCATGTGTAGTATTACACTCTCCTCAACTTGCCCTTTCTCATCAGCCGATAGAGTGTCATAAATTTTCCTTATGTTCTTTAGTTTTCCTTCCTCTGTGATCTCATCTAACAAAATGTCTAGAGGTGCCAAGTTAGTTTTTGCCTTTTTCTTTTTCTTAGGAGTCAGCTTCTTTTTAGGTGTGACCTTTCTGACCAGAGATCTCACAACTTGTTGCTTCTGCCTTGTCCTTCTAGGTGAAGGAGTGGTTTCCGGTGAGGGATCTCTTTTCCTAACAACTCTTTTAAAGGTTGCTAGCATATCTCCTTCTGAAGAAGTACCTACTGGTGATAGATGAGCTTCAAGTTGTGGGGCTGCCAACTCATCTTCAATTATGCCGGTTTTCTTTAATACATCTTCCTTAATGGCTTTTTCTTGTCTGGATCCTTTCCTCACAACTGCCTCAACCTTTTTCACTCTTTTCTTTGATTGAATTTGGCTTTCTATGGTTTCAGCACTACCAAATATTTCTTCTTTAGGTTCATTGGGGGCTTCCAAAAGTGCTTTGGCATAAGTTTCAACTATGTGGTCATCTATTTCATAGCCCATTTCTGTTACCCAAATTGTCCTAGGGATGACTGCTTCCATCCATATTTCATCCTTTTTGATAACAAAGCATATATCATCTTTGTATTTGTCTACAATCTTCTGTGATAACCTTGTCCTTTTCTTCATTTTGGTCTTTTAATGCTTGGAAAAAGTCATTAATATTGTTTTCCTTATTCTCACCCATGGTATTGAACAGTTTTGTCAGTTGCTTTCCTACCGGTATGTCATATCCAAATTCTTTGTAACCTATACTGGGAACCTATTTTGTTATGTGTAGCATTAGACATACTAACAGATTTCCAAATCTGAAATTTCCTTTCTTGTCCTTTTTTATCTTTCCAAGGTAGTCAATTAGTTCATCCTTTAACCATTCACATATGTCAATTTTTGCATTGTCTGTGACCATGTCATAAGTACTCTTAATGCATAAACTTGAAACTAAATTAAGTCTATTAGCATGAGTAGCTTTATAACCTAATATCATGCTTATGAATCTCACATTGATATCTTTTACATCATTAACCCTTAAAGATCTTTTATCAGATGTTGCACCTGTTAGGTCTATGACTAAATCAGTTGAAACTTTCTTGTTTTTGTCTAGCCTTTTATTGGTGGCCGGTAACCCTGTGACAACCTTTACCGCTTGCTTGGTGATCTTATGAATTGCATCTAACCAATAAAATTCTCCATGAACTCTACTTAACACTATCCTAATCACATCCTTAAGAAATTTAGGAATACTAAGGATTTCTATGAATCCTAGGGTTTCAATGATTTTGTGTTCAGCTTTGATATTGCCGGTATCATCACATATCTCCGTTTTGTACATGGTTTTGATTTCCTCGTCTCCTAGCTCTTCAATATTGCAGTGAATATACATTCTAGGGTCTTCAGCATATACAACACCTTTAGGGATTTGAGAGAATGCACCTAAGGTATCATCCTTCTTTGCTATTTCGGGGACCAACTGAAATACATGCCTAGGTCTTTTAATTACTTCCACAATAGTAGGGTTCACTATGTAATCAATTGCAGAAGTGGATGCCATGATAAAATACCTTTTTATGTCTTGGATGAATGATTGCTTGGAGTGTGCTTGCTTCTTGCTCGAAATGCCTTAGCTCAGAAATATTCGCGCTCTGTGAAAGTTTGAAATCACAGTGAAATGAAATGGAGCCAAAACCTTATTTTATAAAGTCTTTTTTGCTACCTACCACATTAATTGCATGCCGGTTATGTATTCACTTAACTTTATTTGCTGGTAATAAGTGATTTTCAACTTCTTTTCTCTAACCGAGGGAATAATAGCACGTGTCATTAGATTGCCAAGCCCTCAAGATAATTTTCTTCAATTAGATGAAGAACTTCTTGCCGGTGGAGCACTACTCTGTCTTGCCAGTGGAGCATCACTTTGTCCTACCAGTGGAGCATCACTTTGTCCTATCGATGGAGGAGTATTCCCAATATTTAGATCAGCTTTTCTAATCCATTGCTTTGAGAATTATTGCTTAACCTCTTCAATTTTTTCTTTACCTTTCAAGCTAGCATTTTTGTTGTCTACCAGTGTACCTTTACTTCTACAAAATTTAGCAATATGCCCAATCTTGTTACATGCATAACAAGTTACATTATTTTTCTGAATAGCTTTCCCATAACCTATGCCGTTTTGTGTTCTGCATTGATTTGATAGATGTCCAAATCTTCCACAAACATAACATCCTACATTCATTCTACAGTTTTCAGAGTTATGACCAACTTTGTTGCATTTGGAGTATTGACCGGTGGGAGGATTGATATTCTGATAATTCCTAGATCTACATTCATTTGCCCTATGACCATATTTATTACAGTTAAAGCATTTTCCATTGAATTTATAAGTATTAGGTGGTCTTACTGGTTTGCTATGATCCTGAGTATTTGCAGTACTGGAACTTTCTCCAACTTCAAATCCAATTCCAGAAGTGTCACCTTTGGGTTTTTGATTCTTCAATAAGGTACCAAGTTCTTCTGAGCTTTTCTTGAATTTTTCTTTATGTTGATTTTTAGTTTCTAATTCCCTTTCCAAGATTTCTTTTTGTCTCATTAGTTCATTTGAGTCATTCTGAGTATGCATCAGATCTGTCTTCAACATGTCATTTTCATAGCTAAGTCTTGTGTTCTCATTTGCTACATCACTTAGTCTTCTGGTCAATTCTTCTTCATTCTTCTTTCTATCCTCGATCTCTTTGCAAAATCTCATAGTCATATCCTGCATTTCATTTTTTGTTGTCATGATCTCTTGTTTCAACTTGCTTATCATATCATTAAGTGATTCCTTTTCATCATTCTCATTTTGCAATTTTTCACAAAGTTCTCTTCTCTTATTTCTTGTAACAGTAAGATTTTCTTGAAGTGCCTGAATGATATCCTGAGCTTCTTTTAAATCATCTTCTAATTTGATATTTTTCAACTTCTCTGCATCATAGTCAGTAAGAGCTCCTTCAAGTTGCTTCATCAGATTTTCCATCTTTACAGGTGTCAAGATATTCCTCAAGCTATTAGGCTTCTAAAAATAGAGGACCAGGCTCTGAGACCAATTGTTAGGGTTCCCACAGATACTAAGAGGGGGAGGTGAATCAGTATCTGACTGGTATTCAAATTTTCTTAAGATAAAACATGCAGAACATAAAGTAGCAGTGTACCGGTATGCAAGAATTAATGTAATAAATAGAATAAAAAGCATCCACATGAAAATAACACCATAACACAAGATGTTTAACGAGGAAACCCAGTGTGGGAAAAACCTCAGTGGGATTTGTGACCCACAATATTCACTTACTGGCCAATAAGAGAATATTACTTACAATAGGGGCCTGCACATGCAGAAAGGCCAATTGCCTAGAGCTCACTGCTCAATGAGAAGTCACATTGACTTACAATAAGGATTATACTAATCCAATGACTTGTACTACTTTACAATAGCATCTCCAATACCAGATTCAGTACCGGTTCTTGCTTTATTCTTTACATATACCCTTAACCTATATTTCGCATATTAGGTCTGCCTAATAATTTTCCTTTTTGTTTGCTTCCTTACTTACACTTTAAAATGTCTACAATGATCTCTTTTATATACAAGAGTCATTTTACAATTTGCCAAGTTGGCTTGCAATAATAATCAAAATATTACATATCAAAAAATCCTGTCAGCCTTTGTGCCGGTATACATCTTTTCTTTTGTGCCGGTGCCGGTGCCGTTGTAGAGTGATCTTGTTGATGCCGGTGCACTGTCTTGCTTGAATAATGCTTTGCCGGTATGATGTCTTGCCGGTGCCATAGGATTGCAAGGTTGCCATCAATGACAAAACCTTCAATCACACACAATGTCTCATTGGAGTGTCCATATGCCAACATTCATATGCATGTCCAAGTTCAATGAATCTGGTAACACGTTTCACTCAGTGTATATCAACTCGGTGTGTCATCTTTGCTGCTCGGTAGACATGTAATGATACTCGGTAGACAGCTCGGTGTATACTGCATTTTGTGACTGCTTTCTTCTATAACCGACTAGACTGTGCATACCATCTGAATATCTCTGTAATAGATAACCGACTAGAGTATATAGTATAACTTTGACATAAAACTAATGGCAATCTAATAAGTAGTAACAATCTCCCCTTTTGACATTAGTTGAGATGTTTGACAAAAACTACTTTCAAAGTTATAACTCAAAAATCTATATACTTGCAAAATTTGACTATACTGATAGTTTATACAATAGTCAATAATATAATATATCAGATATACTCCCCTTATCGATATACTATACAAAACTCTGATTTTGCATGCTCGGTGATCTGTTCTGTACTTTGCTTACTGTCCTGTACACTGTGCGGTTTACTACTCTTGGATACTCCACTTACTCTGCTCTGTATACTCCTCCTGTATACTATACTCTAAATACTATACCATTCTCTCAATACTGTATCACTCCGTATTACTCCCCCAAGACTGTATCATATTACTCCCCCTTTTTGACAAACATTAAAAACTTAATTACCATTCGGGGGTGGTAACTGATCAAAAATGGATTTGTACTTGGTCTAGGCTTCAGTGAGAGCGACAAAGAGTGCATCCTTTACACTATCCATTAAAGAATTCAGCACTTGAATATCAGCCAATAATGATATTAAGCCATCTAGAGTTCTTCCCTCTTGAGTAGTAGATAAGTATGTGGCTCGGTTGATCTGTTCTTGGATGGATGAAAGATGTGGAAGGAATAATGTCTGAAGGGTTGTTTTGTCCATCCTGATCTTGTGTTCTTCATTTCTTAAGTCCAATTGTTGAGCCATGAGTTGTTGTAACCTTGTATAAAAATTCTGAACTGAATTTGGCTCAGTGGTCAACTTGCTTGAGAGATCGGTGATCTCTTTCTCAATTGCCTCTGTTTTGTTCTTAATGTCTTTAATGAATAAAGAAAATGTGTAGAGTTTCTGAAATAAATAAAAAATGTTCTTGAGTTGAGGAGTCAACTCAGCAATAAATTTGACAAGTTTAACTTTGCCAATAGCTATAGCTTTTTGTACCTCTTCTATCATTTTTGCAGTGAGTTCTTTGTCTTTCAACTTGCTCAAATACTCTGATGCATCTACTCCAAATGTCTCTATCTTTGTTAGGAATTCATCTAGCTGAATGTGGATGGCTGCATCAGTTGATACTGTAGCTTCAGGTAGCATATCTATTAGGAGTGCTTTTACCTTCTGAAGTACTTTATTTTTCTTTTGAATGGCCATTTGCTTCTCTTGTTTGGCCTTTTCTTTGCACAGTTCACTGAAATCAATGAGTGCTTGCCCTTTCAATTTTGATATGTCTACATTGGGCAACACTATTGGTTTTGACAAATCAACTTTAAAACTATGCTTTTTCATTTTCTTTTCTTTACCTTTCACCGATGGAACTAAGACAAGGGCTTGTGAGGCTTGATGACCCTTGGTAGGTTGCTCGGTAGAGGCAACACTTTGATCAGTTCCTTTAGCCTCTGTAGAGTCCTTCGGTGTCTCGGTACTTGGTGTCTCAGTTGCAACAGTCTCAGTGTCAGAAGGTTCTTGAGATGTCTGTTCTTGAGTAGTACCTTCTCCTATTGTATAATTGTGACCTTCAGTGCCTTGATCTATATCCTAAGGAGTTTCGGTTGAGACAGGTTGCTTTACCGGTGGATAAGGCTGAACTTGTTCCAAGACTGATTTACTAGATACAAGTTTTGCATATGCAGTGCCTTCTATCATTTCCTATTCCAGTGCCTCTGAATCCATGACATCTTCATCTATTTGAATGGTGTCAGCAGGGTCTTGTTTGGTAGCATTAGGACCTTGCTCGGTGACTTTAGGATCATGCTCAGTGACATCAACAATTTTGACTATAGCTTGCTCACCGACATCCTTTATTTTGAAGATTTACTGCCAATTTGCTTTTGTCTCATTTTCCACTTCAATATATAGCCCATTCATCAGTTTTAAGGCTCTTTGTTTGACAAGAAACTTTGAATTGTAGGTTGTTAGATGTTCCTTTATTTCAGTGACTGACATGTCAAGAAATAAATGAACCAGACTTCTCTCTCTGATTTGTTTCTCTGAGTCCATTGCATACTTCCACCTATTATCAATATGCAGATACAGTTCATTTGGAAGTGACTTAGCTAGTTCCAATGGAGCTAACCGGAACTTTAGAATTGTGCAGATGACAGCTTCTTCAATTTGTCTCTTCTCATCATTGTTCCTAGTTTCATACTTGACATATCTAAATCCTCCAAATCCACCATATTCTTTTAGATTAGCACAAAAGTTTTCAACACTATGTATATTTACCTTCTTGCTCTTGACAATCTGGAATTTGCTTGCATCCTCTGATTCGGTATCACTAGACTCTTTTGCCAAAATGAGTCTCTGAGTAGATTTCTTGTATGTCTTTGTTACCTTGGGAGTAGTAACACTTTTTGTTTTCTTACTCGGTGAGGCTGTAGATGCTCTTGTGTTAGGTCACTTTACTGGAGGTGGAGTCAGTGAGGCCTTTGATGTGTTCTGTTTCTTTCTCTTCAATACTTTACCCTTAGGCAATTCGGTGCTCAGTGTTATAGCTATCTCTTGGGCTTCAAATTCCTCTTCGATAATGGAAATGGTGCCTTTGACAGGTGTAGAGGAAGAGTCTTCTCAGAATTTCTCTGACAATGCCTTAATCATCTTTGTTGCCTTTCTTGTAGCTTTGGGTACTACAATGTTCATCTTTACTTTTTCCTTTACTTCCTCATAGGTACCATACCTCAGCTCGGTAGCATGTCTAGGCAATGTAAAAAATGCATCAATTTGTTGTTTTGTGATGTCAAAATCAATCTCGTAACCCATTGGTGACAAATATTGAGTCCTTGGTTCCACATTATTCACATAACAGTAATCAGTGTCAACTTCAAAACATATATCATTTTTGAATTTCTCTACTAGCTGGGGTGGAATCCTATATCTGTTATGCATTTTCTCTTGAAATTTACTGAAGTAATCATCCATAATATCATTGAAATTGTCTCCTAACTTCTTAATGAAGTCATTAATCTGATGGGTGATTGGTTGGTGTAATTCCCAAACAACTTTACCGACTGATGGAAAGAATTTTTCAAAATAGAAAAACATGCATACTAGTAATGATCCAAACTTTAGAGTATTAGCCGAGTTGTTCTTCTTCGGCTTCCTAATGGTGCTCAGATTTTCAAATAGGTTCTTCAACAACACCTCACATAGGTCAATTTTCATTCCCTTTTTCACAATTTTGTAGGCCAGGTCTAATGTTGCACAGGGAACACTATTTTCCCTTGTCGATTGGAAGAAACAGTAACCCACTACTCTAATGGCAAATTTTAATTCTTCATCTATGACATTGTTTAGTTTCAATCCTCTGCAATCAGATTCCACTCTAGTTAAACTGATCAATTCCTTCTATGATATCATGTTCTGGGCTCGGGCATGATCATAGATAGGGTAACCGGTAATCAGATGAATGATTTCCTTAGTAATCTTAAATGGTTGCTCTTCTAGCCACATGAAATCATCATGAACTCTACTCAAAACAAACTTGACCCACTGGGGTTTGAACACATGAGTATAGGTTAGGGCTTCAGTTAATCCCTTGATCTTAATGTGCTCATACTTGTTGTTCAATTTACCATCAGTAGACAACTCATCATAGGTGTCTTTGATTTCAACATGACCGAGTTCTTCAACACGACATTTGGTGAAGAATCTCACATCCTCAACTAGTAACACTCTGTTCGGGATGAGTGAAAAGGTAGTTTTTTCATCCGGTTCATAAGCAACTTTGGGAGTCAAAGAGTATTTTAGTGAGGGCTTTTCTACATTCTTGACAACTATGGGATCTTGGATCTTGGATGCCATTGAAGATTTCAGATAAAAACTAGCAAAGAGTCCTTAGGGTTTTAGGATTTCAAACGACAGACGCTTTATACCTAGCAGATAATGGCAACTAGATAAGATCCGTAAACCAACTTAATGATGTGTTGAGATTGATGTAAATACCTTGAATTTGCTTTGTAGGAGGTTTGATCGCCTTAGATTCGCTTGCTCTGCTTTCTTGAAAACTTGGTAAGTGAAAATGACCGCGAAAATGCTTTTAGGTACACAAAATACCTTATCGAGCTCCATGTGGGTTAGGTCAAAAACATTAAATGCACTCAGTTCCTCTTTAGCTGATTTACTCTCCTTTTTTAGTTTTGACTGAGTAACCAAACTTCCTTCATTCATCGACTAGACATGTTTCCTATATTCACCGACTTGACAGACTTCCTGTAAAGTGCTTCAAAAGAATTTGATAGAATTTCAAACCTACTAATACATCTTAATTATGCAGATTTTGAATTAAGTACATAAATAGAATAGGAACTGTTAAGATTTTTATGTTCAGAGAATGCAGTCCCTTCATACCTTTACCGATTAATTTGGAATAGGTGCACCTAACTCGGTAGGTAAGGTGCTTTCTTCATTTGACACAATTTCCTTCTTTTTCCAAATCATTTTTAATTTTTCTTTTATTTCCTCAGTGTCTTTTCTAGGTTGATCTCTACAATCTCCAGCTAAGTGTCCAACTTTATGACAATGAAACATGCCATATTAGGATTTCTCCATGATCTTCAGTTGTACATCCCAAACCTTATAAAACAATTTGCACTTATATGTCCATATCTTCCACAACATTCACACCATATTCTTGTATTGTAATCCCATGGTACTGCAAAATACTGTCGGTAAGGATCTGTGTGAGTTCGGTAACCTCTAGCATTTGCTCGGTGTGCATACCACATATAGTTCTTTTGCTTAAGCCAACACTTCTCAGTATTATATCCATGTCTATTGCGGTTTTTACAAAACCCTTTGAATTTTGCCTTTTGATAATTGTTAATAGACTTTGTCCTACATTGATTAGATGTGTGACCATATTTATTGCAATTGTAACAATAACCATTGGACTTAGTGACATTCGATTGCTTACCTTTTTGGATTTGGCATATGTTGGCAGTGTGACCTTGATTTCCATAGTAGTTGCAAATAGGCTTCTTTCTTTTGATGTTATTCTTGTTTCTAGCTTGCTTTGATGATTCTCCTCTCTCAGTAGTATGAATTCCTTTCTCGGTAGAGACTTTTCCTTTGTAACCGAGTCCTGCATCTTTGTTGGGTCATCTTGTATTCAGTTGCTCATCCAACATCTTTGATGCTTCATAACTCTTCTTCAGTGTTTCTTTGGATTTCTTCTCTGTTTCAAGTTCATCGGTTAACCTTGATACTTCAAGTTTCAATGCTTGATTCTCATCATTCTTTAGAATTGCTTCATGATGTGCATAACCTAGTTGATCTGATAGATTTTGTTGAATTCCAGTCAACCTTGTGATTTCATCATTCTTATCAGATATTAAGACTTCAAGTTGTTGTTTCTCTCTCTGTAGATCTCTTGCTTTATCCTCAGCTATCCTCAATGCATCAATATTTTCAGTCATCTGTGTGCTAAAATGTTCATGTTCTCTTTTCATTGCTTTCAGTTGATCAGCCAGTGCTTTGTTCTTTTCTTAAAATAATCCAATCATTTCTTCAGATATACTGTTCTCAGATGATGTCTCAATTTGTTCCACTAACTCTTGAGAGTCCTGCAAATCATCAGATAATATTCTTCTCACTTTCAGAGATTTTTGCATTTGCCTTTGCATGTCTGCAATCACTTGATTAGCATGATCCATCTCTTCTTGCAGATACACAATCCTCTGAGATTGTTTATAGCCTTCCATTCATAAGATCTTTCTCTTTAGGTAGTTAAACCCTTTTCCAAGATTCAAGCTTTGACACCAATTGTTAGGCCCAATATGGAAAGCTAATGTACTAAGAGGGGAGGGGTGAATTAGTACTCCGAATCTTTTCTTCAATAATAACTTTACTATTATGCATAAACTGAATAGTGCAAAAACACAATATAAAGCTAAAACAAATAGATAACAATCATACATGATTCACTCCATAAAACATATATTTTGGTTACGCAAAAACTCTTGGTTAGAGAGAAAAACTGCGGTGGGGATGGCACCCACAACTTCACTATTGCAATAATAAAGAGTGCTTGGTCAGAGCTACATGTTTAGCTATTTCTGATAGCTTACCCTATTAGGAGTATCAAGATCTGTTAGATCTACCTTGCTAAAGGATTTCACAACACTTACACTAAATGTTGCACCTAGTTAGAGGCTTTACAATTTATAGACATGGTTAGAGTCTTTTACCGTGTTAAAGGTTTCTCTTACAACTTCAAAATATTACAATAAAATCATTACAAATATCTGCAACTTTACATCTGGAATGTTATAGCAGATTCTATGTGCTCAGAATAAGATTACCTTGCTTATAGCATACCTCGGTAACCCATATAGTAACTCGGTAAACCCTTATGTTTACTATGTTCTTTGACTTTTCTCTGAAAAATGTTCTTGGTGACCTCTGTGTCTCTGTAACAGTCCTCTTACACTCATGCACACAACTCTTTAACTCTTAACTCATGCTGTATAAATAGATCTATTATGATAGTGATCCTTTCATTGCTTCGATCTTACAAACATGATTTATTGAATGAATAACCATGCAAATTATTTCATTGGTTAAATGACCTCAAAATCATACACAATCTTTAAGTGCAATTTCCAATGTGATAACGGTTAGATGTGCCTCGATCTTGTAACACGTTTTCATATGCATGTCCAGGTTCAATGAATCTGGTAACATGTTTCACTCAGTGTATATCAGCTCGGTGTGTCATCTTTGCTAGTCAGTAGACATGTAAAGATACTCAGTAGATAGCTTGGTGTATACTGCGTTTTGTGACTGCTTTCTTCTGTAACCGACTAGACTGTGCATACCGTCTGAATATCTCGATAATAGATAACCGACTAGAGTATATAGTATAACTTTGACATAAAACTAATGGAAATTTAATAAGTAGTAACACAAACATGAAGTCTTCAGGTCCTAAGGTCATTCATTTTCAACATTACCTTGTGACGACGCTTTACTTATGGTTGGGTACTGATTTCACTATTTGAGACTGGTTAACCTAGAATCTATCAATTTTTATATCTCAAACACATTAACAAAATCTCTAATTCATTTGAGACACCTAGTTGATCATATGACTAGTAAAAAATCTATAATTCTACTTCAGCGCTGCTGTAATTGTCACACCCAAGTAGGTTTCATTACTTACAAGTCAAGGCAAGAAAATAGAAAATATAAAAAAAAAGTGCTATGCCAAATATCCATCTCAAGGCAAAAGAGAAATGATATATAACTGAAATATTATTCATACAAAGTGCAACAAAAAACTTGATTATGGGAACATGTGAGTACCTCCACCAGGGCTATGAATGTTTGCTGGCAATGGAGCAATATTTGAGAAATTACAGTCTATAACCTCGTCGGAGCTCTAAAAGCTTGCTAGCAATGAGGCTCTATTTGGGGTGCTTTTGAAGTTATAATAATCCATGTAGCTAGTCATATAGGATGCTAAGGATCTTTAGTGAACACAAGAGAAGGAATTAACTCATTTGCATACACATGGGAAAAAGAAGATCAAAGTTTCAAGAACCAATGGGGAAGTTTTCTGCATCTCCATTTGTAAATTCTAGTCACTAAGTGTGTTAATTTGGATGTTCCAAGGGACCTTAACGATCAGTTGACCACTTATCTACTAAATATTTTGTACCTCCAATTCAATTGGTGTATTACAAAATGCTAAACAAACACAGCCATCCTTGTTCGAATAGGAAATGCATATTGCATTAACATAGGTCATGTAAAAAATTTATTGTCTCTACATGCATTCTGTAGATCATCATGTCATATAGGTCTGCAAACTGGGGGCATAACTGAAAAGATCCTAAAAATCATATACAGTCCTTAAAAAACCCTAAAAATCAATAAAAAACATTAAGATATAATCCACAAAATCCAAAAACATTGGAAAATCTTTCAAAAATAATAAAAAAAAACATTGGAAAAACACATAAAATTCAAAAAAACAAAAACAAAAAAAACATTGGGAAATCTTTTAAAAATCAACCAAAAACATTCAAATACAATCCTAAAAAAATCAACCAAAAAATTCAAATACGATCATGAAAAAATCAACCAAAAACATTCAAATATGATCTTGAAAAAATCAACCAAAAACATTCAGAAAAGCTTCTGAAAAATCATCCAAAAACATTCAAATATTATTCCACAAAACCTAAAAAACAATAAAAAAATCAATCCAAAAACTTGCAATAAAATGTCTCGTAAGAAACAAATACCCCAACAGATATCTAGTAAACGCTTCGCATAGAGTTAACAAAGGATACAACTATCCAGTCAAACATCTACAATCAACTGATCAAACTATCCTATCAATCGTATCATATCCATATCAAGTGATCATTATCTTGTCTTAAACATAAGAGGATACCCTTAAAATCAGACAGGTTAGTCTTAAATAGGGTCTGCAACTTTTTGAGATCAGACATTATCAACTATCACAACAAGCAACTGATAACAAAGGCTTGAGATCAATATAGCTATTGAATTTTGTTAGGGTCAGTCTTTATCTTTTATCATTTGGAGACAGATCATGTTCCTATGCTACTCAAGGATGTCCACAAGTGACTAGAGGAGCCATGATGGGCATTATCTTTTCCTTTGTTTTCTATTTGTGGTGTGAACCAATGAAGTTCTAGGGAAATTGCTCTAGTGGGTGTCTATGATAGGAGCATTGAGCTTGTGAATACCACATATACCTTGACCCCTAGTGTATTTCCTAGAATGGAGGGTTTCTCTCCTTGTCTAGTATGTGTTTGTTTCTTCAATGAGATATTTTTACATATTGGTTCCTTATACCCTGATGTGCTAAGCTCCATTGTTCAATAATAAGGCCCAGTGATGCATAAATATTGCACAATAAATAATGACACAGGTTCGTGATTCAATCATTCTCATTCTCATCTCATCTGTTTATTGATAGTTTTATGATTTCTCATCTCTTTCTAAATCATTTTTTGTCATCTAACATTATTCTTTCATCAATATCTTCTTTCTTTCATCTTACTAACATTTCTTCAAGGTACATGTGAGTTAAAAGAATATTCTGACATTATCATACAAAAAACAAAAGTTGCATCCATATAGTTCTAAGTTACATCCATATAGTTTTAAGTTGCATCCATATAGTGTAAATTTCATTTGTACAATGTTAATGGTATTCATTCATAAACATCCTTCATAAATCATGTAGAAACCATTCATTCATAAATAATCATTTATAAATCATATAGACATGCATCACATAACACATAGTATCATAAAACATACATGGAAAACAAAGCATAATAGATCACCACCAAAAAACTACATATCATATATATAACTCAAAAATGGTAATGTGTCCGAATACAATAATCATAAAAATAGGCCCAAAGGCTTAGATAACATGGTTTCATTGTATCAGCCCGCAGTGCCTCTATCTCTAGGTGGACCCTGCCTGCTAGATCCCGCACTAGGATGCTGAGATGGACCCATAACCTCACCACTACTGGTCCTCTGTGTAGAAGTCCTACTAGAACCAGAATGACCTCTAACCTCACTGAAGCTAGGAGCTCTTTGTCCTTTAGGTGCAACCTCATGGTAGAGCCGTTGGTAATAAAAAGCCTCCTGTATATCATAATAGAGTCTATCAGGTTGTCTGCATGCATCGGTACCTAGAGCAAAATGCTGATCATAAGCGACCTAAACCATCTATGACTGTCTAACTATGTCATCTCTCTCCCTTTAGAGACGATATCTCTCGGTCTCTAATACACAATAGTCTCTACAGAATGCCTCCCTCTCAACATCTCATCGCTACCTAAGTCTGGAAACCTCATCCTCTATACTCTGAATCCGTGCTCTGAGAATCTGCAGAGCATCATCATCATCTCCATCACCACCCTATCCTCCTACTCCCCCCTTTTCAGCAGGAACATCCTCTAGCTCTGACATATCATCATCATTCCCATCCTCACCACTCGATGACTTAGAAGAATCGTTGTCATCTCCACTGCTCATAGACTCGGTGTCTCCACCAATGTCTACATCTTCCTCCTCCCCCTCATCTACTCCTCCACCCTCCTCTCCTCCTCCACCCTCCCCTCCTTTGTCATCTCCCCTCCTCTCCCCCATGTCAATCCTCAGTCACTGTCTAAGATGTTGTATCTGCTACGCCATGATCAGAACTGTTGGATCGGTTAGTGGAATAGGCCTATGTATGGCCCACCATGCATCATACTCAAAAGTAGTCCCTTGATTTGCTGCACCTACACTCCAACCCCACTTGTAATGATTGAAGAGCATTAAAATTGATAGCCGCCACATGTGGTTGTATGCACACACCCCAATCAGAAACCTCACGAGAAACACGAGCAAAGTACATTGTAACAACAGGTGTCACTTGTATCTCTCCAAACTGTCTGAGTACCTATCCTAGAAGAGACATCTCAATAATCCTCTGCATCTTAATGGTTCTCCCAATAAGATATCTCTGTTGTTTGCAAAAAGGTAAGTGTTGTGCATCATCTGTCCAATTGGGGAAATCTAAATATGGTCTCCAAATAAAATGCTGCAAGATATCAAGCTAATGTCTCCAATACAAGGTGTTACCCGAACCCCTGTGTCTAATACCAAGTGTATATCTATACACATATGGCTCTTCAAGCTACAAGTCAACATGAATAGCTGGCCTCAAGATAGAAATGTGCTCCCAAGCCCAAGTCTAGAGCAAGGTCACACCATAGATGATTGATCATTATCCCAAGTATATAATGTTGTGCATCTGATAATAAACTATGGCTAATAGACAAGGACCCCAGGCATATACTCGACGATGAACAATCATATCATGGAGCACTCTACCCCATCCAACTAAAAGCCATGGCCTTATCTATCAGGAATCAACAAACCACCTACGATACTACACAATACTATATAGTAAGATCATCATAGTCCAAGCGAGCCCAAGAGATATCATAATAACCATTGATCTATAAATCCTGCTCCTCACACTCAAATAGGGCACAGTCCAGCGACGTCATCGTCATGACCATATACAACTCTTGCAACATGGATGGAAATATACAGTATATTCCAAACATCCTCTAAAGTAATGGACACCTCACCAGTAGGAAGATGGAAGGTACATGTCTTGGAATGCCACTGCTCTACTAACGCTATAATCAAGGCCCCGTTGGCCGTAATCTCTGGCAAATGTAAAACATGATATAATCCCAGATGTTGGATATGTGCAACCTCCTCATCAAGTAACTCGAATCGAAGATCAAGTCCACTGGGTCTACTCTGTTAGTAGTATAACACTCCAATTTTCTCTTGCATAGAGAAAACATTGGAAATGTCAGATATCGGATAATGCGATTAAAAATTTGATCAAACACATGAGAAAAAATTTCAACTTACAACAAATGCGTAATGTTTAACACTTATGCATTACATTTTACACTAACGCATTACATTTAATGCTTATGCATGACATTTATGTTGGTATTTTGGATATGTTGATATGGTTTTGTCATTGATGTCAACAGCTATTAACACTTATCAACTCTGGCACTTGGAGAATTGGCAATGTTCACCGGCAAGCAAGTGACTTATGCACAATCACCTATATCTGGTACACCAATAGGATATATTGTGCACCGACACTTGGAATGACATGGAAAAAACTTGGTTATGTCGAAGACATCATTTGGACACTTTGTCTTGGAGATTTATTCATTGGTATATTCGAGTTTGCATATTTGTTGTTCCTAGCAAATAGGTCCAGGATAAGCACCGGTAGGCTTATCTATTCCAGATCAGCACGACATGCTATGGAGATGATTTTGTTGTTATAGTAAATGCATTGAGCCAACATCATGCATCATATATTGTTTTATTTGTAATTGATTTTATTGTAATATCTTTTAGAGCTGACCTACTAAAATTGGTCTTAGGTTATGGTATATATGTAAGATCTTATTTGTAAGATCAAAATGTGAATGTGAGAAGGATTGTAACAAGGTATATGCAAGAATAAAAAGAAATATACATGCATACATCATTTGAAGGTTGAAGGAAGGTTTTGTGAAGACATATCAGAATTAAACCGGTACTGAATCCAGCATATGAAGATGCTATTTTGAGCAGTACATCATTATTGGATTTAACTATCCAATTGTAGTCAGTATGACTCCTATTTGTGTTTTAGCAGTGAGCTCTAGGCGCTTGGCCTTTCTGTATGTGCAGACCCCATTTGTATACACATACTATCTGCAGTAGTATTATCTGATTGTGGCTAAGGTTTCCCACCGTGGTTTTCCCCTTACAGGGTTTTCACGTAAAAAATATTAGTGTTATGTGTTGTGGATGTTATTATCTTTCCGTTTCATGCATTAATCTTTACCGGTACTCTAATTAACTGATAAAGTGTTTACCGGCATAAATTTTGGTTTACTGGTATTAAGCATTAAGGTTGGTTAAGTTATTTTTGGTTTAAATTTATTTGACAACTGATTCACCCCCCCTCTCAGTTGTCTCTGGGACCTAACAATTTAACATGTATGCGTGAACATATGAGCTAATGCGTAAACAAATAAATGTATGCATGACAACTACAACCTATGTGTAACACTTAAACTCATGCAGTACACTTAAGGTGTTTGCGTAACACTTATGTCGTATGCGTGAAAATCAACAAGCATATGCGTGATGACTAAAAATTACCTCTGATAATTTTTTGAAAAAATTACAAAAATAGGCAAAAAATTAAGTAAAGAATTTGGAAACATACCATGCTGCCAGTTCCCGGAGGTCTCTAGTAAGAATGTACTCAGTCAGACAAGTGCACTCATGCCCTATAGCGTGTTGGCACTACAATAGAAAGGAGATTGTTGTCATTTCATTAAGGATATTGAGAAGGTTGTTGGAGATTTTTGAAAGAACTGAAGAAGGATGATAACTATCTTTATAACATTATTTTGTCATTGATGTCAAGAAATTGATTTTCTGATTCAGTATGTTGTTGCCATATCTTGAGAAGATTGATTTGAAGAGAATTAAGATGTCGATAAAAGACACAAAAATAATGTGATCAATAAGGGGAGAAATAAGTTATTCAATGGGCAACTATTACAAAGTTAGAAAATGATGAGATCATGATGTTTAGATTGTTTTGATATCCTACATATGTTGTTGATTGTAAGGTTAATACTATACTATGTCACCAAGCAAACTACCTAGTCTGTAAACCCTAAGGTTATCGATATCGGTTAATGTCTACCAAGTAAAGTTTAGTATTTACCGAGTTGCAATCGAGTTATGAAAGATTGCATTGGATGGATAAAAACATTATTTAATGAAGAATGCCAATGAGTTGGAGATGAATAAATGATTGGTATACCGCACATGAAGTTTGTTAAGAATCTATGGCAATGGAAAATCAAGAGGAAGATCTACAACGTAGATTGAACCACAATAATCTAGCACAAGTTCCTAGGAAGGTATGCAAGTTCCAAGGTGAGGTAAAACATTTTTAGATCGAAGGATACATTGAACCTAGTCAAGATTGAAGATCTAACGGCTAAGATTGATCATTGGATATGTGATCAAGGAGATTCAACGGTTAGCAAATTGTTGATAAATAATGTATGCGGGCAAGTGTAAGCACAGGGATGCTACATAGTGATTATCGAGCATAGAAGCTTGAAGACCTGTTTGAATAATAGAGTAGGGAGCCCAGCAGAGGGACAAGATAAGTCCTATGACAAGATTGTTTTGAGCAAAATAGAATCTACTTTAGTATTTTAGATGTGAAGTTGCAGATATATTTTTATTACTATTATTTTGTAAGTGACAAAAAATCTCTTAACTGAGTGGACTTAACAATCTTATTTGTAAACCCTCTAGCAAGGTAACATTCTAAATTAGTGTTTGAAATCCTTTGACAAGGTCACTTCTAACAAAGTGAAGATCCTAACAGATCTGAGGGAAATCCCTTAACCGGGTCACATCTAGCAATGTGTTTGTAATATTTAACAGGATTAGCTTTTAACCGAGCATACTCTAGAAGAGTATATTTCTTAGTGGGTCCGAAATCCCATAGTGGTTTTTCCCTATTTTGGGTTTCCATGTTAAATCTGGTGTTATATGTGTTATGATGATTATGTGTTTATGAGTTAGCATGTTTAGTAGTTTTTGGTTATATTGCTTAAGTTTAAGTTACCAAGGTTGAATTTGTTGATTTTATTGAAGATTAAGTTTGTATGATTCAGCCCCCCTCTCATCTTGTTAGCTATTGGCATCAGAACTTTACATAGCGACCCATGATGATCAAATACCTGCAGGAAAGAAAATGAATCGTAATGTTCTCCAAGAACTCAAGACAATGCAAATAAGCAAATGAAATGCCAAACTCACTATTTATAGCCCAAAATTAGGGTTTTCCATTCCAACGCTCGTGGTCCCTGTGAACTTCAATGATCTTGTAGGCTACTCAAACGATCTCAAAATTGCCCGAAACTTCACACGATTGCTCACTATAGTGATATCGAAAATAGGGTCTCAATTTCTGAATTTTTTGACCACTTCTTCCGAGGGGGCATATTTACACCCTAAGTGTCACTGGGGTAGAATTTTTTTCGTTTCTTTGAAACAATGTCATTCTGACTTTGTCTCAAAGAGAGGCAAATGTAGACACCTAAAAATGTCTCATTGATCATGTACTAATTATTCCTCTAATTAATTAAATACTTTTTTAATTATTTAATTAAGCTAATTAATCTTATTCTTCTAATTTCATATTTCTTCATCATCTTACTAATTATTTCAATTTCAATTCTATCATCATTTAATTATTTAAAACATTTTCTAATGTCAATTTAATATTTATTATTTAATTAATTATGATTATTAATCCTTCAATTTAAATAATCTTTATTATTTAAATAAATTCATTTTCAATTTCTATCTTCTAATCATTTAATCATTCAACCTTTTTCTAAGTATTAATTAAATATATATTATTTAATTAATTGTGATATTAATCCTTTAATTTAAATAATCTTTTTTATTTAATTAAATTCAATCTCTAAATAATTAAATAATTTCTTTAAATTATTTAATTAACTAATTTATTCTTCTAATTCAAATTCAAATTCAAATTCAAATTTTATTTCTTCTAATTTCTTCTTATTTCAAATACATGTGCATGACTTCAAAAATCAATCCGAAAATCAAAGTCAAGTTCTAGATATATTAAAATAACAAATTGAATTTAAAATAAATTCAAATTTTGAATTAAATCTCATGCAAAGATTAAATTGAAAATCAAAGTCAAAGTGCAAGCACATGCTAAATTAATTAATTCAATTATCTTTTCAATTCCTATTTCTATCTTTTAGTTAGCTTTTTCTAAATAAAGCTCTCAATCAGCTTTTAATCAGTTAATTATTTCATTTTCTCTAATCCTCTCCAATCATTCTTTTTCTATCTTCTAGTTAGCTTTTTCTAAATAAAGCTTTCTTTGTGATCAATCAATTATCCTCCAATCATTCTTTTTCATCTTTCAATCAGTTTTTTTCTCAATCAGTTAACTCATTTAATCTATTCAATCTATTCTGTTCCACCTCCAAATCAACAATTCAACTATCAATTAGCATGTGAGCTCACTTGAGTTCCACCTCTTGATCTATTTGTTCCACCTCTCAATCAATCCTCTCCAATAATCTATAAATTGAGCATTCAATCTTCATTTTCAACAATCATGAACTTCAAATCTTTGTGTCACTTGCAGGTTGCCAGAGTGATATCTGAGAGCCACCATACCACAAAGAGAAGAAGAACAATGGAAGCTACATGTAGTCATGGAATAGGGAGAATTAATTGATAGATTTTACATTCCTATTTCATGTTTTGTATTATTTCATTGAGTTTTGTTTAAATTCTATTTGGATAGGGATTCATGATTTCCCTTTTATTCCTAATTGATTACATGATGAATTTTAGCATACACAATGACTACTTGTTTTAGATTGATTTTGGTCAATCTATGTGGAATAGGATATTCTTTTAAAAGAACCACTTCCCTCCAAATCTTTTCTTTCATTTCAATTTGAGGAGTATATTTCTATGAACTACTTAGGACTTTCAAGAAATAAGGAAGAAAAAGACAAAATATTTTTTCTTTTTTGACAATTTAAACAAGGCTTTGAGAAAAATTTCCTTAACATTAAATTTTTTAAAAATCTTTCAAAAATGTGACTTAGGGAAAACTTTGGGCCATTTTTACCTTAAAAAAAAAAAGGCAACAATCATTTTGCAATAAAATGTTGGGGAGAGAAGATAAATACATGTGGATTTTGTATTCAGGAGGACCATGACCTATTTAATTATGAGAAGGGAATACAACACTATAACAATACAACATTAGCAACACAAAATGATGATCTGTTGAGCTTAAATGCACATGGAGGAGAAAGTATCCTCGCTAAAATACCAATGAAACCTTCAGAAGAAACAAGAAGATGCCACATGATAGGAAGGGATGTCAAAGATACTTCTAATGAAAGCAATACAAAACATGATGAATCTTGCATGGACCCTGAGCTGGTAGAAAAGGGAAAAGATACGATGTTCACTAGATAGGGGACCAAGAATGGGAAGCAACCAGTAGTAATAATTGAAGAAAAAAGCTTAGAATAAGAATGATTCTTCCCAACTAAAAAATAACATGATCAGATTATTGAACAAACTTGGAGGATAGTAGAGCAAGAGAAAAACAAGCAAAAGGAGTAGATCGACTACACTAGTAATTGATTCTCAAAAGAAAGAAATTTCAATTGCAGATAACCAAAGGATAAAGTATATTCCTTTGGAGAAATTTTGGAAGAAACTTATTGGATGAATTAAATACAATAGACTATAAGGATGGTCATAATGAAAATTAATACCATAGCTAAATTTTTCACTATTGGAAGTGAAGAAGAACCCAACTCAGAGGGGGAAATTGAAATATATGGGTCCATAGATAGTGAGGCAATACTCAAGGCATGGATCAATGAGGAAAGATCTAAGGAGGATTCAATAGAAGATGATTCTTTTGGAAATTGACACTCATCCAACAAGATTTAATGGTATTTTGGGTTGGCATTGATGACAACTAACTATCTTAGGGTCAATGGTTTCATTATTTGGTTAATCAACATTCATTGCACTTAACCGATATTTGTATTCACATTACTTTACATCGGCACCAACATCGACACCATCATTCACTTCATACCTGGCTAAGTCTTAATCCCGGTAACATGTTCTGATCCCGGTAACATGTATATGAAACCCGATAATGGATAGGACCTAGTTAGTGTTAGACAGTTCAAATAACCAGAAGACAACTGAGAGGGGGAGGTGAATCAGTTGACATAGATTATCAGAACTATTAGCAATTTAAAATTTAATACTGGAACCCAAAACATTAATACCAGAATACCAGTTAAACCAATTAAGAATAAACAATAATTACAAAATAAATACCATCCAAATGACACCAATATTTATATGTGGAAAACCCAGTAAAGGGAAAAACAATGGTGGGAAGCTTACCCATAGTTAGATAATACTTCTATCATAAGTATGTGAATTATGTTGGCATATGCACACTCCAATGAGACATTGTATGTGATTGAAGGTTTTGTCATTGATGGCAACCTTACAATCCTATGGCACCGACAAGGCATTACACCGACATCAGTAGAACACACTCTTCACCAGCACTCAGAACACCGGCACTGACACAAAGAAAGGAAGCATACTGACATAGAGGCCGATAGGATTTTTGTTATATTACATTTTGTTTATTATTGTAAAAACCTTGTAAGCCGACTTGATATCATTGTAAAATGACTCTTATATATAAAAGAGATCATTGTAGACATTTTTGTAAGGAAGTGATATAAGCAAAGTAAGGAGAAAAAGATTAGGCAGGCCTATTATGCGAAGTATAGGTTAAGGGGTATATGTAAAGAACAAAGCAGAAACCGATACTGAATCTAGAATTGAAGATGCTATTGTAAAGTAGTACAAATTATTGGATTTGTATAATCCACATTGTAAGTCAGTGAGACTTCCCATTTGAGCAGTGAGCTCTAGGCACTTGGCCTTTCTGCATGTGCAGGCCCCTATTGTAAGTAATATTCTCTTATTGGCCAGTAAGTGAATATTGTGGGTTACAAATCCCACCGAGGTTTTTCCCACACTGGGTTTCCTTGTTAAATCCTTGTGTTATGGTGTTTTTTTCATGTGGTTTCTTTCATTTCTATTTATTGCATTATTTCTTGCATATTGGTACACTATTACAATATGTTCTACATGTTTTAAGTTGAGAAATTCTAATTACCGGTTAGATACTGATTCACCCACCCCCCTCTTAGTATCTGTGAGTTTCCTAACAAATTACAATTGAGGGGCCTGCACTTGTAGGAAGGCCAACGGCCTAGAGCGCACTGCTCATCACAAAAGGAGCCTCACTGACTACATAGAAATCCAGACTACAATCTGGATAAGTGTTGATCTGCAAAGGATAACATCTCCTATGCCTGAGTATAGTTCTAGTTAAACTCAATACTGGAGGGCTAAATCCTCTTACATACACCCAATTCAATCTCCAATGATCGACCAAATCCTCTACCTCAATGATATTACATTATTCTTACATTACATTCCTTGACCATGACCTCTAACCATAACCATGATGATCTACAATGAGATCTTACATCTATATATACAAACCCTCGACCATAAAAAATTAGGTCGACCACCAGATAATAAACCAATTACATAATTACAAACCATGTCGGCCTTAGAAAAAATAGTATCCAACACATAAGACATCTCGAAAATACATCAAGAGGTCAAATCCACACATTAAATTAAAGCCAGTCGATAACCTAGATCAATCAGGACCCACTATATGTCCATACTCTAGAACAATGATCTCCATCCACCAAGTCTCAAACATGATCACCAACAACATCCTAAAACTTCACTAGAAGCCGCACCAACACCACTTATGTAATTCATCAAAGATCTTCATCAAAAGCTCTACCGGTGAAACCCTCACCGGAACTAGAAACCAAGCTTCTAGGCAAGCAGGATAGCATCCGATCACTAGACCAAAACCAACTAACCAAATATGAGTATGAGTATCATGAACAAGCCAATTCCATCACCAAACTATATTAGATCCTACCGGATCATGCCAGATCCAAATCAGCCAGAAACCACTCAACCTACCGAGACCAAAAGGGTGCCGGTAGAGCATCCAAACATCTAGTGTTGGCATCATGACAAAACATCAATGCAACACATAATAAATTCCACAAAATGGCCAACAATCTCCCCCTTTGGCATTGATGGCAACACTAGATGTGAAAAAAATCTAAGTACCAAGAAATGCCAAATAAGTCTCCCCCAATGGAAGACAACCAACAATCTCGCACATACAACTCTAAATGTCAATATCTCTCCCTTTTCTCTTTTTATTCATATTTCTCCCCCTATGACTTTTTCTTTTTCTTCCTTTGTCTTTTTCACATCAATATCTCTCCCCCTTTTACATCAATGCTAGAAATCTAACAAAAATATCAAAGCAAAAGCATAAACTACTGAATTACAAAGATAACTACTCCCCCTGAGCAGTAGCATCCCATATCAGTGCCATAATGAATAGTATCTATGATAATTCATTCCAGACTGATGCCAAACCACATCAATCAAGTCTCTATCGGAGGGGCATAAACTCCCAATCTATCTCTCAGGTACTCAAATGATTCCTTGGGCAAAGGTTTAGTGAAAATATCTACAATCTTCTCTTTAGTGTTCATATAAACCAGTCTAACTTCATTTGCTTCCACCTTTTCCTTCAAAAAGTTGTACTTGATAGATATGTTCTTTGTTTTAGAATGAAATACCAAATTTTTTGATATGTCAATAGTAGTAGAGTTATCATAGTGAATAACTACCAGTGCATCACAATCCACCTTTATATCCTTCAACTTTTGTTTCATCTAGAAAACTTGTGTACAGTTAGTAGCAGTAGCAATATACTCAACTCCAGCAGTAGATAAAGAAGTACATGATTGTTTCTTACTGATCCATGCAACCAACTTATTTCCAAGAAAGAAAGCTCCATCGGAAGTGCTTTTCTAGTCATCAACATCTGTATATGCACATAAAGAAAAGTTATCATTCTTAGGGTACCACAAGCCATATTTTGATTTACCTTGCAAGTATCTAAAAATCCTTTTCACCGCCATCTCATGATTTTCTCTAGGATCACTTTGAAATCTTAAAACAATACAAACAACATTCATAATGTCAGGCCTAGTCTGAGTCAAATAAAGGAGACCTTGAATCCTAGATTTGTATCTTGTAGGATTTATATGTGCAGAAAATACCTTTGTCAGTTTGAGTAATCTGCAAACCTAAGAAAAATTTCATTTCACCAATCATAGACATCTCAAATTCTTTCTCCATATTCTTAGAAAATTCTAGGCATAATTTATCTTCACCTCCAAAAACAATGTCATCAACAAATACTTCAATAATTAGTATATCATCATCAGTGATCTTATAATATAAATTACTATCAGCACTTCCCTTAGTAAAACCAAGCTTCAAAAGATATTTATCCAACCTTGCATACCAAGTTCTAGGTGCTTGTTTCAATCCATATAGAGCTTTCCTTAACATGCAAACCATCAGGTTGCTCAATATAAACTTCCTCATCAAGATCCTCATTTAAAAATGCACATTTAACATCCATCTGATAAACCTTGTAATTTTTATAAGCAGCATAGGCAAGAAATAATCTTACAACTTCAATCCTAGCTACAGGCGCAAAAGTTTCTTCATAATCAATTCTTTCCTTCTGAGAATATTGTTTACAAACCAATCTAGTGTTATTCCTTATAAGTTGACCATCCTCATTCATTTTATTCCTAAAAACCCATTTAGTTCCAATAATGTTTTTATTTTAGGTTGGGGAACCAAGGTCCATGTGTTATTTTTCTCAATTTGATCTAATTCTTCTTCCTCAGCTTTCAACCAACATTTATCTTTACATGCCTCAATTATTGATACCAATTCAATTTATGAAATTAAACATACCTCATTAGTTGCCAGTTTTCTTCTTGTCATCACTCCATTGCTCTTATCCCTAATGATCTGATCTTCTAAATGATTCAATCTCACATACTTAGAAGTCTTTTGACTTTATGTTCCTATTCCCTATTCTTCAATTACTATAGAATTCTTTGACACTGTCAGAGTAACAGGTTCAACACTCTGTTCTGGTAAAGGTGCTACCGGTTTAGATATACTTGTTGGCATTATGAATGAATTGATTATGTGTGGCATTGATGTTTTTTCATTGATGTCAACATTAGCTGTTATTGGCAGACATATTTACACTAGCTGATATGGATGGTTACCGACAGACAGGTTATCAATATAAGATCTAGTGTTATTGGCAGAAGAGATTATCTGTTGGACACTTCCACCATGTTTCGATTAGTAAAGTATATTGGATTTCATGAGTTATATGCTCCATGAGAATGTTTTGGTCAGTTGGTATTGGCTTGGCAATTGGATGTTATCATACACTCTCGTAAACCCTTATCGACACTGGTTTAAGGCTTTACCGGAAGAGCTTTCATTGAGGAATCATGACGGGATGCACAATTAGTGTTGGTGCAGCTTCTTCGAGGATTTCAGGATGTTGAAGATGTTCATTGATCATGCTTCAATTGCTTGAAGACAATGCTTTGGCATGGTGGACCCAAGATAGGTCTGATACCTATCTAGGTTATGGACTGGTATAATGCTAGCATGTACTCTACACGTTACCTGTTTGTTTCAAGATGTTTTATGGATTTGATATTATTGTTTTGATCTTAAGCCGACATGGAATATCATTGTAATAAGGAATTATGTAATGATCTTAATATAATATCTTTAGGTGGCTGACCTAATTGGTTTAGGCCTTAGGGTTTGTATAAATAAGAGGTAGAAACTATTTGTAAAAGTATCATGGTTATTGGAAAGGTCATGGTCAAGGAATGTAATGTGAGAATATTATAATATCATTCAGGCAGAGGAGTTGATCGATCATTGGTGATCGGATTGGATTGAGAAGAGGATTTAGTCCTCCGACATTGAGCTTAACTGGGACTGTTATTAGACATAGTAGATGCTATTTCCAACAGTTCACTCTATTGGATTGTTGTCCATTTATCTTGAGAAGGTTGTAGCCTCTCTGTAGTCAGTGAGACTCTTTTGTAATGAGCAGTATGCTCTAGGCACTGTGCCTTCCTGCAAGTCTAGGCCCCTCATTGTAACACATACTTTCTGCAGAAGTATCATTTGATTGTGGGTAGGCTTCCCACCATGGCTTTTCCCTTTCCAAGATTTCCATTTACAAATCATGGTGTTATATGGTATGGTTTCTTTGCATTGATTATCTGGGTAATTATTAAGTTTTATTATTTACCGGTATTTGTTCCTACTGACATTTGTCTATGCTTTACCGGTACTTGATCTGTTTAAAGTTATATTTTGGATTAAAAGTTATAATCTATTAACAGCTGATTCACCCCCCTCTTAGTTTTTCATCAGTTATCCTATCAATTGGTATTAGAGCTTTGGTCCTCTTTTGCAGAAGCTTAATCGCTTGAGGAAGATCCTATGGCAGCTGACACTTCTAATCCACCGACAACTATTTTTAGAAGAGAAATCTCTAAGCTTGATGGAACAGATTATGGGATATGGAAAATTCAAATGGAGACGCATCTTAGATGTCCTAGCAAGGATATTTGGGAGATTGTTGAGAAAGGATACATACCTTATGATCTGACATCCGACAATCCTGCTCCTGCAGACCTAGACAAGAATATTGAAAATGATTGCAGAGCTAGAGAAACCCTCTTGTGTGCACTTACTAATCAACAGATTACGGGATTAACTAACAAATCATTAGCTAAGGTTATATGGGAAAAATTGCAGACTCTAAATGAAGGTGACCCTACGGTCAAAATTGCTAAACTTGATGGTTATCGGGTAAGGTATGAAAACTTGAAAATGGAAGAAAATGAAAGAATTGTTGTGTTTATGGAAAGAGTAAATGAGATTGTTATAGGAATTCAATGTTGTGGAGGATTTCTATGTGAAGATGAAATAGTTTCCAAAGTCTTGAGAGCCCTTCCACCGGCTTACAAGATGAAGGCAACTGCAATTAATGAGCTAAGAACTATGGAAAACACTTCAGTCAACAAAGACATTCTGATTGGGAAATTATCTACTTTTGAGCTTGAAGAATTTGGATCCTCTGGAGTTGTAAAGTCTGAACCTACTTTTCATGCATCATCATCAACATCTACCGACAAAAGTGATTGGAGAGCCCTATATGGAAAATAACTAGAAGACATGAGGAAAGAAGATGAAGAGCTTGAGAAACTTGAAGCCTTATTTGCTGCAAGAGTACCTAAAGGTCCAACTAGAAGTAAGTATGAAGGAAAAGCACCTTTTAAATATTTTGCATGTAATAAGATTTGTCATTTTGCATCTAGATGTCTTGAAAGGAATGCAAGGTTTGAGGAAAGAGTTAAATTTTTTTTTAAGCCTAACCCAAACAGATATAGATTCAAGAAAAAAAAAACAATGCTACATAGAAGATGAGGAAGGAATAACAAGTGACTCTGGAGATGAACCAAGGGAAGACTCTGGTAGTGGATCTGACAATGGAAAATAATGGGTGTTCTATTCTTTAAAGGAAGATGAACCAGAATCAGCTATCAAAAATGAAGAGAAGGCCCTAGCAACAAAAGTTGAAGATAAGGATGAATGGGTAATTTATATTGGATGCTCACATCATATGACAGGAGATAAAAGGAAATTTCTATCCTTGCAAGAATACGATGGTGGTCAAGTCAGATTTGGAGATGAGAAGGCATGTATGATCAAAGGTAGAGGTATTATTTCTTTGGATGGCAAGCATAACACTGATAATGTCTATTATATAGAAGGTTTAAGGCATAATCTTTTGAGTGTTGGTCAATTAGTTGATAAGGGTTTTCAACTTCAGTTTAAAGATAGAAAATGCAAAATCATTAACAAAACTGGTTTGGAGTTTGCAACCGGTATTTAGATAGGAAGTAACATCTTTCACCTGAACATTGGTAATAAGACATGTTTTATTGCTCATATTGATAAGAGTTGGCTATGGCATAAGAGGTTGTGTCATGTTAATTTTGGTTATATTGTTAAGATCAGTTCAACTAAGGTAGTTAGAGATATACCTAAGATTATGAAGCCTCATAATCTAGTTTGTAAGGAATGTCAATTGGGTAAGAAAATTAGAAGTTATTTTAAGAGAATACATGATAAATCTAATGATGTACTTGATTTGATTCACACTGACTTATGTAGTCCAACAAGGACTAGAATCTTTCAAGGTGACAGGTATTTCATGCTGATTATTGATGACTATTCTAGAATGATGTGGGTGGATTTTCTAAGGGAGAAGTCTGAAGCTTTTGAGAAATTCATGATCTTTAGAGTGAAGGTTGAAACATAAATTGGATTGAAAATTAAATGTCTAAGATCAAATCATGGTGGTGAGTTCACTTCTCATGAATTTAACAACTATTGTGAGACAAATGGAATCCAGAGACAACTATCTGCACCTAGGACTCCTCAACAAAATGGAGTAGTTGAAAGGAAGAAAAGAACTATTTTGGATACAACTAGATCTATGATGATGGAAGCAAAATTGCCTCATATATACTAGAGAGAAGCAGTGAGTACGATAGTCTACACATTCAAAAACTTTCACATTAAAGGTGAAACCGATAAGACCCCTTATGAATTATGGTTTGGACATATACCTACTGTTAAGTATTTTAGAATTTTGGAAGTAAATGTTATATCAAAAGAGATGATTCAATTGGAAAGTTTGATCCTAGATGTGATGAAGGAATATTTCTTGGCTATTCAATTCAAAGCAAAGCATATAGATGTTATAACAAAAGATTGTAGAAAATTAAGGAGAGTGCTAATGTGAAAGTGGATGAATAGTACAAAAATCATTCTATATCATATGATAGGAATCCGACAGTGGAAATGATCATAATAGAACTAGCAATGCCTCAACCGGTATAGGAAGTTGAAATAGTTACACCGGCACAGTCTGAACATTCAACTGTGACTGATGATCGGAGTGGTGAACCTGAAGTTCAAAAGACTCCAAGATATGTAAGATTAAATCATTCTGAAGATCAAATTAATGGAGATAGAAACAAGGAAGTAATGAAAAGAAGAAAACTGGCAAATGAAGAGGTATGTCTTATTTCTCAAATTGACTTGGCAACTGTTATTGAAGCTTGTAAGGATAAACATTGGTTAAAGGCTATGGAAGATGAATTAGATCAAATAAAGAAGAATGAAACTTGGTCTTTAGTTCCCCGACCTAAAAATAAGAATGTTATTGGAACTGTAGTCACATAAATCTGTCCAGTTTAATTAAATGAATATTTGCTATTTATTTGATTAAAAATCCACTAGCCATTAGTTAATTAAATTAATTTAATTAATTCATCTTAAAATATTCTCCTATTAATTAAATAAATTATTCAATTTATTTTAATTAATTAATTATACCAAATTCACAATCAATTAAATGAATAAATTCTATTTATTTAATTAAATCCCACTTTTTCTCTTTTAAATAAATTAAATAAAATATTTATTTAAATCATTTATACCCCCACTTGCATTTTCCTACAAATGCAACTTGCACCTATTAATTGAAATAAATTAATTTTATTTTAATTAAAATCCTATTTTCCCTCACCCACCAAATCCACTTGCACTCCTAAACCCCCTTCTAAATTCTTCTAGAACCTATCTAATCCTAATCAATTAACCTAATCCATCCCCTAATTATTGTCACATTCATAAGCAACTTGGAGTCACTTCTCAAAGACTTCAAAGTCTTTGAAAAGCATTTAATGCTTTGTGTGTTCAACAATCTAACCTCTAAAGTCTTCCAAAACCACTAATAGCTCTTACATGACCATTAATGACTCTTACATAACCATTTATGGTTAAATCAACTTGCACTCATGTGTCTCCTCAAGCATTTATTGCTTTGATCATGGTTATCCCTTTTGCCTTTGCACAAGAGTTTATCCATTGGATAAAAGCTTTATTCTTTGAATAAAGAATTTATTCATTCAACCTAACCTTGACCTTAACTCCTAAGTTAACTCTCAGGTCATGTCAAGCATTTAATGCTTATTCCCTCTCCTCTCAACCTATCTCACATTGACACTTGTCATCTTGGGATTGGGTTGAAAGCCCTCACATGGATTTGATATCATTCAATCCTGACCCTTGTTGAGATTACTCAATCTCAACCATCCATTGCTCCATTTTTCCTATAAATAGAGCCCATTTCTTCATAATCCAGAACCTGAAAACTTGTGTGCATCTAAGTTATAGTAAATTATAGAGAGCATTTTAGCATAAATCACTAATATCTTGTTATTTTGGCCTAAAATAAATCATTTTAGCATCATAGCATCTAATATTATCTTTCATCCACATATGCATAGCATTGTAGAATAAACATTTCAATCTTGAACCTCCATAAGCATCCATAGTGCAAAAAAAGCTGCTGAGAGCTACACTAGTTTGGAACTTGGAGAGGAGAGGAACAAAGGAGAAGGAGCTAAGAGCATGTTAGGAGGAATTTGGAGATGTCTCATTATATTTACTTTCCTAGTTAAATATTTCTTTATGTTTTTGGTGTCTCTTTTGATATGCCTGCTTAGATTAGTTTTTGGTTGATTAACACTAACAGTTTCTTGGTTTTGTGTGTTATTCCACCACAGGTTCTAGTCTAACACCACCCATTTCACAGTGCATCATTTGGTGAACCCGATGTGAATCTAAACACCCAAAAAACAATTTTTTTAAACAAAACTAACTTGTTTAAATGTTTAGCTTGACACACAGGTCACGCTCTGGTGCTTTTGATCGCATTTTAGCACTATTGCAATTTGATATTGTAGCGCTATTGTATTTACAATAGCGCTATTGTATTTACAATAACGCTATTGTTTCAAATTTAGGGCTATTGCCTATCTTTTAGCAGTTTTGTGGCTTAAGTAGCACATTTGTACATGTTTTAGCGCTTTTGTTTTTGCTATTAAAATTTTGCTTTTAGCACTTTTGTCTTCCTTTTAGCGCATTTGTGTTAAATAGCGCTTTTGTTTGTACACAGAGTAGCGCTATTGTAACAGAACGTTGCAAAAAGACCATGTAACCGAAAAAGTGAATTTTCTTAGGCTTGTAGAAGCCCACCATAGGTTCAAATTTTCCTAACCGTTCGTTTCTTGTGCACGTTTTTAAAAACTAACTCCTTTTGTTGCTTAAAGTTAAAATTTTTCATTTAGTGCTCTAAAATTGAACAACACAAACTTCATTTCTTGCAAGTTAGGATCAATCTTGTTTTGGTGCTATAAAATTGAACAACACAAACTTCATTTCTTGCAAGTTAGGATCAATCTTGTTTTGGTGCTCTAAAATTGAACAACACAAACTTCATTTCTTGCAAGTTAGGATCAATCTTGTTTTGGTGCTATAAAATTGAACAACACAAACTTCATTTCTTGCAAGTTAGGGTCAATCTTGTTTTGGTGTTCTAAAATTGAACAAAACAAAATTTATTTCTTGCATCAAAGTAAAAATTCACAATCCACACTTCCATTTTTGTGCAAATAAAGGAACAATCAATTTGTCTTCTTTTACAAACGATTTACTTCATACATACGTGTTTCAAATTAAGTTGACCAAGATTTCAAATTCTAGTTTACTCAAACATTTTTCCTTTGAAGTTAAAAAGATCACCATGAT